>NC_060267.1:175616680-175916680 GCF_021613505.1 Equus quagga | reverse complement strand
TGCAGTGACCCCACGGCGCTCCTACATGTCCAATAGGCATAATCCAAGGACGGCTGATGCTGCTCCCCTGCCCCCATCCCTGCCCCCTCCCAGGAGAGCAGGAGTTTTCAGCTGAGCATAGCAGAGAGGTGATGATAACAGCAAAGAACGGCAAAGGGAAGTAACTTCTGCCTGGATTGTCACCTCCACCACCCAAAGCAGACTGATAGACATAACGCAAGGAAAAATGGATACATCGGGACCAACTATACAGAACCAACTAAATAATTGGAGGATTAGGTAATCATTTTCTTAGGCTGACAAATTGAAGGCTGACATAAGCCAGCTTCAAGAATCCATTTTAAAATATCAGTATCCTCAGGGTGCATATGTGTTATAAATGGAGCCATATGCTGGAAACAAAGCAAGCATCACTATCTTTTCTGATTACCATTGTGTAATGACCACACCAGACACCCTGGTCTGGTAGACTTCTTTTTTCTTTTAGTCTGTAGGCATCCTATTTTATACTAGTTGGTACTCTAAAAGCAGCCCTTGGACTTTCTGGTTTGAACACACACTAAGCAAGAACTAGTTCACAGGCAAAAAGAGGTACAGATCCTGCCTCCTCTTTCCCTGGTTGTATTAGTCAGGGTTCTTCAGAGAAACAGAGTAAATAGGAGCAATGTATAAAGAGATTTATTTTAAGGAGTTGCTCACGTGGTTATGGAGACTGAGAAGTCCCAAAATCTGCAGTCAGCAAGCTGGAGACCCAGGAGAGCTGATGGTGTAAGTTCCAGTCCAAAGGCCGATAGGATCAAGACCCAGGAAGAGCCAGTGTTTCAGTTCAAGTCCAAAGGCAGAAAAAGACCCATGTCCAAGCTCAAAGGCAGTCAGGCAGGAGGAATTCCCTCTTATTCTGGAGAGGGTCAGCTTTTTTGTTCTATTCTGGCCTTCAACTGATAGTATGTGGCCCACCCACATTGGGGAGGGCAATCTGCTTTACTCAGTTTGCTGATTCACTTGTTAATCTCATCCAGAAACACCCTCACAGACACACCTAGAATAGTGTTTAATCAAATGTCTGGGTACCCCACAGACCATTCAAGTTGATGCAAGAAATTAATCATCATACTAGTAAACTATGTAAATAAAGGAAAAAGAGTCAGATGAGATCGACCAAAAGGTCAGAGCTCCTCCACTGTCTTCCAGAAAGGCAGAGGCAGGGCTCCATCATATCCCCCTCCTCTTCTGAGAAGCCAGGGGAAGAGTCAAGCAGCTTCCCCTTTTGACAAACCGCAATGAGGGAGAAGATGATCCATCTGGGGCAGAACAGGGGTTACTTGCCGGGGGTTCCAGGGCTTAAAGGCATCGTCCAGATATTGTGTGGCTGTTCACCTGTTTGGGCAGACACTCCATAACATCTCTCAAAGGATCTGTCACCTAAGCAAGTCTAAGAATCACTCCTCCAGAGCAAGTAGTCTTCCTAAGGGGCTAAAAATCAGAATCAAGAACTATTAACATTCCAAAAATATTTGAATTGAATTTTTAAATCTTCCACAATTACAAGAAGGAATATACTTCCAAGCAATGGGTACATTATTTCTGCTGACTCTTTGGGCCATAGTGATTATAATTAATGTGAGGGGAAATGTCCTAAAGCATAGCTGACACCCAGACCACAGCGCCCATAGCAGACCCCTTGGTCCCACTGGAAACATTGACGACCACACAAAGTAAGAACTTGAAGCTCCAAAATGAATGGCAGCCAGTGAGTAAGTAGCTGGTGCTATCCATGATGGAGAACATGCCACGTGAAGCTAGCCCTGGGAGAAAGGCCTCCTGGAATGTGAAGGACTTCAGGTAGCCGTGTTTGAAGACCAGACAGACCAGCCAGGGCAGAGCTTCCTTGGCACAAAGGGAAGGCCCTCGTAAGTTCCACTCACTGCCCTATCTTCCTATCCATGTGTGGTACCGCTCTTATAAGGCTTCTATGATGAAAAACATAACTGCCTTGCTCTGCAGTGGAGGTCACAAGTAAATTGAGCTTCCAAGCAAAGGGGAGGAGGGCTTCCTGTCTCATTCCCCAAGGGGTCTCTTGTTGATGTGTAATAACTTTCACTGTTGGTTTCCTAGGGTTGTCATAACAAAGTACCACAAACTGGGTGTCCTAAAACAACCGAAATGTATTCTCTCACCGTTCTGAAGGCCAGATGTGTAAAATCAAGGCGTCAGCAGCTCCCTCCAGGAGGCTGCAGGGAAGAATCCTTCCTTGCCTCCTCCAGCTTCTGCTGGTTGCCGTCAGGCAGTCTTTGGCATTCCTTGCCTTGTAGATGCCTCACTCCAATCTCTGCCTCCATCTTCACATCGTCTTCTCCCCTGAGCATCTGAGTCTCTATGTATAAATTTGCCTCTTCCTATAAAGACGTCAGTCATTGGATTTAGGGCCCACCCTAATTCCAGTATGACCTCATCTTAACTTGGTTACATCTGCAAGGACCCTGTTTCCAAATAAGGTCATGTTCACAGGTACCAGGACTTAGGACTTGAACATATCTTTTTGGGGGGATATGATTCAACCTGCAACACCTCAGACACAGAAACTTCCTTTTCTTATAAACAGGAGAGTTTGTTGTCCTTGGAGTTGTAGTATATAGAAGATAGGCAGTAATTTATTCTAGCAATATTTATTGAGCAACTACTATGCACCAGGCCAGGCCCAGGCACTGAGGATACCATAGTGAATAAGATGGACAAGGCGCCTGCCCTTCTGGAGCTCACAGTGCAGCCAAGAGAGACCAAGTATGAACAAGCAAACAAGCGAAATAACTTCAGAGATTGGTAAGAACCGTCATCCCAGATGCTCCAAAGTGGCCGTCCAGGGGGCAGAGAATTAAGTGGACCTCCAGTGGACTCACAGCTCGTGTTTTAGGGCATGCTGTGGCAGAGATCTTGACGCAGCAGACACAGGTGACAGCACCAGCCCATACAATATGCCAGGGAAACAAAGGGACAGCCAAGGACTCTCAGCCCCTGTCTGAGTCAGGGAAATAGAAACACCAAGTGGGAAGGCATGCCACTACAGTCCCTCCCGGCCTCCACTCTCGCTGCCACCATTATGCCCTGATCATCTTGCAGATGTTTCTTGCAAGATTTTAAATTTGCAATTGTAGCAGAAATCCTTAGTGACTTGTCACTGTCTCCACTTAGCTTTCTTTCCCCCAGTACATCTATCCTTTAGGAATTTGTGACTTGCAACAGACTGCAAATGTCAGCTGGGGGAAAGACAAATGATAATAATACACTAGGAGTTGAAGCCTCTTTGCTAATTTGCAGAAGCTGTTTCCAGAAAAACACTGCCTGCTAATTAAACAAACTCCTTTTTTCTGATAGATGAAAACATGGGGAAGATCTTATCCCATCAGATGGGGAGCAGCCACCGCCCTGCGAGGTGGCCTCTCTTTGTAAGAGAATTGACTTCTCAGGAACAGCAGTAAAAAGCTTTTACAGGAGGTAGAGCTCTGAGCTTCAAAGCACTTGACAAACATTAACTAATTAATCTGCCCACACCCTGTGGGTAGGTATCATTCATTAGCTTCCGTTTGCAGATGGGAAACAGGAGGCAACAGCCAAAGTGGTTTTGCCAAGGTCAAAAAGGAAATCTTCATGACACCCAAGGAGAGAACCGAGGATGCCTCTGCACCAGGCTGCCCAGGGCCCGCTTAGACTCTTTCTTGCATTCATTCTCAAACTGCTATTGAAAGACTTTCTCCATCAATTCAGACGCCAGGCATGAGCATCCCAGCATGCCTCGTCATTGATTGGGTCTGCAGTGAGTGAGCTCCGGTTTGATTAGGTGCTATCCCAAGAGGCCAAATTTGTGGCAATTTCCATTACCTTTACATGGTGGATTTTTTTTTTAGTTTGACCGTTATTATAAGAAATCAAAATCAAGATAAGAGACCTTCCCAGAGATCCAGAGCTAGTGATGTGTGAAATCAGAAGATGACCCAACCCAGCCTTACTCTACCAGCCCCTTTATTTAGCAGCATCATAATCTATGCCTTCTCTGCCTCCTACCCACTCCCTCTCCACCTGGCCAGTCTTCCTCTAGCAAGGCCAAGCTCAAGGCCCTCGCTCCCAAGAAGTCTTCAATTAATGTTAGCATCTCTCATCTCTAAGTCCCTTTGTCCTGCCTCTGTCCCATGCAGCTAGTCTCAAGGATCCTAGCAACAACTACATTTGTGTTGACAGGGTATCTTATACCATATCCTCAGGCAACTGAAGTGGGTATCCCAGGCTGAGTAAAGACCAGGAATGACAACTGAGACCCCATCCCATGTCAGGGAGAAGTGGTGGGGACTCTGGCAAGTCCAGAGTTCGTGCCCCATAAAGGGCAGCCATTTGTGACTGACAGGTTGTTTTGTTGTAATTGGTCCAATGCATGCTTCCGGATGGTTGACTATGACGTTTACTGGCTAATTGTGAGGTCTGGACGTAGTCACAAGTTTTGCTTGACTGCACTGTGTATTCTGAACAAGGAAGTCGCTTTTCCTCTCCATGTTTGTTTCCTCATGAGAAAAATGCACCTAATAACATTTCTCTCATATTTACTTCCCCACGGGGTTAATTGAAGGTTACTCTGAGTTCCTCAAAGAAATAACACCAAAATCCCTGCTTACCTTTCTTATTTTAAAGATTGCAGTAATGACAGCCTCTTCCTAATACAGTTTTAATTTATGTCTCATCTTCCCTTCGAAATACCCCAGTCTCAATTTGTTGAAAGAAGGGTGAAATGCATTTAGGAGCATTTATTAGTCAACGGGGAAACAACTTGAGCTGTAGCTTTTGAAAGTAGATTGTCTGAGAAAAAGTGAAAATAAAAAGGCAACTATATATCAACATCCAGCCCCACTGCTGGTGGTTGTAACAATTTTCTAGAAATCCCATTGGGTGACAAAGGCCTGTAAAGAGATTGGGGTGGAGACAGAAGGAAGAAAATGAAAAAGAGCCTTCAAATCTCTAGAAATGAATAATGAATTTTGTAGACACAGTTTTCCTTAAAGAAAGAAAATAGATGTCTGCTCTCCCCAGTGCCCAGAGTGCCTACATCTGGAAAAAACTGGTGGGAAGTGTGGTTCACCAAATCTCATCCATCACTCCCCCAAGACCTCCCATCCTTCTGCTGGTGCGGGAATCGGGAGGATTTTGACTAAGGAAAGTCTGTTAATCTCCATAACACCAAGACATCCCGTGAGAGAGGAAAGCGAGGGGCAAACGAGGCAGGAGTCCTCCCAGCCATGGGCTCCAGGAGCTTCACTCTGTTCTGCGTGAGCAGCGAGCACGCAGGCAGGAGCCTGGCTCTGAGAGAGCTGCCTAGCCACGCACACCATGTTGTTGTTTCACCACGAGCCTGATGGCTGGCTGGACAGAGGGAGCTGGCAGGCTCCCGCCACATTTCTTTTCTCCTTTAGAGGCAGATAATTAGTGCCTTTAATCACCGACGGGTCTGCATTAGGTTGGTTATTTGAGGGGATATCATTTATTTTTCTCTTAGAAGAGATCTGCAGGAGAGATTCGTCTGTGTTGGTAATAATGGTTGATGCTGACCAAGTGCTGGCTACATTTCGGGCCCTGTTCCTGGCACTCTGCAAGTGTTGACTTACTTAGGCCTCACAACCACCCTAGGATGAGAACTAAGATTGAATCCTGTGCCCACCGCTTAGTATTTGTGTGATACTGTGCCCATGAAAGCTACTTGACCTCTCTGAGCCTCACTTTGCTCATCTATGAAATGGATAATAATAATCGCTCCTTCCTGGGACGGTTGTTGGGAGAATTAAATGCAGGAACATTTGTAAATGTGTGAAGTACTCAATATGAATTTGCTCTTGACAGTGTCAATGTCATCCTTGCCTACTCCTTCCCTGGTGTGTCTGTTATATCCTACTCATTCCTCGCAGGGCTGATTTTCCCCACTGTCCTATTTTTGGTCCATGTCAGATCGTCAGGGTTTTATCAAATGTCCAGAGTGCATTACCTCATATTTACGTACCTGACATGGGGTTGGCCAGGTATTTTATTAGTATCCTTGTGGGATCAATGTCTGTGTAGTCTTCAAGGCACATCTCCAAGGCAGTTCACGGCATGGAATGTTGTCTGCTTGGCGCTCTGCTGCATACCAGCTCTTCTGGAAGCACTGCAATATATGAGTGGTCCTCTTGCCACTGAGTTTGATAGCAACTGCCAGTCCTGTCTACTCCCAGACTCCTATCCAGCCCCTCTCAGAGCACTGAGCACAGGGAATTGAAGTTGTCTGCTTGTTTTCTGTCTCCCTTACTGGAATAGGAGCAAACTCGAGGGCAAGGACTATGTCATAATTATGGCCGTATCCCCATTGGCTAAGAAACTCCTTGACATGTAGTAATTGCACATCATAATTGTTAGGTGGATCGACTGAGAAAATGAAACAAAGCTGGCAAGCCTCTTTGCCCATGTGGCCAAATATGTGGTCTTGTGAGTGGCAAGTGGCTTTCAATGTCTAAAGATGCGGGGAATGTTTTCACCTGTGCAGTTGCAACAACATATCATTTCCTCCTCATATCTTAGCTTCAAACCCTCCAAGTCCCCATTGCCACCGCCCCTCCATCCTGGCTGCCTCAGCCAAGTATAATCCGACTTGTCCCTTCAGACACTCAGATACAGATCACAGAACCCTCTAGATGTAGCTTCGGGCAAGAGGACTTAGGTATCACCATCTTCCGTTGCTGCCTCCTGACTTCTTTTCACCGCCAAAGTTCCTTCCTGGCTGCCATTGGAGGCCTTTTCTCTCCACCCAGATCCCAGACTCCATCTTCTCCAGCACCTTCCATAACAAGCAGCCACAGATCACGTTCACTCTACCAGCGCACAATTAACATGCACTTTAGCAGGACCCCAGGGAAGCATTAAACACTGGGTTTATTTTAACTCTTCCCAAGTGAGAATTCTTCCAATTAAAGAAGATAATGTAAAAGCCTAAAATTGGTACAGACAATAAGTAAGCGTCTTCTAGTCTCCTTGACCAAAGGACAAGCAACCCCCTGGGTCTTTATTATCTTATGGTTCCTGAACCATGATTCTTACACCACGATTTTAAACAAAATTAGGTAGGTAAGTGACTAAGTGGCATCTCTCAGTTCTTGTTGGGGGTGACATGGATGTTTGGGCAGGACCAACCATGGACTTACTCTGTGTGCCAACAGCAGAGGAAAGAGAAGCCGACCACTGAGTTTGTTTTGTCATGCCACTTAGCAGCAGTGTATCAACTCTTGAAGCACAAAGAATGCTTCAAAGAGCTGAGCAGAACAGAATCTTCCCAGATGGAGTGTGTTGCTGCTAGAGCTCTCACCACCCGTCAGCCCTGTCAGGAGGAGCCAACTATATCTTTTCAAAGATCTAATTTTAGAGAAATTGGAGCTTGGTAATGTGTGCCCAGTATAATGGGAATAAAATATGATTTCCATTAGTTAGATGACCAGAAGAGGTACTATAACTTGTCTTTACTGGGGTCCATAGCTGACACATTTTAAATTTAATTTATTCTCAAAAATTGATTTTCTTTATTTGATTTGCCTCCTCTATCAGGCTTTCTATTACGACTGCCCATTGTATGGCCATTAATAACCACAGGACTCTCTGAAATTTCCTCCAGTATCACACCTTGGGCTTATTTGTTTCTATGAATTAGACTTTTAGTTCTCTGATAAGAACATTTCAAAAACCAAATTATTTCATGTGTAACTTCCCAGGTGCTAAGGGCTAATGGAAACAGCACTGCCCACCAGCCTTTTAGCTGCTCACTGTTGAGTGCTGTGATAGACCAATTCTGAGAGTCCTAAGAGTTACTCTGAGGGTAATCTCCAAGAGGATGATTCTTGCCCCAAAATAGAGCGAGGCTAGCCTGGCTGCCTCTGTCCAGGCGACATTTTACCTCCAGCTTTGCAGAAGTGCCGGGACATTTCCTCAGGGCCAGTTAAAATTCGTGACAAGCAGCCAGCAGGAAAGAACTGGGCCCCATTTCATCTCTGTGATGTGGGGACTGTAGCTTCCAGGAAGGCTGGCCAGTGGGGAAAAGCAGGACTAAAGGCGATCTTTTGGGGCTTCAGCTGGAGAAACTTCTTTCCTTCGATCAGTTTAGAATGATTCAGAATGATTCGTTTCCATGGAGTTTTGTTTTAAATTCAGAGTTCATTTGTAGTGATACTTGCTAATCAATTTTAAGTGGAAACAGCTGCTGTGTGTCACTCACACAGTCCCCCTCCACATCCTGGAAACTATAATTCAAGCCATTCGCTCCCCACCCCCAAATCTGCTCGTAGTGCTCATTCACATGGCTCTGTCTATGGATTCCTTACCTCTGTCCCCTGGGGCCAGCCCCTCTCTGGGGACAGGTCAGAGGGCGAGGGACCAGCATGCTGTGAGAAATGGTCCATGGGCAGGGAGGAGCATGGGACCCTGACGTCTGATGGAAGAGAGCAGGTTGTAATATGGGCCGGGAAGGCAGTCTACCTGAGGTAGCCATGTTTCTCCTCCATTTGTCCAATAAGCATTTACTGAGCAGTTCCTCTGTGCTAACCAACTATACTGCCTGCCGGGGATGGAAATGAAAAGATGCAGGCGCTGTTCTCAAGGAGCTCACAGCCCAATGGGGAGACAGAGGCTTAAACAGTCATAATTCAGGGAGTTGAGTGCTGGGATGGAGAGGGGCACAAGGACAGTGGGAGTTCAAAGGAGGGTCACTGAACTCCCTCTCCACCCCACCCTTGCACACCCACATCCTCGGTCCCACAAGGAGGCAGGTGTCAGTGGCGTAGTCGGCTCTGCGCCTGGGCCTGCGGTGGCCACTGCCTGGAGATGGGTTCTGCCCATGTGGGATCGGGGTGGAAGGAACCCAGCCTCCCTGCTCTGCACTGTGGTACTTCCCACCATGGCAGGCCCTCTTTGAAGGGCAGCACCCCAGCCAGGACCGCCTGGAAGAGACATATGCTGCCTCATCTCCACCCAGAAGGGAACCCGAAGAAGACCCAAGTGTTTCCCGAAAGCCAAGAGGTCAAAGACAGTGAACGTTCCCGCCTTCGTTGCTCTCAGGACATGAGTTTCTCTATCTGTAGGAGGGGAATAACCCTTGGAATGTTTTGGCAGATTCAGGAGAAAATAGAAGTGTTGACGTTCTGGTGAGAGACCATGAGGAAGTCTCATGACAGGAAGCAGTGTTTCTGGCCATTGTGGTTGCCAGGACAGAGCAGGACCAATCCCAGGGCATGCTTCGTGACTCACATGTGGAGCTATGTCCCTATGGCTACAGGGGGACCATAAAAAAGAACAGAGGCAGGCAGGGGCAGGATTTAGCCTTTGGGACGGAACCCTTCCCCATCTCCAGGCCCCTGCCTTCCTTGAGCAGCCATGCGGCCTTAGAATCAGCAAGGCCCTGAACTGCACTTCTTCCCCTCACAATGGAACTCAAGAACAGCAACAGCCAAACCTGCCTTGAAGGAGCATCCTGAGGACTAGCTGTGAGGTCCACATGGAAGCCTTTGGTATGGTGCTCAGTCCACAGTAGATCAATTAATTCTAGTTTTTTAGCTTTTTTTTTTTTACCCTCCTCAGCCTTTGTTCTGTTCCTTGTATAATATTATCAGCTTCATCAAAGTCTCATAGGATGATAAAGTTAGCTTTCTTGCCCAGAGGATGTCCTGAAGGAGGGTAATTTGAAAAGAGAGGAGATGTACACCTGAAGAAGAGCTTGTCCTCCAGGATGGAAGATTGACTGGGGAACTCTGAGTCAGCAGCATAAGACGGGGTCGTCACGGAACACAAGCTGCCATCTTGGTCTGAGCAATGGTCAGAGGTGTGAGGGGGATAATGTCAGTCCCCAGATGCCTGATATTATTAGAAAATAGTAACCAGCTGCACTCAGGAAGGTACAACGTGAGGGACTCAGCTGCAAAAGTGAGAAGACTTTCTAGGAAGCCACGGTTGCTACTCCAAGGAATGAGCCGCCTGAGAAAGGTGTAGAAAATTACTTCTCTGTCAGCGTATGAAGCAAAGTAGGCTTTCATCTACTAGACAGAAAAGCAGGATGATGGAACAGATGACTTCGCGGGCTCCCACCTCATCCTCTGGCCTGTAAGCCGGCGTCCAATTTGGAAAGGCCATGCCGACTGCCCTGGTGTGACAGCAAGCGGTTTACCTGCATCTCTCTTTTGGGAAAGATTCGATTAGTCAGAGGAGGCTGGAGCAAAGATTTGAGAACAGCCTCTTTCCAGACAAATGTTCCTGCTTCCGAAAACAGCAAGGCCAGACCTTCCCTAGAGGTGCTTTTGTGACATTACAACCGAGGGTCAGCTTTTTGGCAACAATTTGTTTTTCCTCCACAGTGTATTCCTGCCGCCTTGACTTGCTATTGGATCGAGCCTGTTGCAACGCCCTGTCAATCATCCACCCCCACGCCCGACCCACACAGTTCTTGTTCGGCAAGTAACAAAAGTAGGTTACACCGTACCCTCTGACATTGTGAGAGGGCACTGAGTATTTTCCTGGGGTGTTTTGAGTCTCTGCAACTTAAAAAAGATTTAACAGACCAAACTGTCAACATTTAGACTTTGTTCCTCCATGAGATTAGAGAATAATTCTTTGTTTCACCTTTTGGTAGACAAATAAAATTGTCTCACCCCTCAAAAGGACTAACTCATTTAATTTTTCCCTACTGGGTGGGGAAGTGTCACATATTTTCAGATTATTCTGTAAGGCTGAGCTTAGGAAGATCTCAGAGAAACTAAAATATGGAATGGCAAGCCTCACTCTTGCGTCTCATAATGTTTAGGGTTGGTATTCGGGACACAGGGGAACACAGTCAGCCCGGGCAATAGGTAGAGACAAAAGAACAGGGACATTCAGAACATAGTTCCACTTCCCACCATTGTCAACATAGTCAGAAGAGACGTTTTCCCACTATTTTTATTTTATGTAATAAGATCTGACATATCACCTGCTTCTGATAGAACTTTACTTAGGCCTAATCCTCGCCATTACTGTTGTGCAGTTCTGCAAGGTAAAATGAGTAGTTATTGATAGTAGAGGCGCCTAAGCTGCCTGGGAGTAAAGTCTGCTTTCACCTGGATCCTGGAGAAGAATTTCTCATAACCCGGAAGAAATGAATGATGATAGAAAGAGAATTTTGAATTGGAACAAGAAGTCCCAGGGGCAAGCCCCACATCTGCCACTTAACTGTATGCCCTTGAGCGAGTCATTCTTTTCTATGTTTTTAATTTCTTTATCTGTAAAAATATTTTACAAATATTTTTATACAAACAACAAAACAAAAGAGATGATGTGTTCTCGTTAACTAAGTGCTATTAAATTTCCCAACTACCCAAAAGAGAGGGTCATAACCAATGGGGAAATCAGGCACATTAGTTTATTAGTGTAGAATATTTATGATCCCATACCAAAATATTATGCCATTTCACTTCACCAGCCATATAAAATCTTCCCGAGGTAGACCAAATTATCAAAATCTGGACTATCAAGGCTGTTTATTTTGGTCTCTGGCTGTCAAGGGTATTTCACCATCTTTTCTGCTCACTGAGTCATCCTTCCCTTTATTGCAAAAGTATAAACACAAGAGGGCAGCTAAGAAGAGGCCTGGCCACCATAGACAAGGCAATTAAGCAAGGGTCAATGAGCGCACTCTGGACAGGCTTAAAGAAAAGACTGTCATCTCCCACTGACTGTGTGGGGCGGTAAGAAGCCAGCTTCAGTCTCAGTTGAACTGTACGGGAAAAGTCTTCTGGAAATCAAGTTGTTTACACAGAGAGTCTTCCCATTTACAACCTTCGGCAACTCACTTAACCTTTCTGGGCGCCCATTTCCTGATCTCTAAAATGAGAGGCCTACGGACATCCGACATCCTCCCAAACAGACAATCTAGTTTGATTTGAGGACATTCTTAGCCCTGAAGGATTTTAGACCCAGAATATTTTTCCAGAACTTAAATTTTCATTCTGATTTTCTGTTCATGAAAATTATGACCACTTGTGCTTATCAGTGTTTACACAATCTCACGAGCATGAGAGGGGCCCCGTGACACAAATTCTTGTGGATACACCAATTCTCGTCACTGCCCTCTCTGCGCACACAGGATTATGCCCACTAATTTCCTTAGCCCCTCTAGAGAATGCTCCATCTACCAACACTACCACAGCTAGGTCTCTATGACTCTGTAGTCTCTGCAACTAGAAAGCATGCCTTGTGTCAGAATAGCGGGCAGGAAGCAGGAAGTATCCATTTAAAACTGGTGCCAACCTAGATTCTAAATCAGGATTTTCAAAAAAGTGTAAGACTTTCTGGTTTTACTTTGTAAAGGCCACACCACCCCCGCATTTTACTCCAAGCCTCTCAGCTCTCGTGCTGGCCCGATACCAGTTGAAAATTCCTAGCAGCCCAGACTTACGTGACTTCCTTCTAGAAAAGAGATTATTACACAGCCCTACGGAAAAGAAAGAAAGTGCCCACTGGAAACTGCTGGAAAATGTTCTTCGTTTAGAAACCTCATTCGCAGGCCCACTCAAACTGGTTGGCAAATCACATTTCCTTAGAATTTGAGCCTTTGGGCTTCCTTTCGAAGCTGTTTCAAAAAGAAGAAAATGGCATGTTGCCCTAAATCTCAGTGAACATGGAAGGTGGCACAGAAAACCCTTTCCAGCTGACTCGGAAGCATCTATGAGTCCAGCCCCACTGCAACAGCAGGTCGGATTAAACTAAGAGAAGAGCATAAAATTACAGGCTTCACGCCCACCGAAACAATACGTGTCTTGTCTGGCCCTGAGCCGCTTCTTGTGAAAAGTACAACCTTAAATTAAAAAATAAATCACTCAGAAAGTGCACTGGATCCATTGTCCAGCCAGAGCCCCATCAGTCAAAGGACCATCACAGACGAGGGTGGGCACAATTTTAGGAAGTGACAGAATTTCCAGGGACAGAGAGAGAGGCTTTTTTTTCTCTAACTCTCACCCTTGGGAAAAGCTCAAAACTTTCCAACCACAAGGCACATGATCAGATGCCCCGCGAAAGGTCTAGTGGGAGTCCCATGGACCAGACCCAGGGAATGGCTGAGAACTTTCCTTCCCTCTTTCCAACCTTTTCTTTTAAGGAAATGATTAGATATCCCCAAAAGACCAGTTGAGATAGAGGGAAACAAAAGGTTAAGAAGATGTGCCTTTAAAGGAACACCTGTTTATTCACCCAGAGGACAGAAACGTGAGAAGAAAGGCTCTGGAAATCCTACACTCAAATGGGAGAGAGGCAACCCTCGTCCTTACCAAACAGAAACTACTGGAGAAATCTTGAAACCAAGCCCAGGTCAGGTGTCCAGGGTTTGAGAAAAATGGGGACATACTTGAAAAAAATTCTCTAGTGAGCCCAAATGGAAAGTTACTTTCCTTTTTTTTTTTTTTTTTTTTTTTTTTTGCTTTTCTGCTTCCTCTTTATTTTTATAAAAATTTTCAGGAAAGAATAATTGCAAAGTATAATTGTAAAGATACCCTCTGGTGTCTCCTTAGCCAAGAAAGAAACTACATAATACCATGGCGGCCCTGGGTTTGATTGCTCCCCGTCTCCAGCTCATTCTGTGGCCCCAGGCGAGGTGTTCAGGGGCCCAAGCCTCAGACTGCTCACCTGTAAAATGGGTTGACCTTTGTATTAGAGGAACTTTAGAAATAATCTAGGAGCCCTTGATTTATGTATTCAGGGTGGGGGGGAGAGACTCTGTGATATGAGTGGAACTTGAAGGCCAAATAGAATCTCAGCAAACCCAGTGAGGGAGAAACTGCTTTCAAAAGAACATTAAGACCCTGCTCATATGTATAAATGTCACGAAGTTGGCCGAAACAGATTTAGAGCTGGTAAGCTCTTTAGAGATTTCCTGCAATCCCCATGTTTTACAGAGGGAAAAATCTGAGCCTAGAGAAGCTGAAGTGACTTACAAAAGATTACCCAATTCACGTTACTGTCAAGGTAAGAATTCAGGTGTCTGTTCTGGCAGAGGCTGAGCCAGCCCAGGGCAGTCCGGCCAGACCCCAGAAGCAATCACCACCACCTCCTGCACGTTATCCCTGGGCCAGGCATGGTGCACAATGCGGTTGATGCTTTGGGCCATTGAATCCCCACAACTCTGAATGATAGGTGTTGTCATCTATCTCCAGGGCTAGCTTCATGGGCTTGAGACCGGTGGAGTCGCAGAGAAACCCCCGTTCAGAAGAGCCCCATGCTTTGCGGTCGCCATCTTGAAATTCTTAATTTTTTTACTAGGGACCCCATATTTTTATTTTATACTGAGCCCCACAAATTATGTAGCTGGTCCTCATTATCTCCATGTTGTAGATGTATCAACAGAAGCTTAGAGAAATTAAACGGCTTGCTCTTAGTGCCAGCCACTGACAAAAATGGGGACACAAACCCCAAGAATCAGCAGACTGTGTAAAGGTGGACATTGTGGAAGGGGATGTTGTGTTTTCAGGGCTCCTTTGGGATTTTCCTTGCCCTGATGGCCTCAGATCTCTCTGTGCTCTGAGTAGGGTGACCAACCATCCCGATTTGCCTGGAACTGTAGGGGATTCCCAGGACATGGGACTTTCAGTGACAACATTGGGAAAGCCCTGGGCAAACTAGGATGATTTGGTTACCCTATTGCCAAATCGTAGGCATGGGGCTCTGGGGGCTTCCAAGCCCTTACCTATTGTGCCATGTCCTGTGCCCTCTGGGCCACATGTCGGTCTTCAAAGGCAGGACCCATCCAGAGGGCAGGCTGGAGACCTTGATCCAGGCAGAAGGTAGGCAGTCAACTGCTGCCATTGTGAGACTGGGGACCAGGCAAGTGAACCCAGAGAGACCAGTCTGCTTGAGAACAGGTAGGCTGCAGTGCACATTCAGAGACCCAAGCCAGGCTGGAGACAGTGTGGGTGCAGACAGCCAAGAGCAGGAGGCTACAAGCTGGAGCAGAGCCGCAGGGCGCAGGCTCGGCCATCTTCAGCTTACTTGCTCTGTGACCATGGGCAAATCACTTACTTTGCTGAGCCTAAATTTCCTCATTTGAAAAATAAGGGAAGCAATGCTAACTTCATGAGGTCATTGTTAAGGTGAAAGATTATGTATATAGTGGTCAGTATGACCACACTGCAAGTCTCAATTTATGCTTATTTAATTCCATAAATACCTATAGAACCCTATGATGAGCCAGGCTCTGCAGGAGGGACTGGCATACCTTCAGCTCTTGTGGGGCTAACCAGTGGTATGCTAATAAATGTTAACAACCAGTTGTCCCGAGAAAAGGTAAGAAACCGCTTGGTAGCATATGCCAGTTTCCATGGCGTAAATTCCCCCGCCATGGCTGGTGTCAGTCTACCAGTGTGAGGCCGCTGACTACAGAGTTGGGACAAGTTGTGCTTAATCTGCTCGAGGGAGCCTAGGTGACCCAGCAGATCACCCTCTGTCAGAAAGAAGAAAGCTGAAGGTGTTCTAGAAGAGGCAGGAGAAGGGAAAACAGGTCAATATAACTTTGGAGAAGTGCAGGGAGGACCTCCTTGAGGAAGGAAGATTTCTGCTGAGACCTGAGGATGCATAGACATAACCAGGGGAAGGAAACAGCATATTTGCAGGCCGGGAGGAAAGAGAGGGAGGAAGAAAGAGGACAGCATGTTTGAGAAAGGCCAGGAGCAGGGAAAGACAAGGTTGTGGAAGAGCGGAGACCAGACAGTGCAGGGGCCAAGCTCGCCAGGTTCCAGAGCTGGGTTTTCAGCTGCAGAAGCCACCGGCATAATCCTTAGATTCTAGAGCCGTCACTCTGGCTGAAGTGTGGGCAATGTGTCAAGAGACAAGAGGGCCAGCAGGTAGATCAGGCCTCCTGTATCCCAGGTGGAAGATGCTGGTGTCTTGGGCCAGGTTTTCTGTATTTGTGTAACAGGTATTTATTGAGCGTGTGCCATGTGCCTATGACTGTGCTAGGCCCTGGGGATTCGTCAACGAGAACACTGTCCAGCCTTCATGGAGCTCACGGGCAAATGGAGAAATTCTTGAAGATATAGTAGTAGTTAACTCTTGAGTGTTTCCTGCAGGCCGGGCTTAACACTTCACGTGTATTATCTAATTCTCACAATAATTCTAGGGGGTGGGTCCTGATGTAACGCTCACATGAGATATTGGATGCTAAACTGGAAGCAAGTGGATTCATGGTGCAAGCACCTGGGTGTTAGCTGGAAGGCGTGTGGGGGCTGGAATGATGGCAGAAGGGGGCCAGGTCCTCTTGGGGAGCCCTCAGCCTCCACCAACCATCCTCCACCTCCCTGTCCAGTGCCCCTGCTCCCCACAGCACCCCCGTGTTCTTCCGAGTTACATCAGAATCCTTCAGGAAGAAAGGGAGGCTAGAGCAGACAGGAAAACAATGTCCAGGTTTGTCAGCATCCCATTTTAGAATTTTTTTAAGGAATTCCATTTTTTATGATATTTTTAGGTCATAGACACAAAGAGAAATAAAAACAAATGTGCATAATCTGATTACATTGCCTATGAGGATATCCTACAAAAGAACGTTCTGTTAGACTGTTTTGCCTATTCTCAAAGAAATATGAATTTGACAAATAGCAAACATTCTTCTCTACCAATTGACAGCTGAGAAATTGAGACAAGCCAGGAAAGAAGCCAAGGAGACAATTCTGTGACTTGAGCCACGTTTTCTGCAAGCCCACTTCTGGTCAACGATGTACTTGTTTTTATCTTCAGTCATTTTTTTTCTTATGAGGTTATGGGCAGTTAGTTTGGATCAGGAGCTTTAAATAGAATCGACCTTCATTAGCCAGACCCATCAAATTTGCCGAAAGATTTCCTTGAGACCATTCCACACTACAGTGTTTATATTTCCCTAGGCAGCCTCTTCTCAAGACTTTCTCTTGCCATCCATTCACTTCTCCCAGCATCCCTGTCATAAAGAGAGTGAAACCCATGTAGCTATGAATCATCATCAAGGCCACAAAATTGCCTTGAGGACTTCAAGGTCAGATAGACCTGGTTTCCACCACTTATGAGCTGTATGACTCTGGGAAATATATTTAACTTCTCTGAACCTCAGTTCCTCAGCTGTAACATGGTATTGCCCACCTTATGTGGTTGTCAAGAAGAATAAATGAAAAATATAAAGGTTTAGCGCTCAGCGCGTCTCTTGCTGTCATCACCACCATCAGTAGCTGCTGCCACCCAACAAAGTAATAGTGACCCAGGGCGAGGGCACGGAGAGGGAACAGGCCTCACCTGCTAGAACGTGGTGACACAGCAGCAGACGTGCTGAGTGGAGCTTCTCCAAAAGCTGCCCTCAGCGCTCCCTTCCCCAACCTACCCAAACGGCCCACATCAGTGGGCATTTAGGATTCCTGAACATGCAGAGGTTGAGATAAAATCTGATGGCTTCGTCACTGCCTGAGCAAAGGAAGAGGGAATCTTTTTCTTAATCCCAAAGTTTAATTATAATTTTGATATCTGGTCCAGGAGCAGATCTCAAAATATGAAATATGCTCTCAAATTACTACGCATAGACCCAAATCAATTGGTTGACCCTGAG
Organism: Equus quagga; assembly: GCF_021613505.1. NCBI lineage: Eukaryota > Metazoa > Chordata > Mammalia > Perissodactyla > Equidae > Equus > Equus quagga. The sequence continues at coordinate 175,899,054 of NC_060267.1, read as the reverse complement.
TTACAAAGTTATAAGCAGAGCTGAGCAGTCACCAGCAGGAGGAGCTAGAATGCTAAAGAGTGTGCGTGTGTGAGTGTGAGTGTAAGTGTCTGTGTGTGTGTGTGTGTGTGCATGTATAGGGGTCATGGGAGGAAATTGTGACCTAAGGGTGGGAATGCCCTTCACCTGGCTTGCAGGTAAACAGTCAATCCTTGGAAATATCTGTATGTTAAAACTAAAGCATTTAATGCCACTGGACTTGAATTTTAATAGGAATACTCCAGAAGGAAGGGGAGGATGTTAAACTAAGCTTTTAAAAAACTGCTAATAGGAGATGGATTTTGAATGTCTGAGGGGACATTTTGGGAAGAGTCATTATTATTCACATTATGTTTGTTGAGAGAAACGTCCAGGAGCCTCAGCCTCATCTGCAGTGATAATAGCAATTTACTGCTGCTCTGAAGATGGGCCTGGGGTGTCTCATTTATGAGCCAGCCTTGGCTGGACTCTTACCAAGTCTGTCGACTTGAAACCAAGTTCCTGATTGAGGCCTGAATGCTGCCAAGATGAAGCCAAGCATAAACAAGGCACAAACATCCCCTCTCATCCTAAAGTGCCTCTTTGGTAAAACTCCAGATGACGAGGAGACCTTGGGCTCCTCTCTCAGCTCCACTTCTTGACACGGGCTATTGTCCCCTGTTAACTCACGTGTTTCTCGCTGGTGGCATTAAACAAAGGCACAGCTGGTAAGGTGGGGTGTTTCCTGGATGGCTTACCAACCAGTGATTCAGAAGCTTAACCCCTTCTGAATCTCACCTCTCTTCTCCCTGAGGCCATCTCTCCATTGGGCAGAAATCTCACCTGTGTGTGGAAGGCAGGAAAAGGAGGGAAATGCTGAAGAAATTCCATTCTGTTATCATCAGCAGACCTGGTATGAAGTTATGTTGAAGGAACAGACCAAAACCAGTGGACACAACTTGGCTTCCAAATCCACCCCTCCAGCAGGCCACTAGGAATTGACTGTGGTGCCGTCTTCCCACAGAGACCTAAGGGATCGCTGAGTACTCTTTCCCCCAATTTCCCTCTTTCAGCTGATAATATAAATGTTTTCTGGAAACCAATGCCAATAAATGCCCAGTGGAGCATTTGGTTTAGCTTTCTAAAGACTAACCTTGTATGAGTAAAGTCCTTCTGTTAAGAAATGAAGGAACTAGATGACTTTTTGTAATCACTTCTTTAGAAGCCCAAGGGGCAATATCCGTGCTGGAATGAATCTAGTCCTTTTTGGCTTTTGAGGTAGGTGAGATGGCCCTAGCAAGTTCTGCAAAGGAAATCTCACAGAGGTCACCTGGACCTGAGGTGTGGGTGAAGAGACCCACGTTTAATGCACAACAAAATGGCATCACGTTCTGGTTCTGCCATTAACTGTGTGACACGGAGCTGGTCATTTATAGATACCCCTTTGAGGCTGAGTTTGCTCATCTATAAAAAGCAAGTAATAATACCTTTCTGAAGTAATTATTCTCCAAAGCAAATCTTATGTCTTGTCCCTGCTTAAAACCAGACACTCCCTATTTCCTGTGAGGTGACATCTGGTTCTGAGCCTGTCGTGACCTGCCCCTTCCTACCTCTTCTAGCATCATCTCTGCCATTCGGTCCTCTCCTAACTGCCCTTCACACAAACACTCCAGCGATAATGAACCTCATACTGTTTCCTGCCTCCACTCCTTGGCACATGTTGTTCCTGCCCCAGAGAAGGCCTCTCCCTTCATTCCACCTTCCCCCACCAAAAAAATCGCCTGGAACAGAGAAAACCTTCGCTCATCTTTGAAAACTCAATTCAAATATCACTTTCTACAAGAAACTTTCCCCAAACCCTCCTCCGCGCTCACCCCCTGCCCCATCACACACACGCCGAGCTTCCTCCTAGAGGCTCTGACTGTGACAGCAGTCCTGCGTGTCTTCCCCGCACCTTTCTCGAACTCATCTGCCCAGGACCCCCAAGGGCCCTTTTGTCTAATTGGCACAAAGTCTGTGTGAATAGGCTGGCAGTGACCCTGGAGGAACCAGGGTCTGTGGGGACAGGAAGGCAGCCTAAGAGCCCGTGTGTCACACTGGCCAGAAGTGCCTGCCAGTTGGGAAGGGAAATGCCTGAAGATGCAGTTGTGGTTCTGTGGGGGAAGGGCAGGATGTGGTGGGCGGGCGGGGAAGGCTGCCAAGGAGTTGTCTGTGGTGGCGGTGGTGTGTGGCTGGGGCTTAACTGAGGTGGATTTGCGCTGTAGGAGGGACTCTGCTCTCTTGTAGAGGCTAATTGAGAACAAGGAGGATTATGCAATTTGAAAATACCCAATTCCAGAAAACACGATCATCCCTGACGGTGACCCGCTTCCCTTGTTCGGGTTTGGCTCTTCCCTCCAGGTCTGCCTCTCTCAGGCCTGAGCCGCTCGGGTCTGTCCCCCTGAGGGAAAGGGCCAACTCTCCCGCCTCCTCGGAGGCCATCTCTGTCCTTGCTGACAGCTCGCCCTCTCCCGCCTCCTTCTGTGCAGCCTTTACTCCTTTCCCTCTGTCCTCAACTCCCCTCAGGTGCTCGTCAGTCACTGCCCTTCTTTCTTTCTCTCCTGTCACTTCTCACTTTTTCTGGCTGTTTCAGGGCCCCCTTCCCCTCCCCAGGCCACACAAACCTTGGGCCTCCTGGCCTTCCCTGCAGCTGCTTCTCTGGGCTTTTCAGCCCTTTACTTCATTCCCTTCCATATTTATCAGCATCCTTACCTTATTTTCACCTGTTTTCCCTTCAATATCATCTCCTTCCTGTTTCCTGGAAGGCTCTGGCTCTTCTGTGCTGCCTGATCTTACTTCTCTCTGCCCCTTCATTCACCTGCTCGACAGGCATTTCTTAAGCACCTCCTGTCTTCCGGGCAGTGTGCTAAGTGCCGGTGACACAGAGAGCAGGAGCCCGTGTCACACAGCTGAATTATAGGCAGTTGTCCAGGAGAAGTGTGGGCGGGGGGACCACGTGCACAAGGGGGCACTTTTCCGCTGGGATCAAGAAAAAGACTGCAAGGCCAGCTTTTCAGCAGCTTTGAAAAACCATTTCTGCCCTCTTGCCGATTCCTCTGCATCTCTGGCGCGCCTTAAGCTGAAACTTTGCATGAATAAAACAGGAAGCGATTGGTACCATTAAAAAAGGGAGAGAGATAGACTATAGTTTAAATGTGACAGATTTTCAAGACTCACAAAGTATGCGTTTTGCATAAATGTCCAAATTTAGCCAGCAAATCAGAACAGTCTGGGAGACGTGCAGCAGGGGCGTTTTTGAAGCTGAGTCTGACCATACGCCGGTTCTGTGGATGCTTTGTAGCATTAGCCAGGTTTGCAAATGAGAAAATATGGAAACATCAACATGAAAAGATTTCCCAAGGTCACCATGAGGGCAGTGCTGAGCAGTTAGGAGCCGAATGCTGTCTCCTGGGCCGATTTCTGAGCTACTGGTCCACACGGCTTCCTGGATGCAGATGTTAAACGGGTGTTTGCCTTTAAAATAAGGGTAAAAAAGTGTTCTCCTTTGGGCCATATTTCAGTGCAGATCTCCCGGGGAAAAGGGAGTCCATCTGAAGGGAAATTATTTACCTCGAGCTCCTGGACTATGAATCGAGCCGACTTCCCCTTGTGCCTTGCTGAAGAGTGCCTTAGACTTCAGAGAGAGCCTCTCAAACTTTGCTGCCTGCTAGAATAACCTGCGAGCTTTTAAAAACCCTAACGCTCAGCCTCACCCTGGACCAAATCAGAATCTCTGGAGTGGGCCCCAGCATCATTATTTTTTAAAACTCTCCAATATGTAGCCAGCCTTGAGAACCAGAGCTGTCAAAACTGTGTGCACATTGGGATCACCAGGAGAGCTTCAACGGTTACTCCTGCCTGTACCCCAACCCCGGAGACTGTCTTTACTCGGCTTTGAGGAAGTTAAAAGATTCCCAAATGATTCCAACGTATGACAGAGCTCAAGAGCACCTGCTGACAAGGCTTGGGGCTCAGAGCCTGGCTTTGTGGGCCAGGAGCGTGGGCATCAGCTCAGCCGAGAGCGCCTCCAAAAGGCAGACCCTCAGGTCCCACTCCAGCCCCACTGAGTCATAATCTGCATTTCAATAAGATCCATATGGATGCACATTAAAGTCTGAGACACGTTCTTGTCGAGTCTCCTCCCTCCAAAATTTAAAAAAACTTTCTACATTTCTGAACACTGAGGTTTTATCTGCTATGTATTCGCGTTCTCTATGGTCGAGGTACTTTGCGTGGCAAGCCCCCTACGTACATTACCTCCTTTGATCCTCACCACAAACCTATGATACAGGTACAAGCACTATGCCCATTTCACACCTAACCAAACTGAGGTGCAGACTGATGTGAACAGCTGCGAGACCACACGGACGAGCAGAGGGAGGACTTACCCTAAGATTTCCAGGACTTGAAAGCACATTCTCGTAATCCCTTGGTCAGACTTCTCTGGATGGGTTTCAGAGGCGCCAAGGTATTGATCCCCTCAGCCCTCCAGCAGTCTGGCAGGGCCTGGGTGACCACCCACTGCAGAAAAAAGATTAGGAAGCTCTGCTCTATATTATACTTTTTGCCCATAGTTGGACAAAGAGGAAGCTGTCTCCTAGGGCTGAAGTGACTTGCCTAAGGCCATGCAGCTTCTTAAGGGCATAATGGTCCCAGAGTCCAAGAGTCCCAACCACCTGCATGCCTCCTCCCCCTGCGAAGTAGTGTTTCTCCAAGTGTGGTCCCCAGACCAGGAGCATCAGCATCATCTGGGAAGTGTAAGAAATGCAGATGTTCAGGTCCCACCTGGCAAGCTGTTTTAACAAGCCCTGCAGGTGATTCCGTGTTCACTCATTTGAGAACCAGCACACTAATGCAAGCAGCCCCGATGGCCCTGGCTGCGTGCAGCTCTTGTGCCCGAGCCCTGCTACAGGCTGCAGCTTCTCTGCAAACAGAGATGTCTTACCGGGCTTAGCTTCGAACTAAGCTGAAATTTACATGCTGATTTAATCTTCCTAGGGCTTTCTTTACCTCTCAGGGAAGAGCTGTAATGCCTCAGAACAGAGAAAGTAAATGATGGATAACAGATAAAATATTAAATACTCTTTCCATGCCTTCAACCCACTTTCTGCTAGGGCAGCAAACACGTGGGCATCAGAAAGGGAAGAGAGAACTGACATCCTTGAGCATCTGCTGTATGCCGGGCATCAGGCATGCAGTGATGCCAGCATCCATATTTTGCTCACCCATCGTCTCATTTAATACAGTGATACCTGTCTGAGAAATAGGGAAACTGAGGCTCAAGCCTAAAATCGCAAAGTGGCAGTGGTGGCCCCAGGCTCTGTCCCACACACCCTGTGCTCCTGGGTTCCTTGCCCTCCAGCAGGAAAGGTAAAGATCTTAGGACACAGTATCTGGAATGACTGGATTCCAGAATTCTCTGAGCAAGCTCCCAAAACAGATCCGCCTACTCAAAGCCCCCAGGATGCCTAATTCAACAACCTTTTCCTGTGTTCTGTGTTCTCGCTGCACTAGGGAGGGGAGCTTCTCTCAAAGCATAAGAATAGACCAGCCACGAAAAGTGAAACGGCTCAGCTGTGCCTGAGCGCCCTGAAACACTTAGAAATCTATTCTTAACTGGCAGCATCTGTTCCAAGGCGGCGGGCCCTGCGGTGCCAACGCCCCACTAAGCAGCCTTGAGCTTTACTCTTCAGAAGACCTGGGAACTTCTTTGCCACATCTAGAACTTGCGAAATGAACTCCCAAGAGGAAGGAGCACATGAAGATGGTGCTGGTGAGCCACATCCTCCCCATTCCCCAGGGAGAGCTCGCGTTCACGCCATTGGATGCAACGAGGCTCTGAGCTATGATCCAAGTAAAACAAAAAGGATGCTGGCTAACTCGATCACAGAATGAGATGGACACCTGGTTCAAGGTCAGCATTGGGTGTGGATCCACACAGACTTCCTTGTCCGTCCATTTGCCCCAACGCCTGCCAGTACAACCTCTAAACACCCACTTACCGCTCATCCTATTCAGCCACAGGATGGACACACAGTGGTTAACCTGAACCCCAAGAAGAGGGACGCTCTTCCAACACTTGGTCCAAATAGATAAGCTCTGTAGAGAATTCAGCAGGCAAAACACAAATTTTGTCTCAGCCTTTCTCGTGCATGCAAGGAGAAAGCCATTCTCTACTCTGAGTAATTTTATGCGAATTATATGCTTTTCCCAAAAATGCAGGTCAGTTATTTCTGTAAGGGCCTCAATGGACCATTTTCTCTCTTGTTTGAGGTTAAGTCGGGCCTGGGACTCTGAAAATCTGCATCTAGCCCAAGGGTTACTATTTACTTGTCACTGGTGGGACTCCAAGTTCCATTCCCCATTGCCCCTTCCAGGTACATATACCACCACCATGGCTGACTCACAGATTAAAATTAAGAAAGAAGTTATTCAGACATGATGGGCAATGCCATGTTATTAACTATTGCAGGCCCCTGAAATAGGAGCGATAATGGAAATATCCACAATGGTAGCCACATGCCAAGAAGTCTGGGGCTTCCTCTCTCAACGGGCAAAGAAGGGATGCCAAGAGCAGCCATGTGAAAAGGCATTGCGGGGGAGGGCAGGAGCCTTTGCACATTTTGCTCAATTGTTCCATTTTGTATTGTGAAAAAATGTTGCTATGTAATTACAGTAATGTTGGAAATGGTCTGAGCACAATTAAAAATCACTTGGCTAAAGAGGAAATTTTAAAAAGGGACAAATGGTCTAGAAAAGGGTATAGGTGATTAGAAAGGTTAGCTGTGAGGATGGATATGAGAGGCTGTAGGTACATTGTCAGTTACAGCATCCTCTGTGGATTAGGGAGGGGCAAAATTTCTCTAAGAAATGTCTGAGAATGTTTTAGAGTCAGTTAACATCTACCGTCCACAATCTCATGGACTATTTTATTTAATCTTCCCAAAACTATTCATCATTCCCATGTAACACATGAGGACTCTGAGGTTCAGAGTGGTTAATGGGCTATAGCCTGAGATCACAGAACTGACGAGTGGTGTAGCAGGTTTTTGAACGCAAGTCTCTCTTCTTCTAGCTTTTACTGCTTTCTTTAAAGTACCTACAGGGACAAGGCAGGCAGTGCAAGAACAGGGAGCTGCCAGATTTGAGGGAGTCAAAGAAAAGAAGTAAAAGCAATCAACATATGGCTTCAGTGTTGAGGAGACATTAGAGATTGGCGGGGACTATGACAAAATGGAGAATTATAGACAACCTCTAAAGTGAACAGCTGCCACTGAGAACTGACTAATTGTTACCTTTCAGGAGTGCAGACTCGACTGCCAGGTCTGCTGGTTATTCAGGAGAAACTAGAAGTCGGATTTTATATAAGCTTTCTCATTTGGTTTAATGTTAGCTCAAAAAATTCTTAAACATCAGATGTTTCATCATTAGGTGAAACAAAACCTATCTACGAACCAAATTCAGCTCATGGAACACCAGAGATAACCTCAGCTTTTTCTAAACCAGTAATATCAAATTATTAAACTTTATCATAGATAAAAGTTATCACTGAACTTCTGTCAGCTCCTTCTTGCAGATGAAAATTGTCATAAACACTAATTGAAATTGTGAATATTAACCCTCATGATAATGTTATTGTAGACATAATTGTATTTCCTACATGGGCCATGTGTAGAAAGAACATGTTGCCCAACCAAGGTTGGAATCCCATTCCTGCTAAGTAGGAGCTGTGTGACCTTAAGCAAATAACTCAACCTTTCTGAGCGTTCAGTTTCTTCATCAGCAAAATGGAGACACTCGTGTCTGAATTACAAAGTCAGGATCAGATTTAAATAAGGCGATTATTAGAAGTTATAGTACACAAGGCCTGTGAGAAGGAGCTTGAGCAAGGCCCCAGGGGTTGCCACTGTCCACCCTCCACCCTCCCTTGTCCGTGAATTTCTTTTCTTTCAGTATTTGAACACCAACTTAGAATCTAGCTGATTTCCTCAAGAAGTTAATGTGAAATAGACCCTGAAACTTCTCATTTTGTCTGAGGCAGGCTCCCCTCTACGCTTCTATGCTTCCTTGTCGCACACCTACTGGGGACCTTGTTTGGCAATAGTCTTGCCTTGTTAAGATTTGAAAATGCACGGTCAGGATTGGAGCCTTACCCCACTGACAGGAAAGGCCCAGAGCTTTCCTTCCAGCTGAGGGAGAAACCCGGTTCTTCCCTGCGGTGCCTCTCTCCTGTGAGCTGTTCTCCTACTCGCACACCACCCTTCACTCTGGCTCTCCTGGTCACCAAATGGGGGGCAGTCCCCACAACAAGCAAGTCTTGGACACCAGCTGGGTGTCCTGCAATTTGACTCAATTCTGACACATGCACCCAGAGTCAGCGTCAAATCCCACAGGCAAGCTCAGTCCCACAAGACTGTTCCCCTTCAGATGCCAGTCACAAGCCCAGGTTGTCACCTGTGCTGCTGACCAGCCAGCTCCAGATCCGAGGTTCCCACAACACCCTCCTCAGCATCCATTAATTTGCTAAAGTGGCTCACAGAACTTGGGGAAACACTTACGTTTATAGGCTTAAGGTATGTGGTATTTACCAGGATATGGTAAAGGATACAGATGGACAGCCAGGTGAAGACATACACGGGGTGAGGTCTGGGAGGGTCCCCAGCACAGGAGCTTCTGCCCTCGTGGAGTTGGGGTGAACGTGGATGTGTTCACTTACCTGGGAGTTCTCCGACCCCCCTGCCATTGGGATCCCGTGAACACTTCCTCACGTAGGCATGACCAATTACGAAGTCAGTTTCCAGCCCCTCTCCCCTCTCTGGAGGGTGGGAGGTGGAGCTGAAAGTCCCAAGCTCCTAGTCATGGCCTGGTCTTTCCGGGGATGGCCCCGTCCAGGAGTCATCCAGAGTCTCCTCATTAGAACGAAAGATGCTCCAGGGCTCTGATCACCCAGGAAGTGACAAGGTTTCAGGAACTGGGGGCAGAGACCAATGTGTATCTTTCCTATTATCTCTCACCTCCTCTAGGTCTTTGTCAGCTGAAAGCGGGCAGAACACCACGGCTCCTCCATCTCCTTCCTCCCTCAGTTGCTTACACTCAGCGTGTTCTTTCCCACTGTAAACACCAACAATTACAGGAGAGGGCAGGCGATTTGAGTGTAGTTTTTAGTTTTGAGGTTACGTGAATCCCACAGCAATGAAAACTCAATACTGTATTTGGCCAGATAGACATTATTAAAGCACCTGGATTAAATGGAACATAAATAATAGTCCATTGATTTTTTTTATCCAACTCTGTAATTTAGTTTACAAGAAACAGAATTATTTTTAATGCACCAATGCTTTACTAGGCTGAGTATATTCTCCAACATTTTATATGAATTTATGTTTCATCATCTCATCTTATTCTGTTTGTTTTTACAGATGTGTGTAAGAAAAGAGGTTTATAAAAATTTTCCTTCTCTTTTTTGCTCTCTGGTTCCTAATTGGATGCTTGGTTTTAACCATGAATACCTCCTATAGGGGTTACAGAGGCATTCCAAACATTGACTTTTGCTAAAAGATGCAATTATTGAGTATTAGTAAATACTGTAGGAATCATCTTTTAAAATCTGATCATGGAGATTAAACGACTTCTGATTCTGAAGCTACCCGATGCTTGAGTGTCACCTTATGCAGGAATTTCCAATTCCAGGCCAAATAAGACTCAGATAAGCGCCCATGATTGACAGTGACATACTAAAATTCACAGCTGCTGACCGCAGTCTCAGATCACATTCAATAACAGAACGTAAACTCGCTCAGCGATGCCCAGTCCTCAGGTGGATTCCATCTCGAAGGTCCTCTCTCCCATAAGCACTGAGGATGCAAAGACAATTATCGGGAAAATGCCAATTATGCCAATAACAGAACAGCATGAATTAGCATAATTGGTCAGCAGCTGTGAATGATAAACAGCATGAATTAGTCTCCCTTCCCCAGCCATTTCCAAAAGGATCTGTTCGTAACAGGTTTCCTATCTAAAGGTGTGATCGCAGAGCAAACTTCATGCACATACGATTGGTTTTTGGCAGAGTGAAGCCAAATGATACTAAAATAAAGTAAGAATGAGGAAGACATGCAGATGCACCTATCTGCCAGGCCACTTGTTCAGCCCGGCCTGCGCCAGCGCACACAAGTAGGTCATTGAAAGTCAGCGCAAAGCGGGGCAGCTCCCCTGGCAGGAGCCGTTAACCTGCAGGAGGAATCTTGCAGACAAGTGATACGTTTTAGCCGAGCAGCTGTATATTTTATTTATGAATTGATAGAAGCATAGAGATATATGGGGAGAGGAATGCATATAATATTATCCTTAAACACACTCCAAAATAAAGATAGATAGGAAGAGAGATTTATACCCATACATCTTCCAATTTAAAGGGCCTCTTCTCCCACCATCTCCAAAGAAAGAAAAAGGAAAGAAATCAGAGCTCTAATGACAGCTCTGGGGCCTTAGTGTCGTTAGCGTCTTCTATTCTGTCTGCCAGCAGGTGTTCCGCCCCAGGCCCCTGTCTCGGTTAAGAGCACCTATGCTGCAAGGGCCATCAAGGCACAGAGGGATCCAGGCTCACACATGCCACTTGGCCCAAGGCACCGGGGGTCTTGCATTTTGGAAAAGAGGTACTAAAGGGGGCAGGTGTCTCTTCCTAGGCGTCCACTTAGGTGAGAACCCCATTTTAGACAGTGGAACATGTGTTTGCTTAGAGTCCTGGAATGCGAGATCAGGAAGGAAACTTCGAGGTCCACACCCCTCATTTTACAGCTCTGGGACATCCCCCAGCCCCAAGGGCTGCTCAGCGGACACAGGAAAGCTGAGAGGACCTCCACGTGGCCAGCAGGAGGCAGGATATAGCAGAAAGAATATGGGCTCTGGAACTGGGCCGAGTCGGGTTCAAATCCCAGATGTATGAATGGAGCCAAATTCCCTAACCTTTCTGGTGCTCAGTTGACTCACTTGGTCCGTGGAAATTATAGTGTGAGCCCACAGCTGTCAGCAGGAGTTCAGAAATCCAGTGCCCTGAAAAGCAGAGGAGTTTCCTGGTTCATTTGGCAGCAGAGCCAGCCCAGACTGAACTCACTTGGAGGTGACACCTGACCGGAAGTGATGAGGCCACACATTGTCATCATCTATCCCAGGGCAGCTGAGCCCCACCCCAGGGGCTGCAGGGGCTTCTCTGGCTCTGTGTCCTCTTCCCACGTGCTCAATGGAGGGGCTTCTGCTGCTTCTCCGCCCCCAGCCCAGGCCTGCTGTTCCAGCTGGAGTGGCAGGTTAGGCGGGAAAGGAGCAAGAGGATGGCTCCTGTTTGTAGGAGCAAAGGGAACGTGGGTAAGAGGCCCCTCGGGCCACATCCCTCGTTGCTTTGGAGCACCCGTGTGGGCGACCGTCCCTCCAGCTGGACTCACTTGCAGCTCATATTGGCTCAACTGCAAAATTTCACTTTGGCATTTCCTGACTTTTTTTCCCTTTTAGATGGGAAATAGGACAGTGGAAAAGGAAGAGATTCAGCTTGTAGCTTCATGAAATGTTGTCATTCTATAAAAAAATAGTTAATTTGAAAGAAAGAATGGTATCTCAGAAGAAAAAAAAAATCAAAGTAACACTGCAAAAAATTCTTCCAGACAGACTCTTTAAACCTGCCCCATCCTTTTTGCCTCCGCTATTGGGTGGTTTTAGGTTGGGTTTGCACTTCAGGCCCGACAGCTCCCCCTCCTGCCTCCTGAACACTGCCCGCGAGGCCGCACAGCCAGCCCTCTGGGTGGGTGGAGAGGACGTTTGGCTCTGGTACATGGTCAGGGCCAGACTCACAAGTGGGCAGAGTGAGGAATACGATGTGTGTGGCAGGGGGCAGAATCCTGCTCAAAATAAGCTCTGCCACCTGGCCTTCTGCCACCCGAGCTGCTCTCCCGTGAGGCCAGAGGGTGTTAGTCAGCAGGAACCATCTAAGGCAAACAGCACTGGGTGAGACTGAGCCTCAGCAGCTTAGCGCTTTGGTGAACAGACACTGACAGCCAAATCCCGTGGGAGTGGATGCTGCAAAGCTGGGGATGGAACTGGGTGTGAGGCCAAGCCTCCTTGTGAGGCACCGCTCAACGGGAAGGGACGGGGTGTGAAAGACAAGCTTCACCAACCTCCTTGTTCCCCAGGTCATTTTCAGGCAAGTCAGCATCCTCCTGTTCCTAAGGCACCTGCAGGGCTGGCGGAGCAGGCTTACGGGCTTCCCCAACCGGGGCTCTTCTGTCCTCTGGTGAATGCGTGACACTCCAGTTCACATGCAACAAACATTTTTTGAGCATCAGCTGTGTGCCAGGTCCTGGTCTAGGCAATGGGAAGAGAGAAACAAAGTATAGCCCTGACCTTGAGGGACTCAAAGCTTTCACCTACTGAGAGACGTCTGGGCAACATGATTTTATTGGTTTTCAAAGTAGGTTCTGTGGAACATGGAGTCTGGGAGATAGGAGAGGTAAGGGGACTAGGTTCTGGGTCTATCTAAATTTGAGAAACACTGCTGACTTCACGTGGTTAGAAGGGTCTTAGCGATAAAGAGATATGCTTAATTTCCATGACTTATTTGGACCCAGAACGCACTTATCATGTAATATGTCTTAACACCCTAAGGTATTTATCCTCCGTAAAACAAACTTTGAGACCCAACCCCTCTGCTTCATTTCTGCCAGGTGTGCTTCAGGATTCAGAGTTTGGCAGGGGGGGATGTTAGCAAGGTAATCTAGTACAGCCCTTTTCTGTGCCATTTGTAATGGCTGAGGGCTTCTTCAGAGAGGAAACAGAGAAGACCAGGCTCCATTGGACAGCAAGACCTGCCAGCAGGGTCTGAGGACAAATGGTTTCTCATTGAACTCTGGAGTCTGGGACCACGTGACCAGATTCCTATTTGTTTCAGCCATATTCATCCCTTCCCTCATTTATTTAACAAAAAAATGTGGATTGAGCACCAACTCTGCAAGCAGCTACGTTGGAAACTGGGCATTCTCTGTTATCCAGGAACTTGCAGTCTGCCAGGTACGGTGGGGGAGGCCTGGCCAGTTAGCAAGTGATTTGAAGCTGTGGTAAATGCCATGATCAGAGGACCACACACCCTGGTTTTCCTGGGTCTGTCCCCATTACACCTGTTGTCTGTGTATAACATGTGCAGATACCCCCTTCACTCCCATCAGTGTCCTACTTTTTGAGAATAGATTACATGACCCCTAATTGTAAAGGGTGAGTCTGTGGAAGTCCAGAGGAGGGAGGGCCGGGAAGCCTTCTCAGAGGAGCTGGCACTTGAGTTGAGTCCTAAACTGAGGAGGAGGAGGTAGCCAGGGACAGTGGTGGAGTCACACTCAGGTGGAGGAAATAGCAAGTGGGAGGAACGAGAAAAGACAGGACCCAGCACATGCAGTGACATTGAAGGAGGCAGGAGGCAGGTCTCAAAGGGCCCAGTTGCATCATGCTGAGGAGTTTAGACTCCTCAGGGCTGTGGGAAGCCTTTGATGGGGTTGTAGGCAGGGAAGTACCATGATCCAGTCAGCATCACAGAAGAACTACTCTGGCTGTGAATGGGAGTGGAGGTGGGGCAGTGAGCTGGGGCTGGTCAGCTGAGCCCCTAGACCAGTGAGGAGACTGTGGCAGCCACCCAGGGGAGAGGTGCTAGCAGCCTGGGTAAGGGCAGCAGCTGTGAGCTGGAGAGACGTGGATAGTGGATGGTTAGATGGATGGATGGATGGATCAATGGATGGTTGGATGGATGGATGGATGGATGGATGGATGGTTGGACGGATGGATGGATGGATGGATGAATAGGGTGTTCTTTAGCTGATTGATTGACTGTTTGGCTGTAGTGGGAAAGGGAGAAGAGAGAGGTGGAGGTCAGGCCCATGCGTGAGCATGAAAGTGGGTGATGGAGCCTTCAACAGGCCAGGGAGCAAAAGGGGAGGATCAGGTCTTGGGGAGAGGGAGAAAAGGAGGTCAATTTCGGCCTAACAAATGTGGAGTGTCCTTGCTGTGTCTTGGTCTTTTCCATAGCTTCAGGGCTGAAAGGGTAAAGACAAAGGGACATTTTTTAAAAATGATTCAGAAACATTCTTGAAACTGAATGAAACAAAAAGCCAAGTCAAAGTGTACAGAGCAGCCTTGTTACTGGCACGACGTGTCACTGGCTGTTGTTTGGAAGGCAGTGTCTTGAGCCTCCAAGACCAAGCTCCTCTGTTTGGCCCTACAACAGAGCGGGTGTAGACAAGGGCCCCGTACGCATCCCTCCCACCCACCGTGAGCACAGAACCATCCGCTTCCAGCCTGGGCTACCACTGACGGCCCAGCTGAGCAGCCCAGATGTTATCAAGTGGTCTCAGTCCTTTGTCAGGCTGAGGCAGGTTTACAGTCTGACAATGGAATGCTCTCGAAGCCATTCACCGGCCCCCTTACGGATGATCCACCAGCAGCGTCAGTTCTTTTGTCACTGCTTCCTCATCATCCTGGGCCCATCGTGCAGGTTGGATGAGGGCAGAGGCAAAGGGATTTAGTTTGCTTTTGCCCAGAGAAGATCAGAGCTTTAAATTGCCATGGCAGCCCTTGGATCTTCCAAGGTCGTTTGAAGTTCTGTATTTGATTATCCAACCATTTTTGGCTTTAGGTTCTCGGTTCAAGGCTTATTAATGTTATTCATCTTGGTCAGGGTCTGAGAAGTAGAATGACTACATGTCTGTAGTGATCCTACTCTTTCTAAGCAAGAAACAAGAAAAATTTCTTCATGGAACATCACTGTCACTAGGGCTGTGCTCGGTAGTGATGCTGTACTGGGAGGCGGCCCCTCTCTAGCGGTGATGAAATCATCTCACTCACACTGTCCGTTTCAGGGACTGGAATGAGCTCCATGTCTGGAGCCCTCAGCCATCTGCAGGTGTATTATTCACCCCCCAAGACTTCTCGTTGTAATTCAGAGGGCCAACCTTTACATGTAAAGCAAGAAAATCCCAAATTCAAGTTTTATTTCATAAGTCGTTACAATGACCCAAGGCCAAGGTAAAGCTTTTAAAGAAAGCCTAGAAAGAATTCTTGGCCCTGAAAATGCAAATAAGTAGAACATGAACCATGTATTTATATTTTACTTAGCAGTCCCAAGAAACCTATGGGCATTTGGATTTCATAAAGTGTGATGTCTTTTTTTGGATTTGTTATAACGGGAGTCTAGGCTTAGCTTTTTTTCCTTGCTCTCTCTGTGTATAGATGAAATTACAATCATCATAATCAAGCATTTAAGCAAACAAAAATAATCATTTGAAAGCTATTTTCCATAAGCTCTTTAGTTCTCAATTCACTATAATTCTGTTCAGAAGGAAATGCTCCATTTTTTCCTATTGTAGTACTGTCAGCAGTAGGAGCAATGACCGGTCCTCCACATATAAAACTAATTCCGTTTCAGCTTTTCTGAATAAAAACAAATCGATCAAAAGCCTAAATTTGTTTTTCTTTCAAGAAGACATTTTTTGGTACAGGCCAGAATCTTCTGGAGAACACCATCCTAGTTATACTTAAGTGTAAGCACTTGTAATTTTGAGCCCTCCTGGAAAAACCAAATCATTTGTCTCTGGGAAATTTTTTAATCTCTAAAATCCCCTTTGGCATCCACTTCATGTGAATTCTCCTCTTAACCCAGGCCATTCCTAATTAAAATGCAAAGATCTATAGATACAACGATTCTATAAACTAACTCACTATTATTCCATTACCACTGAGGGACAAGGGGCTGAGCAGAAGAAGGAAAAATGACTGTACCGGGCTGCACGAAAAGCAGCAACGGGAATCGTTTCAGACCCTGAGGGAAGAGCTATAGAGTCAGCGCCTACAGCGTAGGCAAGGAGACAGAGAATTTGCAAGGATAAATCAAAACAATGGGCGATCCGCTCCAGGTTCTTCTTTCAACTTCAGTAACCTGTGAATCATAGAAAAGAGACAAAATCACAAGAGAAGCTCACATTGGGCAGCACAGCAAGAGAAGCACCCAGAGTAGAAAGAAGGGGTGAAAGGATTTTACCTTCTGGTCCATAACACACTTTGATGCTTGCATCTTGACAGCCTTTTTTTTTTTTTTTTTTTTTTTTGTCATCACGTAAATCACAGTTTGCTTTATTAACAATCTTCTAAATTGGCAAAGCAAAAACTTTTGCCCAAGGTATGAGCTGGCCAAGCTGAAGGTCAAGCATGGAATAGGACATGCTATCAGCTTGGCCCCCTCCTGCAGGTCAGTACTGGCTGCCCATATAGAGTTGCCTTGCTGGGCATTCCTGGGCCTCCCCTGCTCGCCAGCAGTTGTCTTCCGTCCCCCGCCGGCCCAGTTCCCAGGACAGAGAGGGGCCTGAGAGATGGAGAATTTTGCTGACGCACACCTCATGAGGTCCAGACAGAGGGGAGCCACATTTTGCTTTCAGACTTCTGATGACAGGGGCTATAATGACTCAAAGGTGACCTGCAGTGGCACCAGTCTCACAGTTTATCAGACACTGAAGTTTTATGCTAAAGAGTCTAGAGTTAATCTGAGTAGTTTGCTTCCTGGAGGAAACATCAGAAGATGCCATTCTGACGCTTCTCAGCAGTGCTTGAAATCCGATGTGATGGCCTTCCAGCTCCAGTTGGATCTGGAGCTGTATCCCTAAACCGGGAAGAATCAGTGGGAGAAAAAGACTATCACGCCACAGTCCGGAACAATGCAGCCTTCGCCTGAGCAAGAACACTCTGCGAGGCCCCAGCTGAAAGGACGGTTGGGAGCCAGAGGGGATGTCACCAGGCAGTAACCCTCGGTGATTGGCAGACCCACGGCACTGCCTGAACTGAGATGTCTTGGCCTCCTTTCACATCATCAGATTTCCTCCAAGGGCTCTGAATGGCATCAGGAGCCCTGTGGCCCTCCAGCAGCCCACAGAGGGACCCTGGAATGCTTGGCCTGGCCGCCTGCAAATCCTCAGGAAGGTCCTAGATTCTCTGTGTCCAGGAGCACTGTGCACATGGGCAGGGCCTCGCCATAGCTCTCAGGCAGGTCCTGAGGTTAATCAAGGCCCCAGCCCTTCCCTACCACTACCACTCCAGGGCACACACATGCCTTCTTATGCAAACACTCTTAAAATCAGCAACAGAAAAAAAGAAGCTCAATTAGGAGAAAATGATAACAACTAGCATTCAGTCAGCAGATGGCACATGGAATGCAAAAATTTCCCAACTTCCAAAATCACCAACTTTTGAATGTTCTTGGCCTCCCTTTTGTTGGTTGAAAGAGGAGAATCTTTCGGTTCTAGGCACGTTTCTAACCTCTATAATCCAACCTCTCCTGGGTTCTGGGTTATAAATCACATCTCACTCCCTCAACTGCGTATTCAATTCCTAAAATGCTCAAAACACGACAGCTCATGAGTAGAACCTCAACACTGTAGTAGAGAGAAAGGGGGAAGGGAGAGATCTCGGCTCCTCCTCGGTGGTGTCCCTGCTGTCTTCTCCTCCTCTTCTTTTTCCTCAAGGAACCGGATACATGGGACAAAATATTAAAACTCCAGCCATTGCAAATGGAAGTCTCCAGTAAACTCCCCCATGGCAAATCTTTTCTACCAAATGGTGGGTAATTCTGCTCCCAACCCAAGCCATGAATCATGCCACAAAGTTCCTGGGTTGCTGTCACCTACTGGGTTGACGGCCTCAGGTATGATTGGGGCTGAAGCAGCCTCAGAGAATGCAGAAAAGTGAAGGTCTTTTCCAAGAGGCCCCTCTGAGGACTTTTTCCGAGGCCAGGGCTCTGCATGCTGTGCTGAGCTCCAGAGTCAAAGCGAGCGGGAGTTGGGCTGGCAGTACTGCAACCTGAGTTCACGTCCTGGCTTCACCACTTCCCAGCTATGTGGCCATGGGCTGGCTCCTCTGCCTCAGTTTCCTCACCTACAAACTGGGGATAATGATACAGCTACCTGCCAAGATTAAAGAAAATTATTCATATAAAGTGCTTAATGCAGAGCTTTCAACATAATTAGTGTTTTGAAAATGCTTAATGCTGTTAGTGTTGCAATTTTGAGTCAGAGCAGCAGAGGGGCATGAGCTTGCTTTTTTTTGATTCTAACCCAGGTCAGAAACTCAATGATATTTGCATAGAATTTGAAATTGGGGGGCCAGAATAGCAAGAACTCATCCACGCTGTAAAAAGGCCCATTGACATCAGCACATATTTACCTTCCATATTCCTATTCGTAGTTGATCAACAGTGATCTCAGGGGTGTTTGAAACCTCTTAGAGCCAAAGGGTGCAACTATCTCTATCACTCCTATTGTCAGCAGAAAGTTTTACTAGATTTGGCAGATTACCAGTAAGTGATCACTTCCAGGAGAGGTGGGGGAACCCCTGAGAGCGTGGCTGAAGAGCAAGCATCCTCCCACCACTGGGGAGTGCTTCCCATAGGCTTCATGTCTTTGTCCAGGCATCAGTGTCCTACTAGGTTAGGTGGAAATCTCCTTAGATCTAGTTTCCTTAGCAAACTCCAGTTCCTAAGATTCAGGTCATGCTGGAAACGTCCTCAAGGTAATCATATTTCTGAGAAACTGCCAATTCTCCCTACTCATGACCCTCATTGGGTCGTAGAGGGATGTAAATGGGGGCAAGTTCCCCATCCTGCTAAAATGTTTAGAGAGGAATTCTGACTGAAGGTCACAATCCAGTCAGCCTTCCCAATGCCTGAGAGTGATTTCCAATTGGGTTTCAAAAAGAGGCCAAGAGGCAAATCCCACAGAAATTTCTGGAGCTGGCATTAAATGAGTCTTTCACTGAACTCCCAGCAGCGGTTGGATATTAACAAAGAGAAAAGAACAATTATCGTTTGGGACTCCAAGTGCCACTTTATGTCACTTTAAAGAATGAATAGACTTCCAGCTCACTCAGCTGGCTGCTCACAATTACAAAGCAATGGTAAATAATCGCGGCAAATGGAAGGTTTGATTTAGGAGAGTGAAATTGTATGACGACTCAGTGCTTTCTCTTCCTTCTCCATGGCAATGAAGACAGCTCCTGCCACTGGTTTGGCTTAAGTTCAAATCTGCAACTTACCAAAATAAAAAGCCCCTGGAACTGTTTATTAAAGCAGATGCACAAACACACAGCAAATCTACCAAAACACTTCTTATTATTTTTACAAGGAGAGAATAATCATATCATGAGACATGGTTTAATTTGCTCTCCAGTGGTTTTATTTAGCCAAAGGATCATATTTGTCAATGCCAATACCACTTTTGAGTGGTTTTAATAGAAAGTGCGTCTTTCCGTTTTCTCAGCCATCAGTTTCCGAGCCCGCCGTCTGAGATCTACCCTGAGAAGCTGTGTTGGCACGGTGATACGAGTAGAGCTCCTCTCCTTTTGCACCCATAATTCGCCTGAAGGGGAGGGCAGGTTTTATACTTGCTCTGAAAGGGGTCTAGACCCCGAGCAGTGCAGACTTTGATCTAGGGGCCAAAGGCATCTTATCCAAACATGCATTCATTTAATCTTGCAACTCAAAGTGGTTTGGGAGGACCGAGGGCACAGGATTGGGGCGCACAGCAGGGACTTGCAGATATGCTCAAGGAGCCAGTTATCTGTGATACCCAGTCTCGGGAGAGAGGCCTTGCCTCTCAGAGAGGCAGGCGGGCAATGTAAAGCTTTCCTAATGCAGGCAGTCTCCTCTCGGAGAGTGAGGTTTTGTATACGGGAAAGCATGAGAGCAAACAAGAGCTGCCCTGGGGAGATGCAGACAGGCTGAAACCCATGGCTGAGGTTTTTCCCACCTTTCCTTCGGCCGGTGCAGCTGCCCATCTCTCACACTCCTGTCTCTAAGGCCCCCATCCAGCGTCCTTTCCCATGACTTTATTTCTTGCCAACTGAATCCCAAGTAAGGTTCAGGTTTCATATAATACCCTTCCCCAAAGAATTTTCATGTTAACAGAAAACCCTAAATCCTTTTCAGGTCTCCATTCAATTCAACAAACATCAATTGAGAGGACTCATTTCCTGCAACTGGGCATTAAGCACACTTCAGATACAAAAAGGAACGAAACAATGTTCCTCCTAACAGAAGAGGAGATATATAGTCAAATAATTCTGCTATGTTATGATTAATGTAATCAGAGAGGTCTGAGTGAAGGCCTGTGGGCGTCCAAGTGAGAAATTCTCTAGTTGGGGTATAAGGAGAGTGACAAAGAGGTATTACTTGAAATGAACTGTAAATCTATTAGGATTATGTTTGGCTGCATATAACCAAAAAAATCCAAATAAAAATGGCTTAATCAAAATAGAGATTTTCAGTTCATGTAAATAAGTCCAGCATTATACAATCTACAACTGGTAACAGAATTCCATGATAGCGTCAGTATTCCTATGATTCCTACCTTTCTCCTCTACCATCCTTAGTATAAGTTTCTACATAAGCCAAAATGGCTGCTGGAGCTCCAGACAGCTCATTCAAGATCCAGGCAATAAGGGAAAATGGACAAAACTGATATTCTCTCTAAGGAGCGTCTCTAGAAATTCTACCCAACAAACTTCTTCATTTCATTGCCCATCCATCTGCTGAAGAAATAGAACCTCCTTCTATTGTAAGTAGGAAAGGGAGCCTGGATATTGGGTAAGCAAATAGCAATCTGTCCCACAGGCTTTAAAGAACAAACAGGACTTCTCAAAAGACAAAGTGAGGAAGGACCTTCCTGGTAATGGAGACAGAGCATGCAAAGACAAAAGTTAGGAAAGTATTTGGTGGATATGGGAACTGTGAGTAGCCTAGAAAGGCCTTCCGTGTCAATCTTAGTAAACCAACCTTGTTTTCTAAGTCAGTGGATTCTCTAACATTAGGGTGTGTGTTGTGGTTATTACCGTGCACAGGAACCCTTTTGTTTGGCTGGAATTTTGTGTGGAACCCCGAGATGGAAAGCTGAAAGCGAAGCAGCTGTGGTTCTTGTGGGAGTGGAGCAGGAGAGCTGTACTTTAACAATCAGAAGGGAGAGCGTGGTCAGGCCTGGGAGACCAGTGATGGAAGATCAGTGGGACTTCAGAGGCACAAAGGGCTGAGCTGTCTGAGTGGATTGGGGATTTCCAAGTGCCAAGAAAAGCTGTTCAAATGGGAGGAAGAACAGATGCAAAGACCCAGAGGGACAGTGATACATAAACAGGAATCAGTGCTTAATTTCATTTTTCAGAAACTAAGTCTTATGAAAGAATGTGGGAATAAGGTTGGAAAGAGAAGGGGGCGGGGCCAGGGAGGGCAGGGAAGTTCAGCTATCTAGCCAAGGACACGTCCTCTGATCTCACCGCATGGCGGTACGTGAGTGGCAGTCATGCTTTTGTACTCCTACTTCTTTTAATAATAAGCAGGATACACCTGTAATCTGGGTGCTCAATGCACATAGGCCCATTGATAAAACGCAGGATCTGTGAGACCTGAATCTGGATCCATGTGCATCTAAAAGGCAAAACCCCACAGAAAGGCTAAGTCCGCTACTCATCACCTTTGAAACCAGTCCCTGGTGCCTCCCCTGCCAAAGCAATTGCAACCTAACTCTCTAGGTCCCTAGTGACACAACCACCTCATCCTTAAGTCAATGAATCCTGGGAAGTTAGGACCCCAAGGAGAGACAGCGCTGGTGTACGCTCTGCCTCCCCTATGACGCTCTCTCTCTGTCTATACTTTGGGACTATTGATGTGGCTGATGCTTTAGAAATATAATTTGCAAGCCAGAGGAGGCTACCTATATGGGTCATGGAATCATTTAACCAACTCAAGACCAGCATTTATAAAAAATGCAATAGTAGAGAATACTGCATTGGTTAGGACAGAATCGACTATACTGTGGTAACAAACATTTCCCAAATCTCAGTGGCCCATTAAGCAGTTTTATTTCTCTCCCACTTAAAGGCTGCTAAGGATGTGGGTGACCCTCTAGGGCGACTGTCCTCCCTGTGGTAACTCAGTGCTCCAGGCGGCTTTGATCCGCAGCTCCACTACCTCAACCTGAGGCCTCCTTGGGTCTCTGTAGCGGGGAAAGTGTCAGCTGGGGGGTTGCAGGCTGGCTCCCTATGTTTCAGAGTAGAAGTGACAGTAGTCCCTTATGACCACAGGACATCAGCCAGAATTAGTCATTTACTCCCACCTACATCAAGGATGCTGATGTACCTACTTCAGGTACCAGAAAGAGGAGGAGAACTGGATATTGGGGAATACTAGCTATGTGCAGTGTAAGCATAATGGAAGACGGAGAACGGAATCGAATAGAATAGGAGTAGATCCAAGCGCATCACAGAAGCATTTCTAGTTTTGTGTGTGTGTGGTTGAGCAGATGTTGGGGCATGTACTGAGCAGCAATTGTAAAATGTATTTCCAGGTAGGGGTTAGAGGTGAAAAAAAGTTTGAAAGTGACTACATCTCAGAGAAAAATGCTCCTGGAGAGGAGAATGTGATTATTTATGACATGTGACTCTATGACAACAAAGGACTCCTCTTGTGTCTGCTCAGCCAAAGGAAATAGAGTTTCTAAACTCTCCTGAATGGGCTTCATTCCATAGCTCAAAAATAACCCAATGTCACAAACCTCCATTCCTGTACCCGTAGCACACTCAGTGGGTTACAGCAGTCAGCGTTGCTGAGGGTTATGTGTGGGTGAGAGAGTATGTGTGAGCTTTGTTTTCCTCAAAGAGCCACAGGGCATGCGTTCTACTAAGGAGTTGCTGAAGGGTCAAGAAGAGAGGTGTCCATAGAGTATAGGAGAGTTAGAGCTGCCTCAAGGACAGCTAAGGCCCAGAGAGACACACATGATGATGAGAAAGGGCTGCTGCAAGGTGACATTGAACACCCGATGCCCAACATGAACACAGCACCTTCTGAGTAAGCACCTCCTTCCTGACAGGTCTTTCCTGTGCCAGGACCTTGTAATATAAGTGCTTGATTGAAATCCTGCTGTCACGAAACAATGAGCCTCCCTGGGTACCACCGTGTAGGGCGCTGCTCCAAGAATAGAAGGGAATCTTCTGAGAGAAACTTTGCAATATCTTTCCTGGGTCTCCAGCAGCAGCACAAGAAATATTATGAACTCTGCAGGGCATGTGGTGGGTGTTTCATGAGTAAATTGACTTAGGGATGTTTGAAGTATATTTCTAATACTTATAACTCCTCAAGGGACACAGTGAAAAAATAATAATGTTAACTAACATTTACTGAGTTCTTATTATGTGCCTGGAACGATGCTAAAAATTCTATCTATTTTTAACTCACTTAGTCCTCTCCCTTAGAGGTTACTATTGTAAGCTATTTTTATTTTATGGGTGATGAAAATGAGGCTCAAAGAGCTTAGGAAATTTGCCCAGTCATAGATAATAAGTGGCAGAGCTATGATTCAAACCCAGCCTGTCTGTCTTTTTAACTACTACTAAAAAATAAACAGAAGACTTGGGGTTATTCAGAAATAGCAGGAAGTTATAGGCTGAATTGTTTCCTCAAAAAAAAAAAAAAGGTGTGTTGAAGTCCTAACCCCCCGGTACCTCAAAATGTGACCTTATTTGGAAATAGGTTCAAGGCAGATATAATTAGTTAAGCTGAGGTCATGCTGGGAAAGGGTGGGTCCCGAATCCAATATGAAGACAATCATGTGAAGACACAGAGCGAACAGCATGGGAACATGGAGGTAGAGATTGGAGTGAAGCAACTACAAGCCAAGGACCACCAAGGAGTGCTGGCCATCACCGGAAGCTAGGAGAGCAGCATGGGACAGATTCTCCCACAGAGCCTCAGAAGGAGCCATCCCTGCCAACACCTGGATCTCAGACTTGTAGCCTCCAGAACTCTGAGACAATGCATTTCTGCTGTTCTGAGCCGCCCAGTTCGTGATGGTTTGTTACAGCAGTCCTGGGAAATGAACACACATGGTAATTGCAAACTCTAAATAATTACCTAACCGGATCTAACACAGCATCACGGGCTTCCCTAATAAGGAGAAAATCGAGGTCCAAAGAGTTTGAGAGAATTTGCTCAAATTGAGAAGCAGTCACAGCAGCCGGAACCTCAGCCATCTGTGTTAGGTGTCTGCTGTCTCCCTCCCCGTGAAAGTATCAATGGCGGTCTCCTCCTTAACTTCATACTCTGAGAATTCTGAACTATAGTGTCCACACTGCAGTTGCCAGTGCAAAAGTGACTGTTTCTATTTCCCAAAGGTACTCCCAAAGATGAGTACAGTTATGCATCCCCATGGGCTCCCTGCCCAAGCCCACACGAGGACCGGTCCCCTCCGGGCTCACACTCCATTCCGAGAGGCAAGGGTAGGACCCGGCCCCATGGGGTACTGGATGAGCCTGAGAGGGCTCGGGCAGTGCTGACCGCCTCCGTCTGAAATATGAATTCTGGAGCCAAGGCTCCAACTCTCACAAGACCGCATCCACTCAGTTTTGGGAGGAGAAATCAAATAGAAATTTCCCCCCAAACCAGAGTGGAGACCTGGAGCAGAGTTACTTCTCAGAGCTCAGTTCAACATGCTGCCAGGGAGGCGACCCATAAAGGCCTGTCGCCAAAATCTTAGTAAGCTCACAGAGAGGGCCTGGGTCTGGGTGGCACTGCCCCTAACCAGAAGGCCACCAAAAGACAAGACTCATTCCATGTAAGCAGCAGCAGCATTTTCCTCCAAAGCTATTTTCTCTCAAAATAACTTGAGCCAAATGTGACGTTCAATATGGTACAAATGGATTTCAGCTACCTCTGATAGGCAGCAAAGATTCCTACAAATCTGTTGATCCCATCCTGTGTCCAAAGGGAAGAGTTTCAAGGACACAATAGTAGGAGGAGAAGCAATAGTAATAAGAGTAAAAGTAATGTTATTGTCATTCTTATTATTATTGCACTGTGCAGCTCACAGATGTGGCACCTCCACATCCAGAGTCCTTCAAGAGACCGGACACCATTCTGCTCAGCATCATTTAGACCACTGGTTTTCAGGGGATTGTTAAAATGCAGATTACTAGGCTCCACCCCAGGGGGTCAGGTTTAAGAGCCAAGGAATCTGCATTTTAACAAGCATAACAGGGGATTAGGATGCAGATTGTCAGGGACCACACTCAGAGAAACCCGGGTTAGGACTTTCTTCTGTATTAAGATCCAAGGCTGTGGATCAGATGAACTCTCAGGTTTCCTCCAGCCTCATGATTCCAGTATTTCCCCCTTTTATCTTGTGTTTATCTGTTTATCTTGCATCCCCTTGCCCTACTTAAGCTGGTTGCTTTGGTATCCTACAACTGTCTTCTTTCCATTAACCTTTCCAACAAACTCCACTGCCCTTTCTCTGTCCCTGGATCGTCTGTCTGGAACCAAGAAGCTCAAAAGAATTATGTTAACATTTGATAGGTAGATCCTGTAGATATCACTGATAAAACGAACCCCCAGTACAAATAGGATAGCAAGCATCCCATTTTATCGGCCTTTAGTCTGCCCTAGTCCTTAATACTTAATCACTCCTGACCAGAGCTTCCTAACTCAGGACCTCTCGTGGAGCATGGATGGGTTTCCAGCTATCTGGGAACTCTCTGAAAGTTACGTGAAATTGTATGCAAATGATGAGTGCACAGGCATTTTTTTCAGAGAGGCAAGTCCTAGGTTAACCACTATGGCTCCAGACACCATCTGACTCACCTGGAGGTGACCTGGGGAGTTGATTTTGATAAATCAAAGCTACATTGTTCCAAAAAGATGTTATTAGTGTGCAGAGCATCTGTCAATGATTAAACAATAATAAAATTTATGAAACAGTCTTTAAAAAAAAAGCTACATTGTTTGAATCATAGTTCCCAGTTAACTTAGGCAGTTCATTCAGAGTTCAATTTAAAAATCTAACTAGACCACGTCCCCATTCATTAGTAATGTGCTAGACACTAATCACCAAGGATAGAAGATCAAATAAAATAGTTCCTGGAGGATTCTGGGAAGACAGCAGTGGCATCAACAGCATAGTCTTTCACTCTCTCCAGATCTCCACATAAAATAGGCAGAACAAATCGATAACAAAACCAAAACCCCATGGACACATTTCCAACAAAACTAGAGGCGAGTTTTCTCACAAACTCCAAATTACCAGTGAGTAGAGACAAACCACCAATACCACAAGTGTCCACGCAGGAGGAAAACGGAGGCCCTAGGGTAGCGTCTGATGGACCTGAAAATGGGAGAACTCCTAAATAGCCCATAGAATTTCCTGGAAAGTGTCTTTGGGCCAACTGGATAAACTTCTCTAAAACTGGAGTAGGGGTAGGGAGTGGGGAGTGTTGGCTTCTGCACGAGGAGTAAGTGAACGGTCCCGGCAGGAAGGACTGAAGGGGCTGGAGCAGTCGGGACCCCTGAGAGCCCTCAAAATGGATCCTCCGGGGCTCCCTTCCAGGACAGGGCCCTCCACCCAGGAGAAACGGCCTGGAGTGAAATCAAAATTGAGCTGGATAGAGACAAGTGTGAGGAAGGAAAGACGAGGTCCAGACCAGCTGGGGAGAGAAATGGGGCAGGAAAGCACAGAATGCAGGTCACCATGCTTAGCACTGCATAAAAACGACAGAAGAGGGACCTCTGTGAAGCTGAAAAGCTTTCCTGCCTCATTCTACAAGTTCGGGAAAATAATTTCACATAAAAATGAACAACAGAAAAGAATAGAAGTCAAACCTCACACAGACTTATTATAAGAAAAAAAAGAGGATAAAGAGCAGAATAACATCCATACAGACAATGAAAACAAACCAGAAAGACATGCTCATAAATAGATCAGAACTACCACATACTGTATTGAAACAAGTTAAAAGACATTAAGAAAATGATACAAGATATGAAAGAACAATATATCAGAATTAGGGGGAAAAACTCTGGAAATAATTTAAAATAAAGAAAAAAAGCATTTCAGAAATGAATAGTGAATCAGAAGGAATAAAAAACCAAATAAACATAATGGATAATACCTTAAGAGAAATAGCAGGTAGAAAAAGAAAATTTTTTTAAATCAAAAAGGAATGAAGAAAAAGATAAAATGGATTCAAGAGGAAGTCATAAATATTGAAGATAGGCGAAGAAGGTTGATCATCCAGAAAACAGGAGTCTCTGAGGAAAAAAACAAAGCTAGGAAACAGAACAAGTACTCATTCAAGAGAACATTCCAGAAATGACAACACATTTAACATATTGGAACTACACATTGAAAAACCACACCATGTGTCTGAGAATATCAACCTAGAACAGCAAACATCAGAAAAGTGTTAGTGAAATTAATGAACTTTAAAGAAAAAGTCCTTTGGGCCTCTAGGAAAAAAAATGTGATCTATAAGGTGAAGAAAATTATATTTTCATTAGACTTCTCAGGAACAACACCCTGTGTCAAAAGAAAATAAAAACGTATTTAAGATAATCAAATGAAGAAAGTATAAGCCAACAATTTTACTTCCAGAAAAACGGACTTTCAAAATATAAAGGGCACAAGCTGTTGTCAACATACAAGAACTCAGTTCTTGAACAAGCCTCATGTTCCCATGAGTCCTCCTCAAGGAATCTACTAAAGAATGAGCTGCAGGGAATCAAAATGACTAGAGAGACATTGACCCAGGCCTGGAGGTGAGCATTAAATACAGTTACCTGGAGAGCTGGGACTAAATGAGGGCAGTGAGAGAGCACAGAAGGTGGTGCCTGTATGATCTGACAGTGTTGATACAGTACAGACAGTTGTACTATAGGGTTTTTTAGTGGGAGGTTAGAATGGAGGGAGGATATGCAAAATTGTTCAATGTAGTATGTAATTACCATTGTGGTAGAACAGTATTATTACTTTGAGACTATGTGTAATACAGGATAAGACAAACGAGTAATTATAGAATATTCTAATTCTACATTCTCTGTGTCCTTGAGAATCAGACATGCCTGAACTTGAACTGGAAATATCCATAGGACTCCTGAGACGTATCACCAGCAGCGTGGTGAAGCGGGTTTGCAGTAGCTGGTGAGGACAGACTGTGCACATCTTGTCCCAACATCACATTTATCGACTTCATGTTGGTATAATGAATTCAGTCACAATGGGAATATTTACACCATGGAAATTGGGAAACACTACAAATCCAGGCCTTTTTTTTTTTCTAAAGAGAGAGGGAGTCGGTTGTTAAACATTTGCCAGCACCTCACCTTATATGGCAACGCGTGGTGCCCAGATTGTGCTGTTAAAATGCCATTTCTTACTAAAAGAAACTGGAGAGTTTTGGAGAAATAGTTGATTTGAGGTCTGAAACAGGAGACGCACAAGATGAGCCTGGAACAACTTGTCATACAAATGACAAGGAAGCTATCAAAGACAATGCCATCATGTCAATAGGATGCAGGAGCCAATGTGAAAAGACTCACACTGACCAAAGATTGTGGGTTAATTTGAGCTTCAACAAGGATAATATTGCAATCAAATGCATTTAAATTCATTACTTTATAATGATGTTTAAACAAAGAATCGGTCATCTTCGGAGGATGATAACCAATTATTATCTTGAAAACTGGTAAATAGAAAAAATCAAGCATTTATCTTGCCTTTCCTGCATTGACTATTTCACTGAATATCCCAATAGCATAAATGAAAATGTCTCTTTATAAAAGTATTCTACCTAATAAAATAAAAAAGATAGAATTTCACTATTTGCAATCCCCAGTGAGCAAATAGACAGAGGTATTACACATCAGTGGCCGCTCAGCAACCACATACGATGTGCCTTCTTTAGTCCTGACAAAGGGGTAGAATAGAACCTGAACCTAATCCAATCTCTGGATCCAGCTGGCAACCTGCAGGAAACACCAAGGGCAGAGGACCACGCTGGGCTGCACGTGAGTTTGCAATCAGCAAAACTCAGGCCGTGGGAAACTCCGAAGGTCAAATGGCCCAGATTCTTCAGCAGATAATTCATAAAGAAATTAGAAGGGTGAAGGAGGAAGCTATGGACTTAAACATACAATATTTTTTTAATAGGCAAGCCCAAACTGTAGTGTGTCAGAGCGCACACTTGAGTGATAAAACTATAACACAGACTCAAGGAAGTGATTAGTACAAAAGTGAGGATAGCAGCTCCTTGTGGGGAGAGGGAGGGGTTTTGATTAGGATGAGACACACCCGGAAGGGGCTTAGATGGGGATAGGGGGTGGGTGGCAAAGTTCTGTTTCCTGGCCCGGCTGGTTGCCGTGCCTTGTAATGATCCATTAAGCTATACATTGGATTTGTGAAGTTTGATGTCTCCCTTTTTCATTTTGCAATAAAAAGATTTTTAAAAATAATAAAGTTCTTGCCCTCAAGGGGCTTAGAGTCTAAAGAGGGAGAGGGAGACATGAACAATTAGCTTCAAGACAATGTGATAAATGCTGTCAGGCAGGTATGTGCATGTTGCCATGGAGCTGAAGTGCTTCAGCATGGCAGGTTCAAGAAGGCTACCGGGAGGAAGGGACACACCAGCCCAGCCTTGAAGAGAGAGCCCTTCACCAAACAGACATTTGAGTAACAGCTCAGAGCCCAGGCTGAAGGGGGCTGCAGTCACTGCTTGCTGGATTACTCCAGGCAGTTCTGCTCCCCCATCAGGGTGTTTTTATTCTGGCATCTGCTGCTGTCTTTCTGCCCCAGCAGTTG
This sequence comes from Equus quagga, assembly GCF_021613505.1. Classification (NCBI taxonomy): domain Eukaryota; kingdom Metazoa; phylum Chordata; class Mammalia; order Perissodactyla; family Equidae; genus Equus; species Equus quagga. The sequence goes on along the minus strand of NC_060267.1, from coordinate 175,869,343 downwards.
TCTAGGGCAATTTTCTTTAAGATGGTAAAGGTTAGAACTGTCGACCAAAGGAGCATATGCTCACCTGCGTGTGAATAGAGGGTTTCTGCCTTTTCCTTGTTTTTAAATCAGAACTTCGTGGGTAGCCTAGGGGACGGTGCCATCTTGACAATTTTTCTTGTAATAGAGTGGGCACTGCAAAGATAGGATCCCACTCCTATGTTCTCCGCAAGTGCCCAGTGCAGAACTGGAAGTCCTCCCTCAAGCTGGAGAGAACAGAGTGAGGAAACGGCTTAGAGAAAAAGGGCTTTTGGTTGGACTCTTCAGGCCTTCCTCTGACCCGAACCCTGAACACCAGCTCAGCAGAATGGTCCATCGCGTATTTAACCAAGATGGCAGGACAGCGAATGTCCATTTACAGAATCTGACATGTCCAAAGGAAAGAGAGAGAACACACTCAATTTGTTAGGCTACATTTCCTGGGAAACAAAGCAGAAGGGGAGTGATTTGTATGTTGGAATCTGAGAGCGATGGGATATGTACAATTTTGGGTGTCCTCAGCTGGCTCTGTTCGTGGATGCTGCGTAAATAACAGTTTGGGGACTCAGCAAGTCACTAGCAAGTGCAACCTGGTTTTCTGCAGAAATGTATGGGCTTGGAGGGCAAGGCTGGCCTCCAGTCCAGGTATACTCACCCTTCCCCACCCACCTGGCACTGATCCCTGACCATCTCTGGTGGCAAGCTGGCACTGGAAGCTAAATGCACTCTAGAAAAAGAGGTAAGAATAGATTAGAAGAGAATTGAAAAGCCATCCGTTTACACATTTCTTGACTGGTAAAAGAAGACCATAGTACCCACCTACAGTTGTATAGAGAAAATAAGACATATGGGAATGCTTTATAAATGAAAGAGTGCAGAGTGTATTCCTGAAAAGCCTATACAGAGATAAATATGCTTGCCTTCTTTACACAGCTGTGCATTGGCAAGTTTTTTATCCTGACAACAAGACCATTCATCAAGCCTATACATACAAACACATGCAAATACTTCCGATAGGCGCAGTCTCCCTACACAAGCTAAGATGTGACGCTTCATTAATCCACTCTCGGGTCTAACATCATCAAGGCTTCACCTTGTGGCGCCGAGTATCTGACCCAGCCTCCAGACAAGATGGAACAATTGGAGGAGGCCGTTAGAGAGGCCTGGGTTCCAGGCCAACTGGACTTACCTCATACCTATCCTCACCTAAAAGAAATGGCTTTATGGACATGAGAGGCCATGTTCTTTTTCTTCCTATTTAAGATTTGAACCTCATGTGGAGGGCAATACTCCAGAGAGAGCCTACTGTGTTCCACACTTGCTGATCCACAGTCACCCAGGGCACTTAAAATACACCTCTCAGACCTGCTGGATCGGAATCTCCAGGGGAGGACTGGGAAATCTGAATTTTTAACAAATGTCCAAGATGATCTTCATGATGAGGCAAGTTTAGAGAAAGCCAAGATAGAAGATAGCTCCTCAGGGCTCTCAAATCAAAGACTTCTTAAAAGGTCCAGAGAGAAAGGGGTGTGTTCGTGTGTTCAGGCCGCCATAACAAAATACCGTAGACTGGCTGGCTTAAACAACACTTATTTTCTCACAGTTCTGGAGGCTGGAGGTCTGGGATCAGGTGCCAGTGGGGTCGAATTCTGGAGGAAGTCTCTTCCAGGCTTGCTGAGAGCCACCACCTCATCATGTGCTTACAGGACCCCTTCTGTGTGGACATGTGGAGGGAGAGCGAGTAAGCCTCCTGGCGTCTCGTATAAGGGCACTTATCCCATCGTGAAGGCCTTACTCTCATGACATCATCTAACCCTAATGTCTTCCCAAAGGCCCCATCTCCGAAGACCACTACATTGGGCGTCAGGGCTTCAACATACGAATTTGGGGAGGATGAAAACATTCAGTCCATGATAGGGACAATGGTGCGTAGTCCCCTCAAAGGGGCAGGTGTTCATTTGTGGAGCCGGATCTTTGCTTGGAGTTTTCGCATCTCACCAATCTGTGTAGGACCTCGTCGTGTGAGGCACAGGCATGAGTAAGCTGTGCACCCGATGCTCTTGGTAACTTACAATGGACAAAACATGAGGATTTAAAGTAATCAAAACAAAAGCTAACAAAAGAGAGAGAGAGAAATCAATGTAACCAGGTATTTTGGGTGTTAGTTAAATTACGCATTAAATTTAGCTCTGGCCCTGCTGATAGCTCAGGCCAAAGGAGAAAATGCATCTGCTAATTGTCTTTCCTAATTCACGCATGTTAAATTCTGGGTAGAGTTCCAGCTTTTACTTAAATCTTCTGAACCAAACTGCTATTTCCAAATTTATGCCCTTTAAGGATGAGAAAAGTCATTGTTTTTTCCCCCCAGAGCTCAACATTTCATCTTGATGTTTCTAGCTTATTAGAGAAGCAAAACTCGCTGTACCAAAAACATCCAATGGGGAATCTTTCTCCCCAAACATATACTAGAACCTGATGAGAAAAATAACACATTTTGCAAAATCGGCAGTTGGGGTTTTTTGTAGGTCAAAAGAGTTTTCTTACTTTTTAATAATTCAGATAACCCTGGAGATCCAGCCTCTTTCCAGAAATTGCTCAGCAAGGAAGACTCTGGAAAGTCACTGATTCCCAGATTCCAAATCAGTTATCCAGTCAGACGAGTCCTGTTACTCGGTGTCTCTGTAACAGAAGGAAGACACCCAGTGTGGTGGAATGTCCCTGCTCTCAGGCCCAGCTCTGCCATTAACTAACTGGCTGGGTTCCATTGAGCCATTCCTTTACCCTCTCAGAGCCTGTTGTCTTCATTAATTCAACAATGATTTCTTGAACATCTAAAATGTGCCAAGCACTGTATCTAGGTGAAGGGGACAGCCCTCCCCTCAAGGAAACCATAGTCTGGAGACAAGGGAGCTTTCCATTCTAGAAGTAATTGTTAATTTCCTTGTGTGGGTGCCTCACTAGTTTGGCAGATAAAACAAAAACAGAAATATATGAGTGCATGAAGGCATGAATGATTGAGTGAGCAAGTGAAACACAAAGGTTTTTTTAATTTGTTTTTGTTTTTCTCTGTGTGTGAGGAAGATCGGCCCTGAGCTAACATCTGTTGCCAATCTTCTTCTTTTTTCTTGAGGAAGATTGTTGCTGAGCTAACATCTGTGCCAATCTCCCTCTATTTTGTATGTGGGGTGCCGCCACAGCATGGCTTGATGAGCAGTGTGTAGGTCTGTGCTCAAGATCTGAACCCACAAACCCCAGGCCTCCGAAGCAGAGTGCATGAACTTAACCACTACGCCACCAGGCCAGCCCCACAAAGGTTATTTTTTAACCGCTTTATTTTATGTCGTTACCACTCTTTTCATGGTCCCTTTGTCGAATAACTCAGGCCCAAGAGGTCGATCTTTGCCTTCACCTTTCTTAGCCTTTTATCCTCAGGAAAACCTCATTCATTTGGCTGCATTCTGTCCCCTTCATTCTCTTCTTGACACAGATACTCAGAATCTACTTCCATCACTCACACCACCTCTGAATATTTTTCTATACCATAAATTCGACAAATGTCCATTGAGCACATGACATATAGAAGCACCCGGCAAACCAAGACGTTGGAAAACAGAGACTCAGCTCCTCGTCTGCTGCGGCTGTGGATGGCGCTTTGCATGTTCGAGTCACAGCCCCACAGTGTGTGCCTCACCCCTTCACCTCACAGCTACTGGGATGTCAGAACAGCCAGAATGGCCCCATGCGCTTCCTTGAAGAGTCTTACACCAACAAATTCTCCCCACCTCTTACCTACCACCTCACGCTAGCTCCTGGCCCAACAATTTTAAACCCAAATAACGATTTTTGGTGTAGGAGCAGCTTAAGTTTTCCACCCACTAACCAGCCTGTAAACCCCAACGCTACACCAAATGCCTGGAGCGCCGGCTTCTCATCTCTACCCTCGGAATCATCTCCCACCAGTATTTGAACAACGACTGAGACACCAGACTCTCCAGAAAGTATTGCTTAGAAAAGAAACTTTTAAAATAAAATAAATAGCATTCAAATAGCATTTAAGAGTTTAAAACCACTTACTTCTACATATGTTATGTCGGTTAACATTCACGACAATACTTGAGGCTCAGAGAGGTAAGTAACTAGACCCCAGGTCACACAGTCAGTAAAGTGACAGGGTGGGCGTTCTGCCCAGGTCTTCCAGAGACTGCCTACAAATTTAGTCTGTAAGTGTTAGCTCCAACAATGTTGTTCAGAGTTAAAGAGATACGTCATCAGGATTAAAAGAAGAAAATGTTCGTTACACAATTCTAAATCTGTGTTTTACTTTTGAAACATGATTTTGGCATTTCGATTTTTCAGTATAGCGAGAACCCCAAACAGTGGACGTGGCCCAGGCCTCTCTCAAACTCTCAGGGCCTTGACAAACCTCTTCATTTTTTTTACATGACATCTCTAAAAATGTTGCTTACTTGCTATCACTTTTCCATCTGAAAATAAAATTGGCTGGATTTTCCTTGATTTACACTCTAGTTGTACATATATCTTGTCCTCCTCACCTCCCTAAAAAAGCATTTCTCACTGACCCATGCCCACCATAAACGCTCATGAGACCACATGTCTTCACATGCCCCGCCGGAGGGCGTCTGCAGCTCGCCAGCAGGGGTGAGGTCTCAAGCTTTTCTCTCTGTAGAATCCAGCTGCTCACATGCCTGATTCTGCCCTGATCAATTATCTTCTGCAGGGAATGAGGTGGTGGATTCATACAGCAAAGGGAGCCTTTGGACGATTTAAACTCAATTCCTTCCTCTGTGAAATGAAGGAGGAAGACTCCATACTGAAAATGAACGGAAGACCATCAAGGGCTTTCCAGAGTTGTAGATATGCTTACAAGATGTTATAGGGAATGCCAGGCTCTGAACTTTAATATCTTCCCTGGTCCTTAACCGAGCACAACAACTGTTCATCTGAAAGCAGTCGGCAAGTTTTCCATTTGCAGTTGGAATTACAGACCCTCTGAAGCATCTTTTCCGTCACTCTCCTTGCATCACACCTAGGCCATGTTCATGAGCATCCCCTGCCTTGTCACCACTTGGGTAGCAAATGAGTTGAAGCCAGAAGCAAACAGATTCCCGGTCCCCTGTGGGCTGCGTCCTCCCTCTGTCCCCATTCACTCAGGGCATCACGGGAATGACAGAGTGGTGCTGTCCAGTGGGGCCTTCTCCCTGATCTTCTTGTGTCCTGAGTCCAGGGGGTGACTGCGGATCTTCACAAGCCAACCAATGTGAACTGCTTTCCATTTTTTCCCTGTCTCTATTTATTACAGCTTTTCAGAAAGTTGATGAGGTGAAATATTCTCCAGCAGAGGAAATAATATAAAGCTTAAAAGTTGTTTCTGATGGAATGGTGAAATAATTCCACTACTTTTCTTTGAGCAAAAAAAATAATAAGGCAGCCTGAGACCGCCTCTGGGGATTTCATTATTGACAGGCTGGAGGGAAACAGGATGGCTTTAGACAAACAGATTTTTCTTTTAACTTGTTAGAGTACTTTGGGATGAAGCGATGAGAAAGATAGGTGCTAGACAATAGAGTAAACGGGGCACCGCTTATTTACATAATTTTGTATAGAGATGCATTGATGTATGAAGTATAAAGTGACTGTGTTGAATAGTGAAAATAAAGTATTTTGGAAAACAATCTGTGTTCACTACCCTGCTCTGAAATGACAACATTTTATGAAATACCCCTTGCTTCTTTGTGAAAATTACCGGTGGTTTAAGCTGTGTGTGCAATTTTAAGAAAATGCAACCTTTTATGCTATTGTTTAAGATAATTCTTAGAATGCATTCTCTAAGCAGATGAGACATGGAGTAGGGGATGGGAGAGGAGGGGAAGAGGCACGTTGACACCTCGCTCTGATGTTGGCGAGTCCGTTCGCCATCTCTTCCTGATTAAAGGCTACCGCGAGGGCTGGAAACGTGTGTGGAGCAAGGATTATAAAGAGCAATTTTTGCAAACCAAATTGTCTCCTAAATGAAGGAGTGGGGGATTTAAAGATGAACAGAACTGTCTCTTTTGCTGCGTGCAAAGATTTATGCTGTGTGAGAAACTAAATCCTAACTCCCTTTTGGCAAGTATTCCTTAACAGGCCTCACAGATATCTGAAACCAATTTTAACCCACTCTGGTCCGCCACTGACCACCACCTTACCTGAATGGTGCGGTCCCATCTCGAGGCTACTCACCAGCCCTCAGGCCTATGGGGTGAGTAGATATCCCGGAGGAACAAGGTTGTGAATATTGATAAGCCCAGGAACCTTGGGGCTGTTCCTCCCCAGCTGGAGGAGGAAGCATTTTGAAAATTCACTACACCGAGAAGCATTTCTCTTCTCTTTTCAGTTGTTGCTGATGTGGGCTCATTCTTCTTTTAAAAATGCAATTTTTTATTGTTACCAAAATTTTTTAACCATAAGATGGATTTAAGAAATGTAAAAGAAGTAATGTGTCCTCACAGAGTTCTATGTTTGGAGGTTTTCAATATTAGGCCTGTGCTTTATAGCTCAAGGGAGTGGAATAAAAAATGCTGAGAAGCAATTAGAATCATTAGCAGCAAATCAGAGTGTCAGGCATTGGAGAGGAGCAGAATCTTGGAGTTTGAGGCACCCTAGGAGGTTATCCAGCTGGCCACTCACATCAACAGAGAAAACGGCATCTCAGATATGCGTCAGGCACAACGGGCCGGGGGGCGGTGGTTTTCAAAGTGTGGTCCCCAGACCAGCATTCTCAGCATCATTTGGGAGCTTGTTAGAAATGCAAATTATCAGGCCCCGCCTCGGAACTCTGAGCTTGGGGACAGCATCTGTGCTTTAAGGAGCCCTCCAGGTGCTTCTAGAACAGGCTGAAATTGGAAACCACCAACCTGAGGTCACCTAGCCAGGGCTCATTCTACAAATAATTTTGTATGGGCTTCCCAAAGCCAATGGAAGGGGAGTTGAGACCTTAATTCTTTCTTTCAAGGGAAGCTCTGTCTGAGGAAAACTATGCTGGCCAGATCTGCTTGGTTTCTGCCATTATCCGCTGTGGTGACTTCCAACCATTCTTAGCCTTGGGATGCTCATCCCAAGAAACATGCTGTGAGGACACATTTCTAAAATAAATATAACAGAAACTGTGTTTTGAGAATTTTCTGACAGGAAGGAGTGTTAGAAAACCCACACGGTGAATCATTCCGTCCTCTAAGGTCACAGGATTCTGCTGCCTCGTAACGCCTGTCAGCCAGGTTAGGTATCAGTTCTCGAAATCCACAGCATTTTCTTTTAACTCCCTTAACCCAAGGAGGCACTCAATTAGCACGTGCTCTCTATCGACTCTTACCTTAGGCCTAGAGACCCCATATGGCTGCGTTATGGTGTCGAGTCCTCAAGGCAGGCGGCTCAGAGAAACGCTTCACCATGCCCATGGAGATGGAAAAGCTGCTATCTCCTGTAGCAGAAGCTTCAGCTAGGCAAGACAGGGCAGTTAAGAAAAGGAAAACACCCTATTTTCCTACGCAGTAGGACTGCTGTTGTTTCCTGCCTTCGTCATGAAGTGACCTCTCTCTCTTTCCAAAATCCAGGAACAGCTAAAAGAAGACGATGCGGAGTGCATTGTGAACCAGGACGAACTGGCCATGAATTACCAGGAGCAAGCCGCCTCCCCCTGCAGCCCTCCCACGAGGCTGGGGCTGGACCAGAAAGCTGCACCCCAGACTCCGGGCAAGGAGAACATTTACGAAGGGGACCTCGGCTTAGGGGGCTATGAACTCAAGCTTGAGCAAACTCCTGGGCAATCCCAGCTGAATTAGCGGGCGTGAGCGTGCAGATGTAATCACAGGAATGCAAGGTTCACCCAGGGCTGTGGGCCGAGCTGGGGAGGGGTGTCAAGGAGAGGCTGGGAAATGTATTAAGAGTGGAAATTGGAGAGAATTGAAACCCTGTCCCATGTATCCTCTGGTGCCTGAAGAAATGAGAATTTATTATCCTCCTTCGATATTATGCAACTGAATTTAAGTTTTTGACAGCGGCCATTTTTGTTAGTGAGTTGGGTGGGGTGGAGGGTGGGGGGCGCAGTCAGGAGGGGTCAGCGAGGAGAAAACAGATGGGCTGTGTCTGCTGGGCCTTTCTTCTCTGTAGGCAGCTCTCCAGGCCCTTCTCCTAGATTCTGGATTTTATTCCCTTCATTAAGAAGAGTGTAAAAATAAGAAAAAGAGTTTCTGAGCATAAACAGGTGGCTTCTAAACTGAAGGGAATTGCCCAGTTATTTAGGGAGTGATAAGTTGTATATTTTAGGACCTGGACTCCCACCTGCCCTGAATGGCCCGAGGGCTATCTGCGAGTCAGGGAACTGCTCGGGACCACTGTTGATGGCCTCACAGAAACCGTGTGGCATGGGGACCCCCTTTTCAAGCTGCCTGTCCTATTGAATGAAGGGTTGGTGACAGCTGGGTGTACCCTGCACTCGATCAGTCCTGCTCTCCAACCTTGGTTAAGACCCTCCCAGGCAAAGCTGGTGTCTTTTCCCCATACCGTGTTCTACCTGAAGAAAGAGCCTTCCTGTCCTTGCTTCCATTTGAGTCCCTTCTTGGCTCTGCGGTGGGTCCCCCTGTGAGTTGGGCAATGAGATTCTGCAGCACAGGTTGCAGGGTCCATGGGGCAGGAGACTGCGCAGGAGCCCAGACCTATCCGATTCCAACGCTCTCAGCTGATGAGCGGGACCGGAGTGAGAGGAGCAGGGCTGACGATGCATGGACCACACTGAGGAGTCCAGGACGCAGCATCAGGACTCCCCTTACAAGGGGTGGCTCCTGGCCCGCACTGGAGAGACCGACACAATAGCTCTTAATTCAGCTGCATGACCTGTGCCTTTTAAGCCATAAAGATACCTCAAGCCTAGCTTCTCTTGAAATACAGACATTAACATTAGACTCCAAAAAGCAGTCTCCAGTTTGGTGCCCAGGCTATGATGGGTCTGCTTCTGAGGGAGGAAGGGAGTGACATCTTCCCCGGGCCCAAAGCTTGGAAGTAACGTACGCTTCGCTGACCAGTGTTAGACCTTAAACATTAGCCACGGTGGTGTCAGGCACACTGCTATGCACATCGGTGTTCTTGCTTTCAGAACAGTAGAATCCAGAGGCACAAATTGTTTTATACTCAGCTAAGTATCATCTGGTCATCCCAGGGAAATAGGACAAATGGTGAAGCATGAAGTTTTCTAATTTGACTTAATCCTAATAAAATTTTGTTATAAAGTATGATTGCATTGGTCAATGCTTTATTTAAGGCATTTTCTCTGCCTGTACTAATTGGCACTTCTAGCCCTTGTACTAGAAGTGCCAGGTGAAGCAGGCACTGAAAGGTTACATGAGGGAGATGCAGGGGTCCTGTGGCCCAGGAACAGCCATAGGGGCCAGCACACCAAGTACCTGAGGGATGAAGAGAGTGGCGCTGGGATGGGAGGATGTGCCTGTCAGAGGAGGGAAAACTACATCAAGCTTCAAAAACAGGAGGAGAAGACACTAGAGGAGAAAGGAAAGGAAAGAAATGCAGAAGATAAGGATTCATCTTATTTCTGCCCACTTGGTGTCTGTTTCTTTCTCTTTGTGTGGAGAAAGACACACCAGGGAAGGAGAAGATTCCCCACAAAATGCCAAACATTAGTGGGGGCAGGAATGGAGAGAAGGGAGAGAAAGATGACATACCAGATGGAAAAGGGGGGGGGGGGGGGGGGGGGGGCGCACGTTCACAGTCTAAACCCAGCGCCAACTTGGGAAGGGGGTGAAGTAAAGATAGCCTGCTGCCCCCCAGGCAAAGCCCTCTTCCTGCTTTAAAAAATGTCTCTTTCCAGCTGCACATTGTGGACTACCACCCACAAGGAGCACGGGAGGCTGTTTAATCTGGGCTGGGCCACTTGTCCTAGCTGACTCCAGGGAGATGCAATATTGTGAGTCTGAGGAAACTGTGCCCTGCCCAACCCCTCAGACAGGGTTTCGGTCCTGAGATGTGCGTGCCAGCCTCCTTCCCTCTGAGTGAGCCTGAGACCCAAACAGAGGCTGGTGTCCCAGTTAGCAGTTCATAAAACCAAACTCCCTTTATGCTCCTGTTGTGAAGGATAATAATTTATGATCTTAAGAAATGCTCTGTGCTTTGATTAGCAGCGCCAGGACTGTGAAATTCAAACCTATTATTTACTGCCAGTTTCTAATGAATAATAAAGGCGAAGGAGCTTTATTCAAAGCACTAACGCTTCCACTCATTATTAGAGTTTAAATAGGACTCTAATTAATTAATTGACTTATGGTTCTTCCTTGAGCTTCTTACCATGGGTACATCACCCACACATTCATGCACGTGCACATGTGTGCGCCCACACACAGAGTTCCACTCACTGTCGGGGTCCCAGCTAGAGCCTCTGCAGTGCCCCCTGGTACTTGGCGCATGTCTGAGCAAGTCGGAAGCCTGGTTGCAAGGCCATCAGGGCCTTCATTCATGAAGCTTCTAGTAACTTCTTGGAGGGCAACTTAACAATACAAATCAAAGCTGAAAATTCAAATACCCTTTGACCCACCAATTTCAGGCACAGAAGTTTTATTCTAGATATTTGGGAATATTATATGTATAAAGAGTATTTATCAAAACAACTAAATTGACATCCTGGTTAAATAAAACACAGCACAGACATCTCATGAAACAGCGTCATAGGTACTGATACGGCATGAGCTCCAAGATACATAGTTAACGAAAAAAGCAAGGTGTAGGGCAGAGTGGAGGGTGTGCTGCCGTTCTGGAGGGTTAAAGAAAAAATTGGTAGTCTGATTGCCTCCTAAGAACTGAGGGGAGACTTAACTTTTCACTTTTGTACCTTTTGGGTTTTGTACACTGAAGATGCATTATTTATTCAAAACAAATTAAACAACAATAATACAATGCCTATGAAAGAACTCATTGAAGTGCTGAGCTACAATAGGAAGTGGAGTGAAAACTGGAAAAGTTATTTTTCCCCGTGATCCTTGAGACTCTGAGAATACAAAGTGTAGCACCAATAGCATCAGTTGCTTTGGGTTTATTTATTTGCATCATTCGCACAAACATGTATGTGAATTACGTAAAAGGTCTTTCAAATTCAAAGACGAATATGACTCAGTCCCATCCATCAAATGTCTAGTAAGAGAAGGCAGACAACTAAAAAATACTGATTCCTTAAAAGATACCAAAACATACCGTAAAGGTATAGTAACTAAAACAGTGTGGTATTGACCCAGAAAAAAGCAAGGAGATCAAGAAAATCTACTACAGACTCATGAATATATTTAGAAATTTAGTTCCTGAAAAATGGCATTTCAATTTGGGGGTAAGGATGGATGGACCATTATTCAGTAAATAGTGTGGACCAACTGACTTTCAATTTGGAAAAAGAAATAAAATTAGGTAATACCCTCTAATGTACGTAAAATAAACTCCAAGTAATTTAAACAGCTAAATGTAAGAAATAAAACTATAGGATAATAAAAAAGTAAAATATAATGTGTAAATAACTCTGGTATATGGACAGCCTTCCCAAGAAAGTCACAAACCAAAAACAAAGAATGATCATTTTGGCTACATAAAAATATGAGATTTCTTATGACAAAAAACACAATAAGCAAAATTTTAAAGCAGAGAGAAAAAATATATATACTTTTTTGTGTGCATATATGTGTGTATCAGGCTAAAGATTATTCTTCAAAATATACAAAGAACTCTTACCAATGCACAAAAAAGAAGGAAAAACTACCAAACACAAAAATAGGTCAAGAATACGTAGAATCAAATAAGTATACCTTCTATTCAGACTTCTACTTTTAGGCATCTGTGTAGAAAAGAAATACTTGGCATTTATGCATACGAAGGCATACAAAATGATGTTCATTGTGGCACTATTATTGAAAAATATTAGGGGAAAACTATCCATCAATCGCAGAAGAGTTAACCAAACTAAACACACTCATACTAGGGAATTTTCTATACCAATTATACTCTCTGTCAAGATGGGTCTATATGCATCACACGTGGAAATATTTCCAAGATGAATTGTTAATGAAAAACAGTCTAGAATGATCCACAGCAGACTGATAGCAAATAGGGAGTGGGATTAGGAGGGCTGGATCAAGAGAGCCTTTCGGTTTATCTACATTATTTTTAAGTTTTACAATGATACCATATTCATGTGTGGTCCATTCTGACAGTGACACTGGCTTCAAGATCGGGGAGGGGGAAGATGGCATGGTCAAGAAAGGCTTCAAGGAAGAAGCTACATTTGAATGAGGTCTTGACAGATGAAAGGTTTGACCAAGCAGACATGATTGGTGGTGGCCTGTGGGGCAGAAGGTGGGGTGGATCCCTAGAATATGAGAGAAGAATTCCAATCAGAGGGAACAGCATGGGCAGACACGGGTGTGAAGCAGCCTGGCACATTACAGGACCCATGAGTACTCCACATGGCTACTGGATAGGTTGTTTATGCATTGGAGGGAGGGAAAATCGAAGAATAAGGATAATTCTGGAGGTGTTGATCAAACCAAGGCGTCTGGGCTATGATCCTGTGAGAATGGAGAGCTATTGAAATGTTTTAACAGGGAATAAAATTCCATGGATTGTAGGGAGGCGGAGTGCAAGTAAGACTGGAGGTGGTGCACTAGCCCGGGAGAGAGATGGTGACAGACTTAGCTAAGGCAGAATCAGAGAGGATGGAGAGGAGGGGAGGCAGTAGGTAAGTTTCAGATCTGGAATCTACAAAGTTGGCAACTAATTGGATATGTGAGGTGAGGAGGCTGGAGGAGCCATTATGACCCCCAATTTAAGGCTTAGATGATGATAGGTGGATGGTCCCATCCACCGAGGGTATTACCAAGAGGAAAGGGTTTGAGGAAAAGCCAGCGAATTCAGCTCAGACACATTGAGTCTGAGGCTCCAATGGAGAGCCACATGGAGCGTCCAGACGTTGTTTAAGTGAATCTGAAGTTTAAGGAAAAGGTCTAGGCTGGAGATGGATATTTGAAGGCAGGAGATGTGCATCACAGCTTCTCTGAAGAGCCTTTCAACTGCCACACGACCCTCCTCACCTTTCTCTAACTCTGCAAAGAGATTATGCTATGCCCTCCCCACCAAAGGGCCATGCCAGAATCTCCACAAGGACAAGCATGTTTTTCTTCAAAAGGACGATTCTCATCCAAACCCTGAGGAGAACCCCTGACAATAAGAAACTAGAGGGAATGGGACAGAGAACTGAGAAGTGCTAAATTCGGTGGATGGGCGGAGTAAGCACCTGGGAAACAAGCCCTGGAGAATCCCTCACTGAGAATTTGAGAAGATCTGGCATTCCCATGGAACAGGGAACTAGCTACAGAGAAAGACTGATTTCTACCATTACCATGCTTGTGGCTTTAGACTACTGCCCTACCTCTCCTCAGCTGTGAGGGCAGCTTTACTTGTCAACGATAAAATCCTCAATTATTCAATCAAACACTAATTCTAGCTGTGGATGCATATTTTGTAGATATAGTCAACACTCATAATTAGTTGATTTTAAGTAAAGGAGATTATACTAGATAATCTGGGTGGGTCTGATCCAATCAGTTGAAGGGCCTTAAGAGCAGAACCGAGGTTTCTGGGAAGGAGAAACTGCCCTTGAACTGCAGTCTCAGCTCATACCAGTGAGTTCCAGACTGCCCATTCCGATGGCATGCCCTGAACTCAGCTTTTCTTCCCTCACCTGTTCTCTCTCCCTCCTTCTCCCCATCCAGATTGGGAAAGAAAGACAAAAGCTGTAAGAGGAATGTTCACACAAAATTAACGAAACAGGTAGATTATTTGAGGAATTCAAATGTTTCTGAAAGGAACGCTTCAGAGATTTGTTTCTAAAAAACACATTCGGTGCTATATTCTGATTTACTAACAGAGTTGATCCAGTCTCCTGCCCCTTCTCCATCTATAGCCTAGTTCAAGGATAACAGATATTCCTGGGATGGCCCTGAAGCAAAATCTTGAAGTACTTGCGAGATTAGCAAAGAAGCGTTCAGGTGTGTTCGTCATTCAGAGCAGGGCGTTAGACTAGGTCGGGGGAAGGTTTCGAGGAGTAAGAAGCTTACCTATGGAAGGTTCCATATGCATCCCAAATATTGTCCATCAACCTGTTATTCTTTCAGTTTGACAAACATTTATTAAACCCTTACGACGTGCTGCTGATAATCAAGGTTAGGCACTGCCGATGTCAGCATCATTAATGGATCAACAAAGATGGGACAGATGAGCAATGATGGAGTCCAGAAAGCACATTCACTGAGGGACATCCTGGCCCATCTCATCCCCTCATCACACAGATTGATTAGTTTTAGCAACAAGCAGGGAGGAGAGGGGAGCCCCGACAAGCCAGCCGGTAGGTAAAGGAGGGGACTGGGCCATCGGATTGCAGCATTACAGTCAGTTTCTCTGCATGTCAATATCCTCCTCTATGCTCCCCTCCCACCGGGAACTGGTCAGTGGGAGGGGAGCACCTCCACAAGGACCTCATGCAAGAGATCAGATTCAAACGCTCCCTGCTTCATAACGTGGCCTGAAGCAATGCAGTCATATTGTGAAACTCACCAACCCCGTGCTTGGTCTACAGGCAGCCCTCAGCTGAGCAAAATCACCAGGTCACCCTCCTTGAAGCTCCACTGCCCACTAACCATCTTGCAGATGGCAAGCATTTAGGATATGCCGATTTAACAGAACTGACCTGAGTTAAATCCTGGCTAGGCAGAGCTCAGCCGCACCTGGCGCTGTGTCTACATGGAAAAGGAAAAATGACAAAAGGAGGAGAAGCAAACAAATATTAGTTGGCCCTTTGATATGGGTCTTACTTTTCCATGTATGATCTCATTTCATCCTCACACAATCCTGGGCTCATCACATTTCAAGCCCTGCTTTATGTACATCAACCTGTGTATAACTTACAAGTCCAAGATTGGAAGATAGCTTTGGTGAAGCTGAATACAAGGGCACAAACCAGCCATCAAGATGCCTCCTACCTCTCTCTCTCTCTCTCTCCTTCTCTCTCCCCTCCCTGCTTTTCTCCTTTTTGGCCTCATTCTCAACAGGCCCAACTGTGGCAAAGATGCCCACCAGCAGCTCTGCGCTACCATTATTCTTACAGCCATAATCCCAAAACCAAGAGGACACCTTTCTCTCAATTGCTCTAGCAAAATCCTAGGAATGACAGTGGTTGGCCCAGCTTGTGTGACATGCCCACCTTTGCACCAATAATATTCACCCAAGGAGCACAGTTATTGGGTTGGCCGGCCAACATCACCTACCCATCCTGTGGAGGATCAAGCAGAATCATTTAAATGATAGCTCCTGCAGTGAATAAAAACCAAGTCCCCTGTGCTTTCCCCTCCTACACTGACCTGTGTAGCCAATATGATATTGTGGAGATAATGGGGCACAATTATAAAAGACATTTCAATTTCTGCCTTACTCTCTGGGGGGCTATCAGTTGCCATGTTGTAAAGACACTCAAGCGGTGGTATGAAGGTCATCTGGCAAAGAACTGAGGCCTCTGCCAACAGGCAGCACCAGCTCATCAGCCATATGGGTGACCATCTTGGAAGTGGAAGGCCCTAGTCAGGCCTTCAGATGCCCACAGTCCCAGATGACGTCTTGACTGCAATTTCATGAGATTCCCTAGTCCAGAATCACCCAGTGAAGCTGCTCTCAGATTCCTGGTCCACAGAAACTGTGTGAGATAATAAATGTTTATTGTTGTTTTAAGCCATTAAATTTTGCAGTAATTTTTTATGCAGCAATAGATAATTCAAACGAAAAGTTGCTGAGCAGACAAAAAGAAGTCTGTAGCTGTGTAGACCTTTAAGCACATTTTTTCTAGCAGAGTCGATTCCTTTGCTTCATGATAATTGCCCTAGAATACCACAATTTGGGGCTGGCCTGGTCTCAGCACATATATACCTGACTTCCTCTGCCCCTAATCCCTGAATCCAGAAATGGAGGTGATGGGGGCAGCAAGAGGAGCAGTAACCACACGCTCTCTCATCAGCGTTGGTGGTCACCCATGGGCCCCACGGTAGAGCGAAGGATTGGAAGGAGAAACAACGCACAAGTTCGCCAAGCTACATGCTGGATGCTCTCGGGGGACACAGAGACGAGGAAACTCTGCCCCTGACTTCTAGGAGCTTCCAATCTTGGCATAGAAGACAGTGAAGACAGTGGCCTCTTGTGTAATCCATAGTAGAGTGAGGCTTAAGAGGAACCCTAAGAGGAAAAGGTTATGGTTCTAGTTCTCACCCTGGCTGAACACTGGACTGACCTGGAGAGCTTTACAAGTATCGCCTGGGTCCCGCCCCCAGCAACTCTGAGTGAACTGGTCTGGGCTGCAGCCTGAACATCAGGATTTCTTAAAGCTTCTCAGATGATGCTAATGTGCAGCCAAGGTTGAGGACCAGTAGATTACAGGCACTTTCTAGGAGGGAGAAAAGTCATCCAGTTGCAGAAAATCATCAAAGGCTTCCCAGAGGAAGTGTGGTCGGGATGGGCTGTAAAAGCTGGGAATGGGGGTAGGACAGTCCAGGGAAAGAGGATAATTAGGAGCAAGCTGTGACCGGGCAGGTGGACTATCCCATGGTACCATGGTTGCTGGGGCAATAAAAGCACATTGGCTACAAAGTAAGAGAGCTGGCGGGGATGCTGCTACCATTTGCATTCTAATTCTCAACCCTGGGCTGTGAGTACACACATTGCGGAGACCACTGTCCGGCTAGAAAAGCACCAACTCACAAAACCTGTGACTCATCAAGTTCTAAATCCTGGGCATACAACACATTTGAGATGTCATTTATAGGGAGACACAGCTGCTGCCTGAACAAAGGAAGAGAAAATAACTGCTCCCGCAAGCCCCGGGGACCGTGCGACGTCATCCACCAAATCACTCCAATTGTCTCCTTTCATAAGGCTGGATCCAGAGACGAGAACTGTATCAGAATGTGGCGCAGCGGTGCCTCAGTCAGCCTTGGCTGTGGGTCTCCACGTGCATCCTTTTCCTGGTGAAACCTTGACCGAGAGCCACCCCTGCCCCCCACCCTCACCCCACAATCTGCACCAGCAGGAAATGAAGAGATGATGCCTGATCCTGTCAGTGACTGGGTAGGTGCAGAGAACTCCCTGCTTCCCTCCCAGGTTCTCTGGCTGGTCTAATAATTAGGTTGACATAAGACAGATTAACCGCAGAAAAACAAATTTCATATGTACAGGAGCCCCATAAAAATATGAGCTTCCCGGCAGTCAGGTAAATAAAGCTAATATACCATCCTGAGCTAAGGAGAAGTGGGTGGGATCTGGGGCTTCAAAGGGGAGGAGGAGAAGTCACAGGAAGAGGAGAAGAGCACAGGTTTGGTAAGCGAATGTTCGCCCTGCCCTGCAGGTGAGTCTTTCCGATAGAAAAGTGATCTCCTGTGATAGCTCTCTTTGTGGTACAGGCCCCTATCTAAATTCATTGAGGCAGTTAAGGGGGAGATAAAAAGCTCTTCCTGAGTCTGCTGGGTCCCCACTGTCGTCAGCTCAAAATAACCCACGTGCCAAAGTGGCATATTCTGGGGTGGCATATTCTGCTCCCCATCAATTGCCAATTCAGTTGGTGGGGTTGCCATCCTTAAAGGCTGAAGTGCAGCTGTTCTTTATTAAGAGAGTAAGTGCACCCTCCTGATCTCCACCTTAGTTAGAAAGGGATGTCTAGAGCAGCACTTCTGAAACTTTAACGTGCATTTGAATGCCTGAGGACGGTGTTAAAACGCAGGTTCCGATTCTGACGGTCTAGCACGGGACCCGAGGCCCTGCATCTGCAGCCAGCTCCGGGTGCTGTTGATCTGCTGGTCCCTGGACCACACTTCGAGTAACTGGGGGCCAGAGCAGTGTTTCCCAGCCCTGGGACTTGGTTAACAGGTGGTCTGTAACTATCTGTCAAGGGGTCTGCAGGCAGTTTGGCAGTTTCAGAAATAAAGTAACAGAACCATTTGGTTCACAACCAGGTCACTCATTTGAAGTGTAATGTTAACTGTGATTTTCACAAGAAATCCTTCTATTCTTGAAGTTAGTCTGTGTCTGATACGCTTGGGATTGGCCAGTGGCCTAGCAACTCTTCAGTTAACAAGGCACAGCTCTTCTTTTTTTTTTTCACCTCCCCAAAGCCCCAGTACATAGTTGCATATTCTAGTTGTATGTCCTTCTAGATTGTCTATGTAAGCAGCTGCCACATCATGGCTACTGACAGACGAGTGGTATCATTCTGCAGCCAGGAACTGAACCCGGGCCACCAAATTGGAGCACACTGAACTTTAACCACTAGGCCATCAGGGCTGGCTCAGCTCATCTTTATTAATGTATTTTCTCCCTATTTGGGCATCAATGTTTACATTTGACAAATATACATTTTGGTTGTTAGTATTGTGTCATCACAATTCATGAAAATGGATCAATGACTAAAAGTCCTTCATTGGAGCATAAAAGTAGAGATGGAAATAGTGATGTAAATATTATAATTCAAAATGGTAAACATGTAGGGAGCGAACAAGCCTTGAGGGAGAACATGCGCCGTGATTCTAGCGGCCAGGCAGATGGATCCACAAGGATAAAAACTGCACAAAAGCAGCCGTGAAGAAAAAGGATCTGAAACTCAGCGGTCGTCAGTTACTCTCGCCACGTGGGACATCGTCTGCTATGAAACTTGTCAGAGGAGGGCATGAGCTTTCCCTTCATCTTCAGAGCACAGAGGGAAGCTTCTCTTACCTTCTGTGATAAGACCCTCGAATTTTTCTAGAACAAGTACAAATAACACTTTCTAGCACAAAATTGACAAATTGGGCCCAAAGTCGAAAACGACTCACAAGCCACAGAAACATCATTCAAAGTTGTAGGCCTAACAGCAAAAATGGGGCAAGCTATACTTTTGCTAAAAAGTCTGTCAAGCCAGTTTAATTATAAATATCATCCTTAGAGGGAAAACAAGAGTGAACTTGCGGACGTTATCTTCAAGGGGAAAAGCCTCTGTGGCCATGTGTGTTTGCTGGTCGGCTTTTCACTTTTCAACTGGATGATACCGCTAATGAAGAGAGTAGAGGTCAGCTCTCAGCTCACGTGAGATAAATAAATGAAGTAAAAATGCTCTAGGCCTTTTTGTGCTCTTTGCTACCGAAAGCCTTTGCTACAGAAAAGACTTTCCATTTTAAAAATAGTCATTTTGTACCCGGCGAGGTAGACCAGAAAAGGTGTGACAGGATCATAGTGACAAAGTACGGTTAGAGCAGCCAGGGAGGCCTTTGCTGGGCAAATGAAAACATCCACCCACACACGGCGTCATTCAGAGAGGGCCTCAAATGTCACCAATATACCTCTTGACTTTTATTTATTCAATAAATGTTTAATGAGTCACTATGGTATGTCAAGCGCTGTTCCAGGCACTTAGGGTACAGGAGTGACCAGAAGAAAGTTTTCCACCCTGTTAAAGCTTACATTCTAGCTGAAGAAGATGGACTTTTACAACAAAGGTATGGTGTATAGTACCCAGTGACAGCACCATGGGAGAGGTAAACAGAGCAGCGTAAGGGAGGGTGAGAACACAGGGTGAGGAGTCGTGTGGAGGTTGGGATTTTAAATACGATGACCAGAGCAGGCCTCCAGAAGAAGAGGGCATTTGAGTAAAGACAGGACAAAAGTGAGGGAGCAAACCATGGTGATTTCTGCAGGGAGAAAAAGTTCCAGTCTTGTCTGGAATGTTCAAGGACAGCGAGGAAACAAGTGTGGCTACAGCAGAGCGAGCAACGAGGAGAGTTGTGGAAGATGAGGTCAGCGAGGAAATGTGCATGTAGGTCCCTATAAAGACTGTGGTTTTACTCTTCGTGAAGTGAGACCCCATTACAGGGGCAAGAAGTAGCTGACAAAATCTGACTTCTAAAGAGATCACTCCATCTGCTGTGTTGCAAATAGACTCTAGGCAGGTAATGCTAGGAACAAGGTATTTTGCTCAGCTAATGCTACAGAGCACACAACTACAAAATCTCAGCAACACACACAGGAAGCATCCATTTAGCTCATGTGTCTGTGAGTCATGGGAGTCTGCTGATCCAGACTGTGTCACACTGGGGTGGTCCCCCTGGGGCAACCCTGCTGTACCTCCCGTCCTCCTCTGGGACCAGCAGACTAGACCTGGAATTTTCTTTACATGAGAATCATTGGCATATAGATGTCATTTTAAGCCATGATCTTGATTTAACAATAAAAAGTTGCATATCAAATCAAATCGTGGCCACCAAGTGTGGTTTTTCGGAGCGCCATGTAAAGAACGGACAGTGAGTCTTCTGTGCTTTGACTCACCAAAATGCTCTAAATGTCAAGGAGAAAGGGGCTCATGGAGTTTATTAAGTGGGTGATAAGATGTAAGTTTTTTTCACTTCTTCACTCTGGCAGCCAGTAGAGACCATTTCTGCAACTAATCATTTCAACTGTGTTGCTCAAGTTACATATCACAGTTGTATATTCAGTGTCTTGAACAACCTGAACCTATCATTTCAGAGCTGAAATACCATATTTTTAATGTTGGAAATAAGACATCAGGATTTTTAAGAAACAAACTGTTGTGTAGACAGCTCCATCCCTTGAAACTGGCTCTTTTCCAAAATGATTTTCTTCTCTTCTGAGAGAGAGAAATATGTGGTTTGTTAATGGGCATATTTAAAAGCCATATCTAAATGTTATGAAAAAATGTGAAGAAAACTTACAAATACAACCAAAGAATAAATGAGAAATCCATTCTCCATCATCTTCCTTGTTGAAATATTCCTGTTTCCACAGCAGGACTTGTGAATTGATACGGGCTGATGGGCACCAAGATGATAATGAGAAAGCCCTCTGGAATTGGGGGTTCAGGTTCTATTCAGATATCCGGAACTAGCTGGCAGAGCCACCCCACATGTCCTTCCATTACCAAAGACATAATTATTAATTAGAATTTCAAATTTAGGAAAAACACAAGCTAAAAAGCCATGGACTGGGTAGGGAAACTCATCTGTGGCTCAAACTCCGCACCACTGAACAGACACATCTTACAGATCTGGGTACAGACATGGACATGTTGGCGAAGCATGATAAACAATGTCATGTCTCTCACTTGGACAAAACTGTTGTTTTCATTTTAAATGCAGTTTTAATTTTAGTTTTTAAAAATTTGTGTTGCATCTTTTTTCTATGAAAATGGTGGTCCCCGGGTATATCAAATATCCACTGGGTATTCTTATATGCTAAAGTTTTGAGAAACACATGCCAAGAAACTGCAAGCAAATCCAGTTCACTCACTCATCTACCGCAAGTCAGGTTATGCTATGAACTTTTGACAGACAACCAAGGAAGAAGGAGGCGAGGCTTTCCATTTGAAGGGAAAAAAATTACTGCTAGTAACTTTCAGTTCATGAAAGCTGGCTGTGCCAATAAGCCCAGCCAGTTAAAAGAAAGATGAAACAAGTACAGCCATAAAAACAGCGACCCATCTGCATTAAAAAGAATAAAAGACACACAAGTCCATTTTGCAGCTCAATTAAAATGACCTCTAGCCATCACACTTGTTACAATGACAGCTCCTCCCTCCAACACCCACTAGACTTGGCTTTCTCTGCGGCCTCGAAAAAACGACAGGGCATTTATTAGCTCTTTCTCTCCAGGCATCAGCATTTCACAAGCACTTATGGCGGCTTTAACCTCAGGAGAGTTCCTCCTCTGAGGGGTAGACTTTCCTCCATCACATGTAATTAGCCCATTGATGTGTCTCCCACACTGGGCTGATCGTCTGGAAGGCAGCATTAGTGGGTCAAGTTCAAGTGGCGAAGGCGGGTAGCAGAGCTGCATAAGAGGAGACAGCCCTCTGTGGACAGGGGACCTGAGGGTCTCAGAACAAACATCGATGCCGTGGAAGACAGGACAATAGTTTGAACCACAGGGTATGTGACTAAAGTGTGCAGGGCGGGGGACAAGAAGCGTGTGGTTGGTTCGGGGCTGGCCCCGTGGCCGAGTGGTTAAGTTCGCGCGCTCCTCTACAGGCGGCCCAGTGTTTCGTTGGTTCGAATCCTGGGCGCGGACATGGCACTGCTCATCAGACCACGCTGAGGCAGCGTCCCACATGCCACAACTAGAAGAACCCACAACGAAGAATACACAACTATGTACCGGGGGGCTTTGGGGAGAAAAAGGAAAAAATAAAATCTTTAAAAAAAAAAAAAATTATGTTAAAAAAAAAAAAAAAAAAGAAGCGTGTGGTTGGTGTGCGCCAGGGTCGTTGTTCCTCCTCTTCCATCTTTCTCAGGAATTCTGAACCAGGTGAGGGCAGAGCCAGCAGTGGGGAGAGAGAAGAGGGAGCAGAGAGGGAGGCCAGAAGCTATAATATAAGTGCACAGCCCCTGAAGATGCCGGGGGGAAAGAAAACTATTGTTTCAACATCTTTGTTAATTAAACACAATTACCAGAAAGAAGTCACAACCAACTACAGCTGAAATAGCAATTGATCGAAGGAGAGTAAGAAATACGGGTACCAAGCCAAGCAAAGCTGCGTTAGCACAGTCACACTGAAGACAGAGATGCTGGGACTGAAGTATACTTACCAGTTGAGTTGTACCTGAGTGTTCAAGTTGTTTTTCTCTTCTGGACTAGTGAAAAACATGAGGATTCTGCACTCTTGCAGAACAAAGAGAACCACGTCTTGAGTTTCTCACATTTCCAAGCTGACTTCATGTGCTTTTGACAGTCTGACCCAGTTTCAACACTTACAATCCCCTCCTGGGTCAGGAATTTGGGGGGAGAGATGAAGACGTGCTTTTCCCTGTCCCCCGCACAGGCACCCTCGCTGTGCTAGTGGGTGGGTTTCCCACAAGGAGAGTAGGCGGCCCCACTCAAAGGTGAGCCACTCATCACACACATGGATGAAACATGGAGTGACCACAGTGCCCAGCAAACATTCAGGAATAATTTTGCCCTCTGCGACACCACCCGTAAAACTATACATAATGCATCAGCTCCGCCATCTGTGGAAATAAACTAAAAGATTGTAAACGCGTGACTGAAGAGATCAGAATATTCAAAACTCCAATCAAGGGGACCAGGGTGTAATTTTAAAGAAACAAAACCGAACTGTAATTGTAATTTAGGAAAATAAATCCTAATCAATTGTATTGTGCCCAGTTTAAGAACAGACTCTGGAACACAAGAGGGAGGGTTGGCCTGGAACACACATAGGGGAAGCCCAGAGACCCCCCCCCCCCCACCGCCTTGCTGCATGTGTGTTCAGCCCCGTCAGTGTTGGTGGCAGAGATCAAGGCGCATGTCAACAAGGAGCTGTGCTCTGCCATGGCACAGGGCCGACACACAGGCCTATCGCTGGCAGAGCCATGGTGGCTCTCCAAGGGCCTTTGGGGGCCACCCCAAGTTAGGAGGAGGGACCCCCACCCTGATGCACCCAGAACAGCTCTCCCTTTATGACTCCCACATGCTAGACTTCACCAAACATTTCTTTTAAAAAAAAGCCTTCTTTTGAAAACAGCTGTCCTGAATTAAGCACCCCCAAAACTCTCTTATCTATTAATACTTCCCTTTGCTCTGACTTCATGGCTACTAAGCAAGCTTCTGATGATAATTTGTCCTCCTTACTAAAGAAAGGAAGGCTCCCAAATGGCAAGTATAAATATCAGTCACCAGCATTAAATAAGCCCAATTATGGGTGTAAAAAATCCAGTTTAGTCATTGGTCTCTTCCGAGTTTAATTGGCTCCAAAAACACCCAAGTCATAGTTCAAGTCAAGTCACCTTCCTGTCCAGCTGAGGCTTATCCTGTGATGAATTCACCACCCTTGAAGAACTCAGAGAGCGTGTGGAAGCTGGCCTTTCACTGCCATCTTCAAATTACAACATGTAAATGTGAATTAAATGGTTAACTTTGTACTAGTCAACTGACAAGAACTCTTCTATGCCAGCAAAACCCAGTGAAAGGGCAAGTGGACAGTTTTTACCAGCAAGTTGCTGTGGCAGGGGGAGTGATTGCTAGTGTGACACAGGAAGCAAGTGGAAAATAAAGGCCTTGTAAGGGGGAGCATTTTTGAGGACGCACACAAACCAAGAGTTATTCGTTCCTCTTAAAGTCAGAAGAATCCATGAAACCCACCTAGACGGATCAGGGGAAGTCACTTGTACACCTTCACAAACGCATCACTAAGACACTGAGTGGCAGGTGTTTGCAGAAAGCACTTCCTGGAGGAAAAAAAATCCACCAGCACCTGAGCTTTGGTGTGGAGCGTTGCTGCTATAACAAATTACCACAAATTTAGCTGCTTAAGACAATGCAAACTTGTCTTACAGTGCCAGAGGTCAGAAGTCCAAAGTCGGTCTCAGTGGCCTAAAGTCAAGGTGTCAGCAGAGTTGGTTCCTTCCGAAGGCTCGGCTGGTGGGGAGAGTTTGTTTCTCTGCCTTTTTCTGCTTCTTGAGGCTGCTGCCATCCTTGGCTCATCACCCCTTCCTCGCCTCACTTCAGCCTCTTACTTCCATCATCATATTTCCTTCGAGTGACTCTGAGCGTCCTTGTGATTACATTGGGCCCACCTGGATAACCCCGGCTGCTGTTCCCATCTCAAAAGCCTTCACTTAATCACATCTGCATGACACCTTTCACCACATAAGGTGACATATACACAGGCTTCGGGGACTAAGACGTGGATATCCGTGGGAGCCATTTTTCAGCCTACCACAAGCATCATAGCCATGGGTGGTGTTAAAAGATAAACTGAGGCATATTAAACATTTCAAGAGTTTATTTGAGCAAAAATCAATTCCAATCAGGCAGTGCCAAACCCGAAACGACTAGGAACACTCTGCTGACAGGAGCTAGGGAAAAGATGCAACAGTTGCAGAGGAGAAGAAAGAAAATTATTTGATGGTTTGCAGCTTAAACCCTAGTTGGCTGTTTGTGATTGGTTGTCCCTAGCATTTTGATTTCGTGACCTTAAGGCATTGACAGGCTTAGATTTTGGTTTGCTTATGTAGGTGCCATGGCATTAGAGCCACCTCGGCCTAATGGCCTCCTTGTTTAATTAATTTAACAGTTGGAACAGGAGTAAATGGCGTGACTGAAATGCAGTTGGTAAATCTTAAAGACTGGGCTCCAAGGCGTTGCATTCTAAAAGACAAAAGGACAGAGATCCCTTTGTACCTTGGATATTGACTGACTCAGAATGAAGATACACGCCTGAAGTGGCCTGGCATGGATCAACATGGGACAAAATCATCACAGGACATTAGCGCAGATCAACAGAACTCCCAAGACTTGCACAACATAAGGAGAGAATACTAATAGGGCCCAGAAAGCACCCTCTAATCTCAGCCAGCTCCACATTTCACCAACTAGTAGTTAACACCAGACGCTCAAATATAAGGAGCATCCAGTATGTTTAGGATCTGTGTGGGTTTATTTTACAACATATAAGCTGGATGAAAGCCGTGTTCTACATTGTGTTCCTGATGATTCTTTCTTGCTGTGTTTATACAGTCCTGGGTAGAGAACTCCTTTAGATCTTGTTAAGCAAGTAACTTGAGCAGAGGTCCCCACCAAAGCTGGTAGTCACTATGCCAGGGCCTGAGGTAGGTAGCTCAGGGTCAACACCATACATGATCTATTCCTGTGCCTCTCCTCTCAATGTCAAGCATGCTGAGAGCCCCTCCTTAGCCCCAAATATCTCCCCAGCCAGCCCCATCGTAAGTCTATAAATGAAGGTCTGTTTCATATCAAGCTTGGCTTTCAAACTGAGTCTGCCCGAGTACAGATTTATCCTCTTTTTAGCTGTGTGATGGTGAACTTACCCGTTCTGAACCTTGGTTTCATCATCTATAGAATATGGGTTATAATCTCTATCTTGCAGGTTATTATGATCATAATAGATAAAGTTGAATTACAGTTAACATTGGAACATAGCACTCAAATAGTAGTTATTATTGTTATTGACATTATTTTCTGATCTGTGAAAAAGGGATAACAATATACACAAATTTGTGTAAGAATTGAGATAATATATGTTAAGCACCTGACACAGTGCCTGGCACATAGAAGACGTTCAGTAACGACTCACCCCCAACCCCCTCCTTCCCCGTGTTCCTCTCAACCACTCTGTTGGGTTAACCAAAAGGAGAACTATTAGCTCCAGAAAACTGCTGTCAAAATGTAAACCTTTTACCCGAGACAACCCTTCCCCATCCGTCTCCCATTGGCTCATCAGCACAGACTCATTTCCTAGGTGATCTTGCCATGCACCACTGCCCCGAGAGCCTGCCCCTAAGGAGACAGGACAGACTAGTTTTGGTGGGATGAGACATTAAGGTGTGTCGGAAGGTGTTCACTAGGGACCTCTTATGAAAGGATCCTCTGAGTGAAAGAAACACAGCTTTAACAAGCTTAAGGAAAGACATGTGCGATGAGGGATTTGTTGACTAACATAGCAGCAAAGTCCAGTGGGCATATCTGGTAAATAAGACTGGATCCAGATACTTAAAAGACGCTGTCAAGAAGAGTGTCATGCTCCATCTCTTGGCTTTGCTTTCCTCTGTTTGGTTTCCCTTTCTCAAGAAGCTGCTCTTCTCATGCTGGCCCCTGGTCACCAGCTTAGCAAACACAATGGACAGAGAGAAGCTCTTTGTCAAGAGTCCCAACAAAATGCCTGGGCCAGAATTCCCTGGACCAACTTGGGCAAGGTGCCCAGTCGTATACCAGCTAACTGAGGCCAAAGGGATGGAATACACTAACTGACCAGGCCTAGGGAACATGCCCACCCTTGGAGTTCAGGTGCATGGATATTGGGGGAGGGGGTGGGTTAGTAACAGACCCCCCCGCCCCCCCGAATTCCATGGATTGGGTGATGAGTAGTTTGCCAAAGAAAAAACGCAGTGCTAAGATTAAAAGAAGCAGGAGTAGATGCTGGAGAAACAAAACCTTCCAGGGGACCTAAGATATAGGGTCCCGGGGTTGGCTGGGCAACACCAGGTCTCTGGGCCAATGTAGCCAGCCCTACAGATGGGAAGAGAGATGTGTAGTTTCTAAGCAGCTCTTCTGCTTACCCTTCTTGCCCTTGTCTGCCTATCATTCCTCAGATTACCACATCCCACCACCCTTTCAAAACAGTCTCTGGAATACCCATGATTCATTTCGTTTGTAACACATTAGAAGATCTTACAGTTCAGAGCGTAAATCAAGTTCTGGGGTTAAAACCAGACAAAAAGCCACTCAACCTTGCTGCTCGGTCCTGGACAAGCTGTCATGGACAAGGAGGAGGGCAGAGAGCTGGTAATTAACCCCTTTGCTTGAGGAGCCTTGTTTCTCAAAGGGTGTTCTGAAATCGGGTAATAAAAATAAAAAAGAATCTTAAAAGTCACAAAGTTTTTGACCAGATCATCACATGCGTCCCCACCAGAGGTGGCTACCCTGAAAAATGGCCATTTGTTCCTGACTTTCGGTGTCCCATCTCCTAATCAGCCCTTAGTCCCTGACAGTTCTGTGGTCCCCGCACCCCAGTGCTGGTTACTGAGCTCCCTTCTTAATGAAGAGCTTTATCAAAGGCTTCTGGAAACACTAAATAAATTATAGCCACTAGTCCCTTTTATCCACTGCTGTATTTCAAGGACTTCTGACAGGCTCATGAGGAATAATTTTACTCACCCCAGAGGCATGCCAGCTTGTTCCATTCAAATTCTGCTCGCCCAGGTGCCTTAGCAGACTCTCCAGTGATTCCACTTGCTTCATTCTTCTCAGCTTCCTTACAGAGAAGTTATGCTATCAGTCTGTAACTCCCTAGGATAAGTCAACGTTCTTTCTTCAGGCATCTTCAGAGAACAATAAAAGTGGCTTAAATCAAAAATAAACCAAAGTTCTGCCCCATCGGGCCATGGCTCTACAAAACCTGCTTTTAAGGATGAAGTGGGTCCACACCAAATCGGCAAAAGAGCCAAGACTAGTGTTGGTTCCTAAACCTGGTCATACGTTAAAATCATTCAAGGAGATTTTTACAAATAACCGTGCCTGAGCCTCATCCCAAACCAATTAAATGCAAATCTCTGAGGTTGGGGTCTAAGTTCTGGAATTTTCTTTTAAATGTGCAGCTAAGTTAAGAACTACTGCATGGAGGATGCTCAGGTTCTCAGGGTGTTGGTCCAGGTCACCATTTCTGATTCATCCACAAGCTGGTGTCACCTGGGCAAAGATGTCTGCAAGCATCCGAGGAATGGTGTGCTCCCTTCGTTGTCTTGAGAACCTGAGGACGAAGAGCTTATGAATTAAAGGATCCTGAGGATAGTTTTAAAGGAAGCCAAATCTCCTTTGCTTATGAGAAAAAAACTCTGTCTAGTCATAAAGGACAGTGACTGATAAAGGAAGTTTGTCACCTAAACTGTTGAGGAGCAGACCGTCAGGGTACAGTTGGCAAAGTCTTGCAGTGACAGCATGCCAGGGCCTGTTTGTTCTTCCAAGACTCACACTCATTTGCTTTATGACCTGGGATTAATCTATTCACCTTCCTAGTCAAGTTTACCCACTTGAGGAATGGGCGTGGCCTTCTTGGCCTTTTTAAGATCCTTTAAATAAACAAAAGGCATTGCTCTCAACCAAAAGTAACTTTTGACCTATAAGAACTGAATGAAAAACAGGCCATAGAAGTTGTTAATGGGAGAGGGGCAAGTCCCCGGATAACCGCTATCTTGACCCGTCCCCATTGCTTTAATTATCTGTTTACAGAAACAAGATGCAAAAATCCTGGAAATGCACCAAACTAAGGAAAGGATATGTTAAAATTCCTTCAGGGTGCCGAAGATAAATGCTTTGAAAATTAAGTTGATCAGAGCTACTCGGAACTGAAATATGTTCAGGGTAAGACAGAGCTTCAGAGGTTTCAACGATCTGTTAACAGGCGTAAAAACCCACAAGCTTTAAAAGAGCACCCCAGATCTACAGATACATTCATGCATTATCAAAATTTCTTTTCTGTTACAGACAAACAGGAAACAATGATAGAAAGTGAGGTGGAAGAGATGTTTTTAACCATTACAAGGTCTCTTGACAATAACAACTGATATATAAAAACTAAATAATATCCAGTGAGAAAGACTGGAAGTCAGAGCTGACATACGACGCATCCCGACATTCATTCTTCCAAAGTCTGCAGTACTCCCAGGTCAAGTAGCTGAGAAGGTGGACTTAAACTCCTTATGTGACCTCCATTGTCAGAAGGACAGAACTTGGGAAGCAGGCTGGTTAACTCCCCCCAGGCCTGGGGACCTGGCCCTAGTGGGCAGTGTTATTTGATTCTGGAGAGCACAGCAAGCAACAGGGGTGCTCTCCGGGGGTTATCTCCATCTCCAGATAACTGAGATGGAGCACAGGCAACTCATTGCACCGTGGCAAGTCCCCTGTGGCAAGCACAGAGATGTGGACATGGCGCCGTGGAGGACCATCTACCTTCGAGATTTATTCCCGTCAAATTGATCCATTCCTTCTTTCCTTCTTCTGTTCACTCTTTGAGAAAACATTGTATTCCTGTTGTATGCCAGACTTAGTACTAAGTATGGTGGTATGGTGGATACAAAGCTAAAAAAAAATCCCTTCATTCAAGGCATGTGGTCAGAGCGGTGATTAAGGAATGCCTAGGATGCAATGAGCAACAAGAAGGGAACCTATCCTAGATTTGAGGGGTACAGACAGGAAAGGCTTTATGGGAATGTCAACTGAGCTGAAAAGAATAACCCAATGAAGTGAATAACCTGGTGGAAAACTTAGGGAAATTGCATTCCAGACAGAAGAAAGAGCTTATACAAAGTCCAAGAGACGTCCTTTGATCAGGAAGAGTGTTCCAAGCATTCCAATACGGCTGAGGGTTGAGGAATTTGAAGACAAAATGGAGAGTGATGGGATAAGCAAGAGAGGTGGATCAAATCAGGAAGGGTTTTGCGGGCCCTGCTGAGGGGTTTGGATTTTACACTGAAGGAAATGCAGAGTTACCAAAGGTCTTAAACAGAGGGTTGTGAATAGAGAAGAGCAACAGAGTGAAGGATGGAGATGGAGAAAATGCAAATGAGGAGGCCAGTTAGGAATGTTCATTACAGTAAAACTGTGGAAATCAAAGGGGCACCAAGACAGGAGTGAGGAGGATGGAGTGGAGGGGGCAGAGGAGACTCAGGGAATCCCTGGAGGTGGAGAGTCAGAGAGAAAGTCCTGCACCGGATGCCTCGGGGATGGTGGTGAGAGAGAAACCCGGGAGGAAAAGTGCATTTGGGGAGAGGACAATGAGTTCAGTTTCAGTATTAGTTGCAATGTAGATCCTGTCAGCAGGTTGACTGGTACATCTGGGGCTGGGAAGAGAGGCTTGACCAGCAGTAGAAACACAAAACTAGAGATACAGGATGGAAGTAGAAGCGATTGGCCGCAGAAAGCGTGTTTGTGAGATGAAAGGGCGGTCAAGGCCAGAATCTTCCCTCCGGGAGCACAGGATTGACAGTAATGGGATCTATAAAGACTGACAAGGAACTTAAAACCCCTCAAGGGCCAGCCCAGTGCCATAGTGATTAAGTTTGAGCTCCGCTTTGGCGGCCTGGGGTCATGGCTTTGGACCCCTGGTACAGACATACTCCACTCATCAGCCACACTGAGGCAGCATCCCACATAGAAAATAGAGGAACAGTAGCAAGATGTTAGCTCAGCGACAGTCTTCCTCAAGCAGAAAGTGGAAGATTGGCAACAGATGTTAGCTCAGGACCAATCTGCCTCACCAAAAAAAAAAAAAAACCCCTCAAAAGTATAAATATACTAGCACTGACTACTGTTTATTGAACCCTTAGCAGGTGCCAGGCAGTGTGTGACTGTGCGTGAGCGATCTCATTTCATCCTCAAATGATCGGGGAGGGGTCTCCCTGATAATCTTCATTTTTCAAATAAGCAAACCTAGATTTATAGAAGTTAACAAACTTGCCCCAATAATATGTTAGTAAGCGAAGGAGCCAGGCTTTGAAGCTAGTTCTGTCAGATTACAGAGCATACAGCTTTAACTAATGTGTGATGGTCTAACACCACATACTAAATGCAAAAGAGAAAGAACTTTTCTTTTCCTCTGCTCTTCACCAAGACAAGAGGTGAAATTTTAAAATACAAATGTTAGAAGAAGAAACGACAATTTAGGGGCTAGGAGAGTAAGACGAAAGATGCGGTTTGTCAGAAATGGCCTCAGCCCCAGCGTGCCTGTGCTGCAGGGCAAAGGGCACAGTGGGGAGCAGACGTCAGTTAGCCAGTCCTTCCTGTCTGCATCTGGCAAGCACACGCTGACACCTCAGTGTGGTTTGTGCCACGTGGCAAAGAATTACATGGTGGGGGGGGGGGGGGGGGGGCGGGGACAGGGCAGGGCCCGAGATGCTGAAGAACAACAAACTTCAAGGTAGGGTGGAACTTTGCTGAAAGATCGAATCGTCAAGAAAGGAAGTAAGTCCGTTTCACTTGCTTGACATCAGACAAGATGGTTCTCAAACATTTTTTTCCTTTCATTTTTTTCTGCTGGAAATCTGTACCTCCGTGGGGCGGTCTGGTTTCCAGCCTGGTTTTGTTTTCCACTATTCACAGCATTCACATGCAGGCTCAGCAGGAGCCTGACCTCATCTCAAAGAGGGTCCTTGAGGGGAACTGGACCAATGACCCCCTTCCGCAGAGGCCCACCAGGG
Organism: Equus quagga; assembly: GCF_021613505.1. Classification (NCBI taxonomy): domain Eukaryota; kingdom Metazoa; phylum Chordata; class Mammalia; order Perissodactyla; family Equidae; genus Equus; species Equus quagga. The sequence continues at coordinate 175,837,502 of NC_060267.1, read as the reverse complement.
CTGGTGGTGTCCTCTTCGATTTCACGTGGCTGACTGGGTCCCATTATTTTAGGAACTTATTTTTTTAAAGGTGAGTGTTTTTCTTCACTAAGACTCGACTGGAAATCTTTTTCTCTCTCTCTGTCTCTGTTCCTCCCTCTCCCTGCCTTCCTCTCTTTGTCTCTCTCTTCCTCTGTCTCTCTGTCTCTCCCTCTCTCAGTCTCTCTCTCTCTGTCTCTGCATCTCTCTGTCTGTCTCTCTCTCTAGCTCATACACACACACACACATGCACACATGTGCACACCCCTCTTCATTTCCAGCAGCATCTCATTGCCTTGGTGAAGAGTGCAGTGAAGCAGAAAACAAATGCAGGAAGTGACAAACGACACAGACATTTGTCCAATTAGCAAGAAGAAAATCACAAGGCCGGGTGGTGCCCACTCATGTTGAACAGCTAACTCAGCAAAGAGCCCTGCTCCACGTCTCTCTGATCTAATTAGGACCAGTCAGGCCACGGCCAACCAGCCTCCCCTGCGCCGCCAGCGCACGCAGCGCCCGTGCTCTCTCAGGCGTTAACGAGGGACATGAAGCCATCAGAAGTTTCCATCAAGCCACAAACTATTGCGCTATTTAGATGCACCATATTTCATCAATTCTAAGACATGCTTTTTTTCCTCCACATTTTGACATCTTTAAAATCAAAATGTGCCTTAGAATCAAGGTAATTATGGTACAGTTGTCATTGCCTCTGCCTGGCAAACTTGGTCACAGCTGCTCATATTGTCATCACTTCAGCTGAGTTCAATACAGTTGCAACGATGGGTGTTGAGGTTCAATGCCATTTAAAAGGCACACAAAAGATTATCCTATATCCTGGCTCTCGAACAATGAGCTATTGTGTATGCAAGAAGAAACAGGGGAGTGGGCTGTGAATTTGACGTTTGTGGAGCAAATATTTGTTGTCACAGGAACAACTACAATTCCATGCTTTCTCACAACGCAACAATCAACTGCTTTCAAGACCTAAAAAAAGACAGAATCCACAAGAAATGAAGCAGTCATATTTGCCCCACATCAAGCAATGCAGCTGAAAGCAAGAGTAATTGCCAAATCTCTCAGAAGAGATGAAAGAAATCTCAAAGCAGCAAGGGGCAATATCACAGGCAGCATCACAGAGGGCCACACACAACCACTGCTGAGACACTATGTCAGAGTTTAAAGTAACTTTTGTCTTAGAGGTTCATAAAGTAATGGTGAATCTCATACACTATGGTTTCTTCGGTTTGATGAAATATAGTACATCCAGAATAACTTTCTCGCCAAGAAAACACAAAACTGCCCTTCAAAGTGCTTGAGAAGTTGTGAAGGGGGAGTCCACATTTCGTAGATGGTAGCCACTTACAGACTTTGATTTGAAACAGAGCCAGGTCTGAGCACCCACAGGCATCACCCACCCTACAGCAGATGATATTGGTTGGTTGGAAAGCCTACCTGTCTTCCACACTAACAGAACCCTGAGTTGATTCAAGGCTTAGGGGGCCTTGTGCTTCAGAGGAGACTTGGTTCTTCTCCACCCAGAGAATCTTCATTCATCAGTCCCAACATGCTGATCTCTTCTCTTTCCCATTGGTTTTTTTCGGGGTGGCATGTAACCCAGTTCTGATGGTTGACATATGAATGGATGGGAATGGGAGAGTGGGGAAAGCTTTTGGGATCTTAAAAGCAAAGATACATGAGAAGAAAAGAAAGGTGTCTCTTCCACCTCTGGGCTTGGTGATGCCTAGGGCTACTGTGGCCATCTTGCAACCAAGAGGAGGCTAACTGAAGGACAAAGACACACATTGAAGACGGCAGAGAAGAAAGATGGAGGGGACCTAAGTCCTTGATGACACCACCAAAACACTTTCTTAACAAAGCCTAAAGACTGGTTTCCAGTTACATGAGATATTAAATGTTTTTATTATTTAATCCATTGTTAGTTGTTGGGTTTTCTGTTAGTTGCACATAAATTCATGTAACTGACACACTCCCACCTCGCCACTACCACCATGATGCCACCTTCCCTTCTACACTTCTTGAGACACAAATTTCAGCTTAAGCAACACACATTTATTACTGTGCAGTTTCTAAGAATCAGGAGGCCAGGAATGGCTTGGCTGGGTCCTTTGCAAAGCTGAAATCAAAGGGTCCATCAGAGGTGAGTTCTCATCTGGAGGCTTGGCTGGAGAAGGTCCCACTTGCAAGCTCCCTCAGGTTGATGGCAGAATTTCTCTCCTTGTGGCTATAAAATCCACGCTAGCTTGCTTCTTCAAAGCCAGCACTGGAGATAGCAAGGCCGTCTGCTAGGGACATGGAGTCTTATATGACATAACATAATTATAGGAGTGACATCATCTTTGCCACATAGTGTAATGTAATCAGAGGAGTGACAACCCATTACCTTCACCATATTCTATTGGTTAGAAGTAAGTCTCAGGACTCACCTACACTCAAGGGAAGAGAATTACACAAAGGCATGAGCACCAGGAAGCAGGGGTCACTGGGTCATCTTAGAGTCTATCCAACTCACACAGTTAATTAGTGGCTCTTGTGCAACTGGAGACCAGTTCTATCTTATTCAAACATCCATTCACTTTCAATTTAACTATGAAGCCTCAAAAACATAAGAATAAATTTCAAAAATGTAGAGTCTTCTAAAAATGGAATATACCGACTGCAGAGGTCTTAAATTCCCTGTCGCTAGAGATGTCTATGCTTAAGTTGGACCGCCATTTGATGTGCACGTGGCTAATGGGGCTTACGCTTTCGCAAGGGTATCCTGGGGCAAGATGGCGGGAGGAAGTTGTTGAGTTAGGTGACCTCCAAGGTGCTTCTCAACCTTGCAGTTCAGATATTTCACAGAATCACTGAACGTCAAGGTTGGGAGGAGTCTTCGAGATGAAGACCAGCCCCTGCACTTTACAGCTGAGGAAAGTGAGGTCTAGAGAAGCCAACACTTGTTTCAGGCTCAGCAAAAGCTGCTGGTGATAGAAAATGAGCGAACATAACTCCTGTCTTCAAGAAGCTTGTAATCTAGTTGAGAGAAACAGTAAAAATATAACAGAATAAACAACAAACAAGTCCTAGGATGAAATCATATTTAAGGCACCTCAGAAACCCAGAGGAAGAGGAACCTCAGAAGTGGGACAAGTTGTGGGGGCGTATGATGGGGTTAGATTCAGACCGGTGGACGTTGGGTACCTAAGGGACATCCAGGTGGTGAGGTGTGGTACAGGGCTTCTCAATCCTCAATGTCCACACAAATTTACCGAGAGGCTTTGTTAAAATGCAGCTTCTGACTCAGCAGGTCTGGGGGTGGAGCCTGAGGTTCTGCATTTCAAACAAGCCCCAGGTGGTACAGAGGCTACTTATCCTCAGACCACAGTATAAGGAGCAAGTCTAACAAGACAGTTGGATAGTCAGCTCTCAGATATTCGCTCTCCATTCCTTCCCCCTCCTTCCATTGTCCACTCTCTGTGTAGGGATAAGACTGGACACTATTGCCAGAATGAGCAGGAGAGACACTGAGGGGATTTTCAGACACGTGCATCTTCGCCAGAAGGCCAGTGTAGACAGCCATGTGCCTGGGAAGGGAATTCATCCACTATTTCTTACCTTCAACTCATATTTGCTAACCTTCCTTTTGAAGGGAATACAAAAATGAAGGACTCAGCTCACCTTTGCAAGAATTTAATAATGCAGATGAATGGCCTGATTAGCCAGGAATGGTGACCTTGAAGGAGGGTGATGTAATTGGCAGGTTTCAATGCAGAGTGTGAAATCCAAAAGGAGGTAGGTAAAGGGTAAGACACTAAAAGGAGAATTAGGGCTGAATGGAGAAGAGGCCAAGGCCGGAGCTAGAAGACAGTCTCCTTAGAAGTCCTTTCCCTCTCCCGAGAGAGCACCGAGACCCACTCTACAGAAAAATAAATTACGAACGTGCCAACTCTACATCCATATGAACTATTTTCCCCATCAGACACTCTAGGCCCAGTGCCCACGGCATGTGAGTTCTTCAGGGACCTACAAAAACGTTTGAGGCCAGAATATGAAATCATTGACTCCCAAATGTGAAAAGAAACCAGCAAAATATAAATTAATAAATGTTTATTGCCAAAATACATTATTTTAACCTCATTAACTGTTCAGTTTTGCATTCATAAAAATTCCATTACCTCTGAAAACCATTTGCAAGTTAGATTTGCTCACCTTGCAAAAACTCCTGAGCAGCGTGATGATTGCCAAGAAATCCCAGCAAATTGTCAATTAAGTAAGTTTCCAGTAGCCAATAATTTCTAAAGCCTCACACAGAAATCTTTCTCTTATTTTACAGCAAAATATTGTTTTTAATGTGGGATTTGAGTTGAGTACGCATTAATCCACATAACGGGATATGAGGTCTGAGACCTGGTACCGACCCTAGAATGTGGCAGCTCTTTGTGGAAAACTATAAACTGAAAAAGGCAGGTGGATCTCCAAGTGGCAATAATTATCCAGATAAAAAAATTAATGGAACTTTTAGGGTTTCACTCAAAGTAGTCTAAGGATAAAAGAGATCCACTTATTGAACAATTTTATTGGGCACCTACTGTGTGCCAGGCGCTATTCTAGGCAAAGGGCACAACAGTAAAGAAGTAGATAAAGCAGCGAGTAACAACATACCTTGAGGTAGAGCTCCCTAAGCCACGCTCAGCCACCCACCTGAGGCAAGGCCAGAGGAGCCTGACCCTAGGAAAATGGACCTCCAGGATGCCATGGAAGGCCACCCTTGCTTCCTCGGAAAGAATGAAGAAAATCTGCATGATTAAGTGCCTACTTTGTGCCAGATTGTGCTGAGTGCTTCCTAACGCATTCCTGTGGAAGCCCACCCCCCACCAACAGCAAGAACACTGAGGCTCAGAGGGCTTGGCCACCTGCCCGAGATCAGACAGCCAGTGAGTGGATCATTTAGGATTTAAGTCGAGGTCCGCCTGACCCCAAAGCCACACTCCTATTCCCAGACACCATTCCTGAGGGGTGGTCAGCCCTGACCACTTCATTCTTGGGAAGCGGCGTGGCTGATGAGAGCTAGAGATGAGGGGCCATCCTATCAGTGCTGTGCCTCCTGGTCACTATCCAGGGACACCGGGCCCACCCAGGCCCTGGCTCTGCCAAAGAACCCTACACCAGCCTGGAAGTTCTGGACGTGCTTCGTCTCTGTCCTCACTTCCAGCCCTTAAATAAACCTCTCTCTAGCCTGGGGTAGGGTTATCTGGCATCTGGGGAGCTAACTATCCTCTCAGCACCTCCCAGCCCTCCAGATGATCCTGTGGCCACAGTGAGGTCTAAGCTCAAGTGTCCTTCACATCCTGACCAGCATGGCGGAGCGCTCCTTTGCTCCCTCTGGCTCTCTGGTTCAGGTCAGCTGTTCTCCCGGAAGCCCCCAGGCACTAGAGGGCAGTGGGTGAATCTTTCCTGGTCTCTGTGGCTCAGACAGCCTCTCGTCTTCTCTCCTCCCCATGCCCACTGCTTCTTTCAGGTGACACCTGGGCCTGGCTCTCTCTCAGGACCAGATGCCAGAAAAATCCACGAACAGGACCTCTCTCAACAGCAACCATCCAAGGGGTTAACTGCTTGCTTCCAAGCACCCCCACCCAAGGGTCCTCCTCTGCAGGCTGCTGGCGAAATGGTTAATGACCCCCACACCTGTCTCTGGTGTCCCTCAAAAGTGAGTAAAGAGGGGCCAGCCCAGTGGCGTAGTGGTTAAATTCAGTGCATTCCACTTCAGCAGCCCAGGTTTGAGGGTTCAGATCCCAGGCACGGACCTACACCACTCATCAAGCCATGCTGTGGTGGCATCCCACATACAAAATAGAGGAAGATGAGCACACATGTTAGCTAAGGGCCACTCTTCGTCATGAAAAAAAAACATGAGTGAAGAAAGGAGTCAGCCTTCTGCTCAGTTTTCTGGCTTCTTTCTTTTTTTTTTTTTTTTTCAAAATTCTTAAGTATGAAGAAAGAGGCAGCAGTAATTATATTTCTTTTCCTTCCTGTGAGAGAGCTGTCCTAGAAAGTTTGGGGGGTTCCTAGACATGAAATTTGGACTCTTTCCCCCTCAGTACCTGAAATAGAAGTCAGTCTTCCTGTTCTTCTGGGGGCAGCTGCAGCAGCACGGTGCGGGCCTAGCCAGCTGCCAAAGCTAAGCACAGCAAGGGGAAGCCATCCCGTCTTGTAGCAACAGCAACTGACCCCAGCCCACAACAAAATGCACCCACAGAAACTCTCTCTTTCTCTTCAACTGGCTTTCCTTCGCAGACACCCCCAGTCACCTGTCCCATATCCATTCTCCTTGTCTTTCTTCAGCTTTCTTACAGCTAGGCACATTAGGCTGGCCATGTCTTCTGTCCTTCCAGCTTCTCCTTCATCCTGTGAGGATTTTGGACAGCGTGGCTCAAGACGTGGTCACCAAAGTAGTTTCAAAATATGAGATCTAGCAGTTTAAAGAGATCCTTACAAGTCTCATTCCTTTAATCCATCTGAAATTTATTTTTATACGTGATACTGGGTACGAGTACTCTTTAATTTTCTTCCAGATGGACAGCCTGTTGTGCTCACATTATTTATTAAATAAATGATTCTTCTTCCACTAAGTCGAAATACCACGTTTTCACATATAAAATGGGATCTATTTCAGAATTGTCCATCTGTGTTCCGATCTATATAGCTTCCCCTATGCCTGTAACATACTGATTCATTATGGCGGTTTTTTAGTGTTTTCATACCTAGTAAAGCAGATACTGCCTCCCCAAGCTTCTTTTTACACTTTCGCTGGCTGTTCATAGGCATTTTTTTCCTCTGTATGAAATTTATCATCATAATTAATTATCCCCCCAAAAGCCCTGATGGAAATCTAATTGGAATCCCATTGATATGTTAATAGTGATGTCATCGATTTTATATGATATTACCTCTTCCGTCGAGAACATGATAAGCTTTTCCATTTATCCAGATGTTGATTTACACCCTTCCATCTCATTATCTTTCACTTCAAATCCATTCTGTAGTTTTCTGATCCATATTTTAAGATTTTTGTTGGCATTGTAAATGGAATATTTTCCCGTTTCCATTTCTAGGCTCTTACTTCTAGAATAAAGAAAAGCTTGTGTGCAACGTTACCAAATTCCTTTATTCATTCTAGAAAATTTTGAAACTAGAGTTTCTTGGTTTTTCTAGGGGTAGAATCACACGATCAGTTTAGCTCTTTTTTCTTCAATGCTTATGCTTATTATTTTAGTAGTATTTTGTCTTAGCACCTTCAGTAGAACCTCCAGAATAGTATTGAACAGGAAAAGTAATAGTTGGCATCTCGTTTCTGAATTTCAGTGACTTGAATTTATCATTTCAGGATTTATAGTGATGTTTCCTATTTTGTTTTCAAAAATAGTCAATCATGTTTACATAGATTTCTTTTATTGCCTTTTAGAGTTTTTTGGTAGGAATAACTCCTGGGTTTTGTTTTTGTTTTTGTTTTTGTTTATCAAATGCCTTTTCAGCATTTGCTGCTCTGATCATGTAGCTTTTCTCTTAATTTGTTGCCATGATAAATTATGTTGACAAATTTCCTACTTGGTTTTAATATGCCATGCATTTGATACTTTGCTGTATTCTTTAGCTAATAATTCATTTTTAACTTCTGCACCTATATCCATAAGTAATGTTGGTCGATATGTTTTGTATACTGTTTGCGCAACAACTAAGTTTGATATTAACATTATGCTGACTTCATTAAATGAATCTGGGAGATTTCCATCTCTTTCCATGATGTGTAAGGGTTTTCTATGATCTGAAATAACCTTGGCATTATTTGTTCTTTAAGGGTTAAATATTCTCCAACTGTGAAATCTGATCCCGGTGTCTGTTCTATATAAGCAGATCTTTCGGTGCTTTTCTAATTTCTTCCACAGTAATTGTTCTGTTCAAATTATCCACCAAGAAGAAATTATCAAGTCAGTGAGCAATGGCTCCTGAACCTCGTCTGGCCCACCATCTATTTTTCTACAACCATTGAGCTAAGAATGCTTTATATATTTTTTAACGGTTAAATTTTAAATGGTTATTTAAATACCAACATAATATCCTCAGTTTGCCTCTCGGCTCACAAAGCCTAAATGTGTTTACTACCTGGCCTCTACAGAAAAAGTTTGCCAACCCCAGTTCTTGATTTTCAGGTAGGTTGCCAACCAGTTGCGCGTCATATTTTCTTCTTGTTTTAGTCTGCAGTCTCTGTAGCTCTGTCTCTTTTCTTACTCCTCATCTTGTATATTTTTGCTCTCACACTTTTTTTTTAATCAGGCTCAGGAAAAGTTTATGTATACATTATTAATCTTTTCAAAAATCTAGTTTTATATTTATTTATATATTCTAGTCTTTTGGTTTTCTATTTCATTAACTTTAGCTTTTGGCTGTGTTACCACATTTCATCATTATTTTGGATACCAATAAGAAATAAAATAACTTCACATAATCTGGGACATAAAGCCTTCCTATCACTTAGAATGCTTATGTTGTACTCATTGGAAGAGCTCTTTTAGATTTATTTAGGCGCAAATTTTAATCGTATTTCTCTTGTGCATCCATAAAAGGAAAGTATAAAAGTGCAGATGGTGTTTCTAAAATGTCTTCTCATTGAGAGTCCAGTGCTTTGACATCACTGTCAAGTCAGTCATCAGTGTTCCAGTTGTTCCACACATTGTCCTCTGTGCTGGTGACACAGCATTTCTTAAAAGAATATCCCACCATTGTTTCCAAGATGTTCTTCCAAATTGCTGATACTTGTTCGGCAAGTTACAATGCTGGTTCTCTCTTACTGGAAATGTCATTCAAAATATTTCAGACACCAGTCAGTACTCACGTCCCTTCCTCAAATAGTGCTTAAATGGTCTTTTGACTGACACGCCAAGGGATTTCAATCACGACACCAGGAAGAACAGCCGAGTTCTTACATGCACCGAGGTCACACTGCTACACGGTCAACAGAAATTAAGGACACATTCTTATTTCAGAGATATCCAAAGAAAAAATAAAGTGGGCCTTAGAATCAACGAAATATGCTAATCTTCACTTCCTGGTTTATTTTGCTTTATTGTATTTTTTTAATTTTTTTTTAAGATTGGTAATATGTTTACTTTTAGTTTTTCTTCTCTAATAATGAAGATATTTAAGGTTGTGAATTTCTCTATGAAAATACCTTTTGCAGTGACTTGAGATTTTAGTAAAAGCATTATTTCCATTGCTTTTAAATAGATTGTAAATTGAGTTTTGATTTTTTGATTGTACCAAGTGTTTTCCACTTATTCTTATTCTCCATGTAGCAACATTTTGGTTACTTTCCAGTATTATTTTTTAATTGTATTGGATTATGACCATACAATTTGCCTTGTGAAATCTCTACCTTTAAAAATGTAATAAGATGTCGTTTTCGGTAACATATATAACTAATTTTATACATTTTTATGGGCATATAAAAATGTATAATATTTATTCAAAGAAAGTAAAATCCGCTAAGAATTAAAATCAGTTTGATAATTGTTTCATTCAATTCCTCATCGTCTTACTTTTATTCTACGAGTTATGAAAACTGGAAGGTTAAGAAGCGTCAAGAAGCCAGAGTTTCTGGGTAAAATATGGAAACGCGAGTGGACTGGGAAGTGAGATCCTTTTTTAACCACATGGTCAAGCAGACGTCAAGGTGCAGGGCCAGCTTTAGACGTCAGGGTGGTGGGGACTCCCGTGCGCTTGTGACTGAAAGAGGCCGTGAAGACAACTTCTGGGATCCTGCTAATACTCTGGGTTTGTGTTTTTTAAAATTCATATGCTAGTTACATGGACACATTCTGTTTGTAAAAACTCTATGATTTTTGTACACATCTGTACATATGTTATTCCTTTTTAAAAGTTTTTTTAACACAACCACAAGGCAGAATTATTTGTCATTTGTTCTTTCTTTCCCTATTCCTTGTTCTCTTCAACAAATATTGATCAAAAAGAAGTATAGATTCCACCTTTAGACCTTTGTTTGTGGCAACTGCTCCTTCGTTTCTTCCTAGTTCTTTCCCATCTGTTAGGGCAGTTTAACCTGCAATTTAACCCAACATTGCTATGGCTGCACTTGCTCACGCAAAGCCCCAGATAAGGCAGGAGAACTTCCTCTGTCTTGCCTCCATCTAGAAAACATGACCTTTAAGCATCACGGTAGCAGAGAAAGAGGAATCTGGGGAGTGCACCTGACTTTTAAGAGCAAGGTCTACAAGTGGCTTAGACCACTTCTGCCCTCCTCAAGTGGCCAGAACCCAGTCGCACCACCCCAAACAAACTGCCAGGGGGCTGGAGAAAAGGAGCTGCCATTTTGCTTCTGGTCACATGCCTTAATGACCCAGAAGAACACGTGTCCCACATCAACCCTGCCACCTTCCCAGCTGTTCAAGGTAGCTCTTAGTCCTGCAAACCAGCTCTTAAACTCATGAAACTGGTATCTTAATCCCACTTCCTTCAGCACAAGGCCAAATGATGTATGTAAACATCGTGCTGTATTAAGAAAGCAAAAAGATTCCAGCGCTTGTTTCTAGTTAGGTTTGGAGTGGGAAAGGGAGAGTTACTGTCTATCTACTTGTTTAACATCTCTAATTTTTCTTAGATGTTCCTTAGCGCTTGTCCAATCTTACCTTTGATGTTCTCACATAAGCAATATATTAAAAGAATCAAACTCGTGTGATATAATCAACAAATGGCTCAATCGTTTTCTCCTCCTACCTATTCAAACCCATTCTGTGGGCCTGATTTTTCCCCAGCCTGCTAGATGAAATTTAAGGCAACTCTCACAGTTTTATGGTCAGTCATCATCAATAAAAAAAAGTTTTCCAGTCTCTTGTAGTCATGAAAGCAGTCTCAGTTCAATAATTAAAATATCTAGTCCTATGTAATAGTCACAAGATTCAACTCCAGTTAAAAGTAAATCTTTTTTCTGTCAGACATGCTTTGAGAAGGAAATAGATGTGGTCAACTCTTTTTCTATTTCTCCATCTTGAGCTTCCATTTTCCTCCTCCATCCCCGAGGCTGCGTCCACCTCTTCCAGGCTTCCAGTGCAAGGAGAAGTAAGGGGCAGACCTGACTTACTGGACAGATACCATCATGAGTCGGTGCACTACGAAGGTCAATTCCAGCAAGCCTGGACTACGCCTGAGCTATTTTACTCAAATAAGAAATGTGCCAGCATGGCATTGACTCCTGGTCAAGGCATGATTAATAGTGTTGCTTTATAACCATGTCTGAGGAGTTTAGAGGTGGTTTGTACCAGCCTGTCAGCATTGCTTATTGATAAGAGCAAGTTTGATGATTTGCACCTGGTCTTGGTGAGATCCCCCCAAAAGTCTCGGCCATTGCATACCGGGGCTGGTTGCATACCAAAGATATACCTACATGACCAGCAGAGTATGAGAAATCTTGGCCATGACTCTACTTTGAGCTCCCTGGTTCCTAAGTGTTCTGTGCACACACCAGTGGTTCCTGCTCTAAGAGAGCCAGTGCATCCTGGCACAGCCCTCAGAAGGAAGACAGTGGGAGCTTGCACCTGGTCTCTGACCCCTTGCTGTGAGGCAGTCTTTGGCTGAGAGATATGTCCTTGCTTTAATGCTGATGCTATATTTTACCTTCTCCTGCAACAAACCAGATTTGTAAGCACTGACATTTGGGGTCCTGTGAGCTTCTTTAGAATCATGCCCCACCTGCCACCATTAGTACAGTTGACACCAGTGCTTCCTCCCATTAGCAGGTGTACACAACTGACTCTTTGTTTTGAGAGGCCCTTTTGTGGGTTCTTCAAGGACCCCTCCCAACACTGGGTTTTCTCCCATAAAACTGAGCCCAGCAGTACCCAACAGCACTCTCCACTGGGTTCACCTTGCCTTCCAGGCAGCCTTCCTGGTTGGTATCTAAGACAACCCTCACCAGTTTTCTCACACTCATGGGCAATATCTGGTCAAAAGGAAACATACATTCTTTGCCCCAACCAACTTGGGGAGTGAAAGTCATCCCCTTTGCAGCAACATCTTTTCACTCCTCTCTCAGCAAAGTGAAGCAGCAGCAGTCTCTTGCCTTTCTGAGTCTCGGGCATGACTCAGACATCAATCCATTGAGACACATGTCAAATTCACTGGTGGTTCCACTGGAGACCTTCTCCCTAGGCTTGAGGGAAAAGAAAAATGTTCCACCTTTTCAACAAAATTCTTCTTCCAAACTCTATTCAATCCTTTTATATTCTTGACGGCTGAAGGGATAAGAGACCCAAAACTGGTTTTGAACACTTCCTTGCAATTCCTGCATGGTGGTCTCATACCTCACTTTGTAATGTAAGTTAATATCATGGTCTTGAAGTCCTAGCCAAAACTGATACCCCAAAATTTTTATTTTAATATCCTATTAAACTGATATAAGTGGAAAATCAAGGATTTGAACCCCATTCAACTGATTCTAAATTCCATGTTCTTTCTACTATGCCAGACCACCTCCACATTTCTCAAATTAAGGACTGCATATCGAATTTATTTAGTCCTTTTTGAAAGTCTTCATTTCGGCCCTGGAAAGGAAGCCTTCCTAAACGTGTACGTGTCGCACCCTGCCCTTCACAGTGGTTTGTTTTTCCACTTGACCAAAGGATGGATAAACCAAAGGAAGCCATTGGTTTCCCTTTCCTTGGACAAGTGGAAAAATTTAATTAGCTTCTATGCTCAATAGATGGTGCGGTTTTAACCTTTGTCAAACTATGGCTTTGTGGCATTCATTTTTTTCCTCAGAGAAATGGGGAAGTATGGTGGAGCACAAAAGAATATACATATTCTGAGCAAATGCTTAGAAAAGGCATTTGAAAGCTTTTGCTGCTGTTTTCTGACTCTGAAGCCCATGATTTCCAAATTTTCGTTTTCAACTGCGGCCATATCAACAAATGCGTAAATCTCGCTGTACCCTGTGAGTGACATTGTTGTATTCATTGCGGGCAGTAAATTCAGGGCTACCTGACGCCCCTTGTCACCCTGAGCTTTGGCCACATGGTCAGATGGTCAGTTGTCACTAGGGAGCTGTCTTTCCACAGCTTCATTATTTCACTTCACTCATTCTATCCCCCTCTTCCCACAATTCCGCCACAACGGAAGCAAATCAAGAGACAATTTTGTGCAAAATGCAACAATTCCTCCTTTTTTAACATAAACTCATCAGTCTTCCCCAATAGCATTTACCCAACCACATAAAAGAGCCAGCAGGACCTCTATGTGGAGAAAACTTTGTGAGAGTGACCCCACAAACATAACTCTCACAGGCAGAGAGCATGCCCTGCATGGCAGAACAGCAGGCTGGGGCTCTGCTCCAGAATTTTACCCCAAAAGCCTTCAACTGTGTGGCTTAAAGAAGCACCTTCACATTAGCTACTCCTATTTCAGGAAGACCCGAAATAATTTTTCTCTATAAATTAAAAAAAAAATTTTAATTGTTATAAGTTAAAAAAAATGTTTAAGGTATGAATACTTTCTCCTCACCCCGCCTCTTAGAAAATCGAAGTTAAAAACTTGGCCATATACTTTCCCACATTTCCTCATGATCATTTAAACATTTATAAGTATACATGCATATGTGTAAAGCAGATTCTTTCTTTCACAGATATTTTTAAATGAAATCATACTATACACATACTCTACAACCACATTTCTTTTCCTACTTAGAGAAGATATTAATTGGGCTATAAGTCTGGCTGCAAATAACAGATCTAAATTAAGAAGACAGAATTTTCTTTCTATCTGACCTAACATTCTATAGGTAGTAATCCAGGGCCTTCCGGAACTCTGCTCCATTTTCTATCTTGTTGCCCACCCTCCCAGGCAGCACCCCTCATCCACATGGCTTAAGTTAGTTTTCCATCACAGCCACATTCCAGGAAATAAGATGGGGGAAAGAGGGAGAAAGGACATTTCTCCCCCTCCTTTTCAGAACACAACACACTGCCCTCATATCTCAACAGCCAGGACCTGGTCACATGGCTACAGCTTGCTGCGAGGGAAGCTGGGAAATGTAGTCTTTCTCCCTCTCAGCTATGTCCCAGCTAAAAATCATGGAAAGGGATAGACTCATTGGGAGGGAGAGGGATAACGAGCAGCCTTTGCCCTAGATAGAGCTCATACTATAATACATGTCACTCAAACTCATTCTTTTTAATAGCTACTCAACTTTCTAAAGTGTAGGTATCTCAGATTTTATCCAACCATTCTCCTATTTCTGAAAATTTGTGCTCTATCCAGGTTTTTGTTGCTTTGCCATGACAAGAAAGAGTATTTGAATTTGAGTAGAGATTTATCAAGTGTATTTAAACAAACGCATCGCAGTTTCACTCTCCTTGACTGACAGGTGGAGGGTCTGTCGAGTCTCTCTTCTTCTACAGTAAACAATCTTGAAGGATGAAGAAACTCACGTAAAAGACCACAACACCCTCTTGTTTCCTCTTTTCTTCTGGTGCTTGTCATTCCCTCCCCAGTGAAAGGAGCTGTTGACGATCACGCAAATGGAACTAGAAATACGTACTTTCTAAGAGGAGGCTGCCTTTAGGGAAGAACAACGACTTTGCTTATTTTCTTCAGGTACTAGATTGTGAGCTATGTTCTGGGAGGTACATCCTTCAGCTTAATTTACCCATCAAAGCTGAGGGTTAGTAGCTACGGGATTCTTGGCAAGAAAATGGCTTCAGGTTAGAACAGGGATTCTCTGTAGCCTGAATATACAATCATAACGCAGTCTTGGAGAAAAGAATTAAAAGGAAAAGAGAGAGAGAGAGAGGGAAGGAGGGAGGGAAGGAAGAAAAAGTTGTGTAGCCACAGGCAGGCACCAAAAATACGTTCAGGCAAAAGGGCCTGTGTTAGTTAAGTCTGTTTGATTTTAAGTAACAGAAAATAACTCAAGTTGGCTTTCAGCGTGGGGGCAGGGGGGAGGCGGTTTATAAAGATATAGGAGTATCTCCGGAGGCAAAAGGAAGGTGGGATCAGGGAAGGATGGAAGCCCAGAAGAAGAAAGTTCTCTGGAAATCGGCTTTTCTTTTCCCTCTAAAGACCAGCCTCTGATGCTTTTCTGTGAGCATGTGAGCAGGTGAACATGTCCCAGCTCCAGAGACTCTGTCCTCTCTCTTCAAAAGACCAGCCCAGACTGAATGGGTCATATTCTCAATTCAAGGTTTCCAGGAGACAAAATATGGTTTGTTCAGCTCAGGTCAGGTGCCCATGCTTGGTTCAATCAACTGGCCAGAGAGGCAGGTAGGACAAACCTGGCTTCCGGGACAACGTCCCCATGAGTAGAGGTGTGTTCTCTAAGCAGGCAGGTTATTGAGAGCTGGAAAGACAGCCAAGTACCTAACCTAGCTAAAGACAGCACCAAGCACCGACTCAAGTCTTTTATTGAGGAAGGAGAAGATATTCTACTGCAGACAGTCTAAATGCAACGTGCTCCTGGCCGTCTCTGGACATGTTTCCTGGATTGAAGATTCCGATTTCACAGCTAAAGATTAATTATAACACACGCAGCAATTCTTGTCAACAGTATGTGTAAACCTTAGCGTTCAAACCAATAGATCAGAAAAAAGTCATTAGTTGTGGTACAATCGTCGGAGCACTACCCCAGCCCACAGGAAGGGAGGTTTGGGGTTTTCTCACCACACTCAGACCCAAAATAATGATCTCCCTGCTCTAAGGAGGTATAAGCCAAAACAGAAACAAGCTCAGGAAATGAGCGAGGAGTTAAATTCAGGAATAATACTTCCCGCGTGCAGCGTCGGGGTGAGCTGGTTGGAACAGAGAAATGAAATATTCTCTGGTACCTACAGGGTACACTTCGCAGCCACTCCCATAGGTCCATCCACATGCCTCTTTCCCAGACCTCTGTGTCCCCAGCCTTCCAATCTTTCCCCTGCCAGGCCTCTAACCAACCGGTCAAGCCACTCACCACTGCCTAGGACCTTGAACCATTCTTACCTTGAACCATTTCTCCTTCCATAAAAGTATATGACCAGATGTATCACACAAAATTCTGCCCTTTGAGAAGATATGAACAGATATTTTTCCAAAGAAGATATACAGATGGCCAATAGGCTGAAAAGATGTTCAACATCACTAATTATTAGGGAAACACAAATCAAAACTACAATGAGATATCACCTCACACCCATCAGAATGGCTATAATTAACAAGACAAAAAACAACAAATGTTGGAGAGGATGTGGAGAAAAGGGAACCCTCATACACTGCTGGTGGGAATGCAAGCTGGTGCAGCCACTATAGAAACAGGAAGGAGATTTCTCAAAAAATTAAAAATAGAAACACCATATGATGCTGCTACTCCACTACTGGGTATTTACCCAAAGAACTTGAAACCAACAATTCAAAGAGACCTATGCACCCCTATGTTCATTGAGGCATTATTCACAATAGCCAGGATGTGGAAGCAACCCAAGGGCCCATCAACTGATGATTTGATAAAGAAGATGTGGTATATATATACAATGGAATACTACTCAGCCATAAAAAGACAAAATCTTGCCTTTGCAACAAGATGGATGGACCTTGAGGGTATCGTGTTAAGCGAAATAAGCCAGATAGAGAAAGACAAACACTGTAAGATTTCACTCATATGTGAAAGATAAACAAATGCATGGATAAAGAGAACAGATTAGTGGTTACCAGAAGGGAATGGGGTGGGGAGAGGGCGAAAGGGATAAAGGGGCACATATGTATAGTGATGGATAAAAGCTAGACTATTGGGAGTGAACAAGATGCAGTCTATACAGAAACTGAAATACAATAATGTGCACCTGAAATTACCCAATGTTTTAAACAATGTGACCTCAATAAAATAATTAAATACAAAAAAATTCTGTGCTTTGAGAGGGTTTAGGGCTTCATCAGTTATACTAATCTCTGCCATTCCCCTCAGGATGCTATATTGCTTTTAATTTACAGTTGTTTAAGCTACTTGTTACTGAATAACAAATAACCACAAAACGTGGGGGATTAAAACAGCTACCATTTTATTACTTAGAACCAACGCATGGGTTCACAGGGCTGAACTGGATCGTTCTTCTGCTGGTCTTGCTTGGAGTCTCTCAAGCAGATGCAGTCAGATGGCAGGAATGTCCAAGACAGCTTCGCTCACGTGGTGGGCACATTAGCAGGGAGGGCTGGCAGGCTGGGGCCTCTCTTTCCGTGTCGTCTCTTCATGTGGCTACCTAGAGCTTCTTTCCATGGCTAACAGATCCCCAGAGAAAGCACTCCAAGAAGACAAGCCACCACGTGCAGACTCTTCTCAGCCTTTGCTTGCATCATGCCTGCCCACATCCATTTTCCCAAGCTCAGAGTCGATGCTGGAGGGGACTACACATAGGTGTGACTATTGGAAGATGTGGCTCATTGAGGGCCAACAAAGTAATAGCCCATGTGACCATTAGGTGGAGAGCAGCTCCAAAGGCTTCCACTTGGCTTTTTCCTCACAATATCCCTTAGCTTAGAAGCCAAGGAATAAAACGGCAGTTCTGCAAACTACCAAGTATGTCTGTTCCAGGGAAACGACCTCTGGATGCGTCCGTGGAGTCAATGGACTCTGTATGTTGGACCTAGGCTGTCTAACAGGGAGGGACCCCCGGTATCCAGGTCAACTGAGACTCTGCTGCCAACTCTGTTTGAAATATTTGGGTGTGCAGTTACCAGAGTAACTTCATCCAGTTACCTGAGTACCATTGGAGGCCCTTTGGGGAATTATTATCCGAGGAATTATTATCATATTTACCTGCATGGTGTTGCAAGTTCCTTCGTCCTGGAGAATCTGCCTTTCCTTCAGTCAACAGGTTCTGTCCAAAAACTGGCTCAAGTCTGGAAACTGGACAAGGGCCTTCATGAACTTTTATTGGAGTAGTTCCCTCGACCTCCTCATGGTCTAGCTTTGACGTCTTTTGATTGGATGGGCTGAGCGATCCTTTGTTGGCTGCCTGTCGATCTCACCTGTAGGGACACTACATTTTACTAACCATCTCCATAGCTCTCAGTGGCTCAGGGTTTCTGGCTGCCACTTCGACCCATGCCGTTCATTACGATAACTGTGCCCTCCTTGCTTTTGATAGTTAAGTACCACCGCCTGGATCCTATCAGCCCCATTGCTATCACTGAACTCGGTCCTGGAACAGCATCACCTACTTTCAGCCGTGCCCTTCAGAACACAGCCAACACTGAACCATTCCGTGATGCTAGTGTCCTTCCTGCCCATTACTTATTGTTTGTTAAATGGATGGTTCTTCTGGCCTTCCCATGGAACATAGTTAGTTGGTATATTTTTTGTCCTTACTTCGTATTTTCTCTCTAGCATGCCCACTTCTCAGCCTTTGATCCCTTCTCCCAACTACCACACAGTTCTGGCATTTCTACTTCGCTTAGCGTAGATCATCACTTTCTCCAAGCTTCCAAGGGCAGTGTGTTAGCAGCGTGTTAGCATCCTCCCCTGGGGTCCGTGCCAAAGTGTTAAATCATATATCCTGTGAGAGTGTTCCCATTTCAATAAACCCTCCTTTAACCAACTTTGTACTTCCCCTCCACCAACAGCCCCAACTGATCCTGACTCCCGTTCATACTCTTCCAGCTCTGGTGCCACATGTTGGCCAGGTATTGTTGCTCCCTTTCGTCCCTTAGTAGGCCCGGACTTCTCCGGCCAGGTTATATGGTAGAAAGGATAACCATGTAGAGATAGATCCTGGGGGTAGACGGGATTGGTGATGTGTTTTTTTTTTTTTTATAAAGATTTTATTTTTTCCTTTTTCTCCCCAAAGCCCCCCGGTACATAGTTGTGTATTCTTCGTTGTGGGTTCTTCTAGTTGTGGCATGTGGGACGCTGCCTCAGCGTGGTCTGATGAGCAGTGCCATGTCCGCGCCCAGGATTCAAACTAACGAAACACTGGGCCGCCTGCAGCAGAGCGCGTGAACTTAACCACTTGGCCACGGGGCCAGCCCCTTGGTGATGTGTTTTTCAAGGCAAAAATCTCTGCCTTGTCTTCAAGAAAGGGGTGCACCAGTCTTTAATAGTGAGGACTGTGGCCATTTCTGCAGGCTCAGAAAGTTCAGGAGACTCAAGGGATAAAGATTGTCGATTACACTAACTCAAGTGATCCCATCCCAAGTCTTAGAGTCCCACACCTTTCTCATCAGGACTCTGACCTTAGGGCAGGAGATTTACCAGGTTTGAGAATTCAACCTCTTCCAGAGCTCCGTCGACATTATAATTAAGTCCTAGACTTGATGCTGAGCATTTTTTGCCCTTTGGCTGCTGGAAATGAGAGTCTCTTTATATGTTGCAAGGAGGCCCTCTGCTTTTCACACTTCACCTTAAATTGATGTTTAATCACCTTCAGACTTTTGTTTTTCTCAATGCCTTGATATCCCCCGACAATTGCCATCCAATTCACAATCCTAAAAATTTTTACTTGCTCTGAACCTCTAAAATGCTGAACATTACATCTGCCAGTGAATTCCCTTTCACTGGTATCCCATCTCAGTTCACCACCAGAGAAATTTTAGCAATTGCACCATCCCACCATCACGGGGCTACTACCAATGATGGGGTCCTCATGGCCAGCTGGTCAGTGGCATCATCCCCCAGGGTCCAAAATCCTAATTTGGATTCTGCTTTGTAGGACTATGCCTGGCACTAGCCTTTGTAGGTGGACTCCCTGAAAACAAACTCCAGGGTGGAGATTTACTGGGGTGTCTTGTTGGAAAGAACCCCTGTAAGCAAGTGAGGGAAGCAGAATGGAGCACAAGGGAGAGCTGAAGTGTGATACAGTGGCAACAAAGATCTAAGCCTATTTCACAGGGAGCTCTAAAGCTGGAATGGCTATTGAGGCAAGCGGATAGGGCACCTGTACCACCACGCCAACCTGTCCTTGGGGCAAGGCAGCTCCCTCTGTCCAAGGACAGTTTCTGAGGGAGGACTTTGCTATGAGCCATCAGCAGACAACGTGCCTCCTCACTGGAGGAACGAGGGCCAGTGGGGAGGGCTCTTCACAGCAACCCCCATACAGCCCAAGGAAGAGAGTTTACTACACAAAACGCATCATCTAAATGCACTCGTTAATAATAATGCGATACTAGGAAAGCATAACTGTGTTCTGATTTTACTTAAAGACCTGGCCAATACCCAATAATGGCAGGACAGTGAGAAAGACGACAAATATCAAAAGGCTCACAATCCTAAAATCCTGTGACTAAAGAGAAAAATAAATTAAACCACCCAGTCAGGGCCATCAACCTGGGTTGTGGTTAAACTCATCTTGAACTTAAAAACAGGTTCCACGTCCGGTCCAAGAATCCACTGGTGCATCCCAGAACTGCCGTCTAAGTTGGTCTGGTAAAATTACTGCGAAGCAAGAGGGAGAATGAGGAAACAGAGGTGGCTAGAAATAATCCCACACTGAAATCAACCGTGTAAGTGTTAAGAACAAGGTCTGCAATCATTGTGATACTGTGTGTGTTTTATCTCCTTCTTAGGTGATTCAGAGCATTTAAGAGAATCTGATACATTGGACTTGTGAAAATTAACTGTTTAGAAGGGTTTAATCTGGGCCAGCCTCCGTGACCTAGTGGCTAAACTCTGCGTGTTCCACTTTGGCACCCCAGGTTCAGTTTCTAGGTGCAGACCCACACCACTCTGTTAGCAGCCATGCTGTGCTGGCAGCCCACATACTAAAAGATAGAGGAAGATTGGCATGGATGTTAGCTCAGGGCATATCTTCCTCAGCAAAAAAAAAAAAGAGAGAGAGAGAGAGAGTTTAATCAAATAAGTTCCTAAGTTTTGGGGGGAAAATATCTTCTCAAACTCCTAAATTTTGACTTCTTAGCTGTGTTAAGCAGTGTATAAATATTTAGTGGAATATTATTTAATCATTAAAGAAATGCTTATTGTTTCATAAAGTCCGAAAAGTTAATAAATTGAGCATCAAAGAAAAGATAGATAGTAGCAAGCATTCCTCTCCAGGTGAAGAAGCCCTTCAGACAGTAAATAATAGTATCAATAGAGACGATATCAGAAATGTGAAATTGCTTACCCCAGGCTTGGCACAGAACACATACTTGATATATGTTGATATTGTTTTAACTATAAAATCCCCATATTCAAAAGACGGTACCAACCAAAAACAGTTCAAAGCTAAATATAAGTCATCGAGTGTTCTCCACAGCTTTTACCTTTTCATATCTATCTTCTCCCATTCGCCAGACAATTGTGGGCTGACTCCACATGCAAATCTTTATGGAATTCTCTGTGTTGGCCATAATATAGGAGGCGCTCTTTCTCTGGTTCTCCAGCAACTCCTTCCATCCTTTGTTCTTCCTGGAAGGCAGCAGATGGAGCGAGTTCCAGGGTCCCAGCGAGTGTCAGCTGGAATTGGTAATTATTTGAGACTTTATGCAAGTCACTTCCACCAAAAAGGCTGCTCTACTTCCAGAGTGGAAGAGAATCAGAAAAATCAAAACAGATTCAGATTTATTTTTGTGTGGCACAATAAACAAGACACTGGACTACTAACACTTCAGAGACACCGAGAACCAGGCGAAGATTCTGAACCTTCCCAGATGTGTGTTTAAGTACTCGGGCTTCCAAATGCATGC
The DNA here is from genome assembly GCF_021613505.1 of Equus quagga. Taxonomy (NCBI): domain Eukaryota; kingdom Metazoa; phylum Chordata; class Mammalia; order Perissodactyla; family Equidae; genus Equus; species Equus quagga. The sequence continues at coordinate 175,815,776 of NC_060267.1, read as the reverse complement.
TGTACACTCCACACCACTCTCCTGGAAGGATTAAAACAAACCCCAACGAGTGTGTTCCCTTTTCTTTGTAAAGCATTTAAGCTCTGCTCCTGTGGTGCAGTGGGAGCCCTCTGTCCCCGGACTGCTAACCTCTCTTGGAAGTTTTCAAACCTCAAGTAAACGTGGATTTAAAGATGTGAGAGCTTCCTGGCTCCATTCAAAGACACTTTGATATCAAAAAGAGGGAGCACACAATACCCACTCTCTTCTCACAGATTTGTTTGTGTTTTTGGGTTTTTTTCAGACTCTTGGTTTCCTTTTCATTTTGTGTTGAGTTAGTATTTACTTTTCAAGTCACTTTCCTGAGCCAGCTTGTCAGCAAACATCAGCCAAGTCGGCCTGGGGCTGCTCTAGGAGCCAGAGTTCCTGGGGGCCCAGGCATCACCTGACCGCCAGCTTTCAGCATTTCCTCCTTCCCAGCAGATCCACAAAACACAAAGACCATCTCCTGGAGAAAGAATCTTCTTGTCCTCCAAGGTGGCTTTCCATGAGGCACTGTGAGAGAGAGGAAAAATCTCTGGTCCCCAGAGGCCTGGATTCCAGTGCCAGTGCTGCCACAAGCTGGCTGTGTGACCTCAGGCAAGTCACCTTCCCTTTCTGTGTCTGAGTCCTCATTGGTAAAATGAAGGCACAGGATTAGATAATGTACAAGTCTGAATCTTTTATTGTCAGCATTTAGAATTGACAGCTTTTAACCTCACCCTTCCCTCTTCCTCTTCTGCCCCACCTCTGGCAAAGCCCAGGTGTGCCCTCAGGGAGGTTCAAGTCACTCACGCTCTGCCAGCACGCGGGAACCCTCACCCTGTCCCACCCCCGACCACCAGAAAAATCCCAAGCCAATCTCCTTTCCCTGCTCCCTCAGGCTATTTTTGGACCTGCCTGGGATGGACTCTGCTCTCCCCCGAAAGCCTCATTGCATGAGTAACAAACCTTTTCATCTCCTCTTGATATGTGACATAATCAGTCTCGACATCTGAGCCAAATTTTGGGTTGAGGTCCATCCAGTTTCTACAGGGTGGTCACAATAGACAATCTCTGAGATCCTCGTTCGGTGACAGCACTGTCCAGGAGAAGTGTAACGCAGGCTGCATACAGAAATTTAAAGTTTCTAGTACCCACCTTAAAAAGGTAAAAAGAAACAGATGAAATCAGTTTTACTAATATAGTTTATTTAACCCAATATCTCAAATATTATCATTTCAACATTTAATGAATGAAAAAAGTATTAGTGAGCTGTTTTAATGTTACTTTTTTCTGCACTAGTTCTTCAGAATCTGACGAGCGTTTGCACTACGCCACATCACCATTTGGACCAGCCACATTTCAAGCGCTCAAAACCCACAGCGGGCGAGCGGCTACTGTTTTGGACAGTAGCTGTGATGAGATCCCAGGGCAGGCCCTAGACTCCTGAAACTGTCGTCCTTATAAAAAGTGTTACTGTATTCATCAAAACTGGGATGTCATTGGTTACAAGATGTGCTCTTATTTCCTAGACGCCAAAGAAACAATTGTATTTATAAATGACATAAACTGTCAAATGAATTCAAACGTCAGAGATCTTTAAATGTGGAAAAAGTCTGTACCTTAGAAGGGATTAAATAAAGAAAACTCTCTATACACCGTAGTTTCCCCTGAAGGCCTGAGCGCAGGCAAAGCTGGGAGGTGAGGAAGTCACCGTCTTTGGCGCAATCACCCATTACCTGCGAGATCCTCTCTCCCTTGCCCCTCGATACTTCCTTCTGTCAATCTTTGCTTTAATTATCATTCAGGGACGGGGAAGTGCTCATTGATGCGCTCTCAGTGCGTTGTAGGAATCCTTGACAGGACACTTGTGTTTTCAAAGAGGACGTCTAAATGAGACGGTCACTGAGCCCTGTGGATGCTGTGAGCTGATCCAATCTTTCCAACAACACTGCGACTTAAGCATTATTTTCATTTCCAAAGGCAAAAAAAAGCAGACAAAAAAGAGAGGTTACGTAACTCTCTCAATGTCGAACAGCATCTAAATGGCAAGATCAGCTTTCACACCTGGATCTGTCTGATTTAAGAGCTCAGGTCTTTTCTCTCTAACTAGAAGGAGGAGGAAAAAAGGCAGGATGATAGGAGGACCCCAGAAGGCAACCACTTACCTACTCCCCTTCCTAATAAGACCCCTTACCCCTCCACGAAGGCCTAAAGGTTGAACGGACAGTGGCCTCCTCCACCAGGAACACCATCAAACGTCAGCTCCAGCCACGGTATTTGGCCACCGCTGATGATTCAGCAGGTTTCCTTTGTAAGACGGCAAGAAGCACTTGGAACCAACAATCCCCTAAAAAAAAAAAAAATGCACCACCCTGAGCTCCAGGGGAATGCCTCAGTGAACAGATGCAAGCACGCAAAGAAAAGAAAGGGCTGCATGTGCATCTTCGGTGGTGAGCCCGCACAGCTGAGCGGTCACGGCCCATCACTCACGACAGGATGGCTACGCAGCTGCAGGTCTCGGCCGCCCAGCAGCCAGGGCCGGGCAGGCAGGACTTGTTTTTCTTCTCCATGGGTCTGACAGCAGGAGCCCGAAGTCCTACTCAGATCTGAAGGGCTGCCCAGCAAGCCAGGCAGATTGAATTCCAGCCTGGCACGGAGAGCTGAGATGTGAGAAGGGGGTGTTCTTTGGAATAACCGGGGTCAAGGCAGCGCCCAGCATAAGCACGGCTTCCAAACACACAGGCAGAGAGCCCCTGAGCTCAGTCTCTCAGCTGGAGGTGTGGGTGGGTATTCAGCACTATTTATCATTAACAGACTGTGCATATTAGGGAGAAAGTAAACAGGAAAAGAGTGATTAGATGCCTTAATAGAGAGATAAGACAGTGCAAAAAGTCATCCAGCTCTGCACTGATGGGGATTAGCGGCAGACCATCTTATGGCAGAATTTCCTCTGCCACTTTGAGCTGAAAGTCAAGACTTTTCATCCATTAATCTTTCTTGGACGCCACGGCAATTTAAAGATACTTTACAAACGCCTGGCCCACCCCTCCCTACAAAAATCCACGCTGAGTAGTTTTTGTCATTATTCTCCAATTTCTAGGTATTTGGAAAACGTAGAAGAGGAACTGCTCCCGCAAAGACGAAACGAGCCTCACCCAGCCAAGCCCTCGCAGCTTTCAGTGCACGACCTCGGCGTGCGGGCGCTGGAGCCGTGGTTCCGTCCGTCCACCCGCTTTGCACAGTTGGGCGGCCTGAGGCCACGGCAGCAAGGAGAACCTGGGGATGTGCTGGCGCTTGGCCACCTCAGTCTGGCACTCTCCCATCACCCCGGCTGCCCGAGGGTCAGAACAGAGCCAGTGGACGTCCTTCCCATGGAGCCCCTTGCACAACAGCCACACACCTCTCCCAGCTCACCTGGGGCGGGGCCGGGCCGAGGAAGGAGCCAGTTCCAAGATGCTAAAGGCTAAAATTCAGACCAGTGCACTGCAGAGCAGGCCTCAACTTCTTAATTCTAATGGATGGAAACAGGAGGAACGAACACCCTTCGCTTTCCTACAATCCTCAGACCAAAATCAAAGTTCACTCATGCTCACTCGCTTTTCCTAATGGTGATCTGAATACCATTAACTTTAAGAATAAAAACAATAGATACCATTACGGTTTGCTGGCAGTGTGCGAGGCCCAGTGTTGGGCGTTTTGTGGGCCTCGTCTCATTCCATCTTCGTAGCATTTGCCACTGAGATTCTCTTGTTCCTTTGCTCATTTATTACCCGGCTCCCTCGCACCAATCAAGGCACCATGACGGCTGGAAGCTTATCTGTCTCCCTCAAAGCCACTTCCCCAGTGCCGAGAACGGTGCCTGGCACACAGCAGGCGCTCAATAATGACTTATTGAGTGAATGATTTTATCTTCACAAGAATTCAGTAACGAAAACCTTTTTTATCCTAATTTTACGGTTGAAGGAATAGAGTCAGAACAACTCAAAGTTTCACAGCTGGTAAGTGACAGAACCAAGATTTGAACCTGGATCTTTAGGACCAAAATCTGTGCTCTGAGATAGCAAAGACCACTTAGGCAACTTTGGCTGAAGCTCTCAGAAGGCCCAACGCAAGCAGGCTCAAGCAACGAGGCAACTATACTCCACAACAAGAAGTGCAAAAGCGGAGCTTCTTCCAGGACTGAGCACCGTTGATGTTGAGCATCATCAAGGGCATGGCTTCTCCCCGCTCCTCTTTGACCTAGCACCTTCGGTGTGGGGCTTGTGCTCTTGGGCTGTTGTCTCCCCCGATAGAGAGTCCTAGGATGGGTACCACAGGCATAGGCACCATGCACAGACAACAACATGCAAAGGTAGCAGTGGGAACCACCCTGTCCTGCAAATCGCATTGAGAATAAGGGGAATTTTCCCAAAAGCAGCCCAGCAAACTTCTCCACCCATCGTATTGGCCGAAATAGCATCTCCAGATCACACCCAATCTAAACACATAGTGAGAGAAATGACATGACCACAATTGCCTTAAACAAACAAATACTCACCCTCAGCAGCCGAGAAAGGGCCACATCCTCTCCTCCAGGACATAAACATGCAGTGGAGGGTGAATTGGGGTTCAGTTAGTGTTTTGGTTATTAATGTTGCTTAAGAAATGTCCTTAAACTTAGTGGCGTAAAACAACAATGATTTAATTATTCTTACAGATAATTTGGAAAGGGTACAGAGAAGATGGCTAGTGTCTGTTTCACGATGTCACGGCTTCAGATGGGACAAGTAGAATGGCTTGGGGCGGGATAATTACCTGGAGGCTCCTTCACTCAGATGTCTGGTGTCTGGAGGCGAGTGACTCAGGCTGAGCTCAGCTGGGATGGTTAACCGGGGCAGCTACGCAGAGCCTCACAGTGTGACTTGGGTTTCCACACAGCATGGCGGCCTCGTGCTGGTCAGACTTCCTACATGGCTTCCCCAGGCTCCCAATGTGAGTGTTCCAGTGAATGGGGAGGAAGCTGTACCACCTTATATGAGTCAGCCTAGAAAGTCAAACGGCATAACTTCCACAATACCCCATTGACTGAGTCAGTTAAGCCCACCCAGACTCTAGGGGAGATTACAAAGACCCCATCTCTCAAGGAGTATCAGAAAATGTGTGGCAATTTTTTTAGAAAAACCACCACTGTTAGAAAAAATGAAGGAGTGAAGAAACAAGAGTATCTGCCTTCAGATCAGAAATGAATTACATTGTCAGAAAACAATCACAGAATAATCCCACTTTTAGAAAACTAACAAACTTTTCCGATAGCTGATTCTCCCTCCGTTCAGCAGTGAGGCTATAAGGTAGACCACATACCCATTGATTCCAGCTATAATTTAGGAACTAGTAAGGCTGATACTTTTTAGAACATATGAAGAACACATTCTCTGCTCCCTAAGAGGCGTAAAGTTTAATGAGAAAAAATGGGCTGGTTTACAGCTCCCTTTCTTTAGTTATTTCCGTTGGTCGAAGTTCTTTCTGCACGCTTCCGAGCCGGTCCTGCCACTCATGTGGAATGGACCCCTGTGCTCTGCTTGATCCCGCTTAGCCATCTGTAAAATAGAGCTAGCCATCCCTGCAGGAGCAGGTCCTCGTGATTCCTTTCCTCCATTCACAGCAGACTTTAAGGTCCTCGGAGACTGCACTGTTTAAATCGCAAAATGTTATTGACTATCTTTTCATTATTTGAAAAACTAAAGAGCATGAGGATGCTTCTGTGGCCACGTTGCTAGGTTACTGACAGACCTCCCTGCCTGCGCTGAGATGTTGAGACTGGCTGCAGCTCTGCACCAGGGCAGCCTTTCTCCAGCTGAGAGGAAGGTGGGAGAGAGAGGTGGTTGGCCTAGAGTCAAAATGCTAAGGGCATCACTGGGAAGAGACGGTATTTGGCCACCAGGTACCACGAATGTGTTTGCCTGTTCTTTGGCTCCAACAACTCAGTTTGTAGCATCAATGCTAGAGATGGCTCCATACACAACTGATGGGCTTCACCCTGACAGAGTTCAGCTGGCTTCTCTGAAGGAGCCAAGTCCATACAAACTTAATTTCCTGGAGAATACGGGATGATGGAATCAAATGTGGCAGGCAGGCCATAACACCTGGAATGCCTTTCATATGCTCAAGGCGTGACATCACCTTTTTGACACATTGGCCGACATTTTTTTAAAGGGAGGAGACAAAAATCTTATGCTATTAATATGTAATATTAAAAATACTTTCCAAGGCCATGTAATCTGCTATGGGCAGCCTCAAGGTGGATGCTATTGCAAATGTATAAAGGAAGATAAGCTGTCCCAGATATGACATTTAGGGACAGTGACAAGTAATTACACACACACGCAAAAGAAGGAGCTGTCGCGCAGTGTACCTCCAGGTGAGTACCATTATTGAATATAGTCTACTGCTGAAGAAAATTCCAGCAGCTTTATCCTGATGAGCTTTTGTCTCTTTGATAATGGTTTAAACCTGGCAGCAGCATCCCAACTCTCAAAAACCCAGGGATATTTTCTCCCTGGCCATGTAACCGTGAAGAGTAATTTTAGAAAATTCCGAAATGATCTCATCAATGGGGATGTGATATTCAGTATTCATCTGAAATCCTCTACCCATCTGTTTCCTTCTAGAGCAACACGGGAGAAAAAAACAAGGAAACCAATAAAGTTGTTGCAAATGAACAGAGGGAAGGAGGGAAGGACAGAGACGGGGAGTGAGAAAGTAGAGGGGAGACAGATGGAAATCAAGCTGTCGGAGAATTCTGCCTGGACAAGCCAGGGGAATGGAGACCAGCCTTCCTCGGAAAACCATAAAGGTGGTTTATTTGTCACCAACAATTTACTGGGCATCTTCTCTGCGCCAGGCCTCTTCTGGGTGCTGGGGAGCGGCAGCGAGCCCTGACTGGGATGCACAGTCCGGCCAGAGAAACCAGTAAATGCACAGGCAAATGCACATTTACAGACAGCGGTGCAAGCCAGGTGGGAAACCCGCGGGATGCGGTGAGCGCATAGAGGTGGGAGATCTAAGGTAGGTCAGCAGACCGTGGAAGGCCAACCTGAGTTGGTGACGTTTGCTCTTGAGGAACCCTGGGGGCCTGTGGAGGATGGCTGGAAAAGAGGCTGACCAGCAGCGCTCGTGGGCGTGCTCAGCATTGGGACCTGACCCCAAAGGCAACTGGAAGGCACAGTGGAGCAGGTCCGCTGTCACCACTGCATCTGGAACGAGAAACCCAAATGAGCCACAACCCGTGTGCTCCTCTGCCCCTCCTTCCCTTCCCTAGGACCCCCAGAGGGAACAATCGTCTGTTCGCAGGATGGTTGGTTCACACGACCTCTTTCTTACATCTGGAAGGAAATCAAAGAAAATTGTCTGTTTGGTTTTATAATTTGGCGTATTATCCTCCCTTTCAATCCATGTCACTTTTCATAACATTTTCGTCACTCTTTTCTCCACGTGAAGCCCTCCTCCCTAGGTGAGTAATTAAGTGCTTCCCCAGAACCCGGTTATAAAAGAGCCTGTGTGGTAAACCCTCTTCCACAATAGAACGGGAAAGGATCACAATGTGCACAAACGGGGTGAATTTATGTTGTGCCATCTAAAAAAAAAAAGGAAATGTTTCTGGGGCTGAGAGTAAACCTGCATTTCTCTTGTTCAAAGAGTTCTTTCAGAGGACTCACCTCACAGAAACCTCTAACAGAGCTGCATCGATTAGCTGCAAATTAAGTTAAAATTATACAGACTTTGTGGGGAAGACCTGTTACTGTGTCTCGATCCCTGGAATCTTTCTCTTAGCACCCCACGGCCTCAGCTCCCAGATGCTGGGAGCCTGGACAGAGACAGGAGGCAACATCCACAAGAACCAGCTCTATTTATTCAGTCACATCTGCCATCCTGCAATAAACATTCTCTATGCAAATTGCCTCAAGCGACTCTCCAGAAATTGACTAGTTTCTTACGCTGTATCTTAACACCAAAAGGAATTGAAAACATTTTTACAGCTGATGTCCATAATACATTCCTTCACTGTGTGCTGTGTTTTTATCTGCCAATATATTAAGCTCTTCTTTTATGTTTGCTTATGCATCGCTAGTTCATTTTTTGTGACAATGAAAAAAAAAGAGCTTTCAAAAATATTCATCCAAATGAGAGCTGTTAACGGCCGCCAACAAACTGAGTTCGAGCTTCCATTGTTCCTGAAACCAAATTGTTTCAAAAGTAGTAGGAAAAGCTGTGCAGATTAAAACCATTTATGATGTAGAATTAAGCCTCATTTTTCTAAGGTCTAGGGTGGACCTAAAGCTCTGCGCTGAGGTATTCTGTCCTGGCCATGAAGCTTTGGGCCACTTCATTGCAAAAGAATTTCCATCCAAGCTTTGTAATCCAATTACAGAGATCAAGCAGATCCACTGTCCTTCATGTTTTCTTTTTAATGGCGAGATGAAGATGATTGTGTTTTTGTTTTGCAGCTTCCAAGGGGATAGTAAATGCTTGGTCATGCCCTCAGAAGCCTCATTTTCCTCCTAATCCTGTTGCTCTTAAGAAGAGTTTGGCAGGGACCTTCAAAGCTCCTCCATTTCCTTTGTTTCGCTTCCCTGGAGCTTTGTGCAATGGTAACAGTGCCCACCCTCCATGCCCCCATCATGAGACCCGCCTCCTCCCACTGAGGGCTCACATCTCACCCTTGCTTTGGAACCTCAACGACGGTGTTGCAGGGTGCTTTTAAATTTGTTTTTATCACAGCACTGAAGGCTAGAAAATGTAAGAAAGCGAACTAATTCCATAGAACACGCAGGTCTTCTGTTTCTTAGTGCCCCTCATCTCAGGAGGGGTGGGTGGATACATTGATCACAGTTCTGCGAATGCCTGTGACAATCGTGCAGTGAGATATAGTAACGTTGCTCCTCCTTTGGGGGACAAATTTTGCATCATGATTCATGGAATCACAGACTGCCTTCACTGGAGAGATCTTCGAGGACTCTTCATGAAGCCTTCTTCATTTTACAGGTGAAAACACTGAGGCCCAAAGATGCTCCTTGTCCGAGTTCATACAGCCGATTGGCGGCAGAGCTGGGGCAAGAAGCCACGCCTCCTGGTCCAGGACTGCTTTGGTCAAACCACATTTCTACAGGAGTTCATGGATTGATTAAAAATCTTATATTGCAGACATTTTACTGATTATATAAAAACAAGTTAGCTATTTGAATAAACAAGAAGATAGATCATGCGGGAGGAAAAGCCTGGGGAGTATGAAGATGTCAGTTCTCTTCGAATTAATTTATAGGCTTAATATATTAGATTCAGTAGATTGGGGACAGGAAAGAGTACAATTAAATTATTCGGAAGTTTATATGAAAAAATAAGTGGCAAGAATTGCTTTTAAATTTTTGGAAAAGGCAAGTCATTAGAATTCTCACTACCACATAGAAGAATATGCAGTAAAAATAGAATAATTAGAACAATGTGTTACTACTTCAGTAAGCAGATACGGTGAGAGGGTATCCTTGAAGCAGGTCCTAATGCATGTAAGAATTAAGGATATTTCAAAAATAACATTTCAGTCTGGCTGGTAAATAAAATATCATTCAGCGAATGGTGTTGGTACAATTGGCCATCAGTTTAGCAAAACGATAAAGTTAGATCTCTATATCATACTTGTACGAATAAATTCCAGGTGGTTTAAAGATTTAAATTTCAAAAGTGCCAAAGCATATAAACCCATAAGAGAAAAGGTTCATGCAAGAAATTTAAAACTTTTTTTTTAATTTAGGATTTTAAAAAAATCTTGATTTTATTTATTAAACAAGAATTTTTCTCCTCTATATATGTATGGATATGGAAAAGAACAATTCTTAATCTATAAAAGTCTTACAAATTAATTAATAAAAGAGAGGCACATTAACAGAAAAATAGGCAAAGATCTAAACAGAAAAGATAATAAAAGAAGAAACACAAATGGGATAGAGAGACAAAGACAGATATTTAATCTCGCTAAGGATCAGAAAAACACAAGAGAAAAAACATTGAAAAATATTCCCTTCTATTATGCTGATAGAAAATTTTTTCCCAGTCTCTCTCTTTTTTTTTAAGATAGTATCAAGTTTAGATGCTAGCTCAGTCACAAGGGAATTCTTACACACTAACCAAAAATGTATCCATTTATACAGCTTCAGCAGATGGACAATTTGGCAGTATGCATCGAAAGCTTTAAAATGTGTTGAAACACTTTGGCCTATTATCTGCCGTTCTAAGAATTAATCCAAAGAACAGAGATGTGCAAAAAAAAACAAAGCTTTATGAACAAGAATGTTTCTCATAACATTATTCATAACAGAAAAACTTTAGAAATATCCCAAACATCAGAAATAGAGAATAGTCAAATAAACTGTAGTACAGCCTGTGATAAATATTGTGCAACCATCAAGGATCATGTTTTTGAAGAACATTTAAAGACATGAGCTACAAATTTTTAAAAAGTCAAATAAAAACTATATATATTGTATGCTACCTATTTCTTCTCAAAAAATTGGAAAGCTGCATACTGAAATGTTAATTTTTTTCTGAATGGTAGCATAATGAGTGATATTTAATATTTTAACTCTCCCGAATTTATCAAGTTCTCACAATGATCTTGTATTCACAAGAGAAGAAAAAAATATATTAGTAAAATAAACACAGACTACCAAGTTAGGAAGGGGCCAGAGCTGGTCCGAGGGTAGCATGCCCAGTCCCTTCTCTAGACAATATAGATTTAAACAGTTGCTCTATATTCTGAGTCCTGGAGGTCTGCTGTGCTGCTAATAGTGACTGGGCAGTGACTTTGTGAGGTACCCAGGGGCTGAAGGAGATGGTTCTGACTCCTGGGTTTCGAGAGAGGAGGGAGAAAAAACTCGCCACCATAAAAAACCCTCTAGATTGGAAACAACCAAGATGCCCTTCAGTAGGTGAGTAGATAAATAAACTGTGGTACATTCAGACAAGGAATATGATTCAGCACTAAAAAGAAATGAGCTATCAAGCCATGAGAAGATGTGGAGGAAACTTAAATGCATACTAGTAAGTGCAAGAAGCCAATCTGAAAAGGCCACATACTGTAGGATTCCAACAATATGTCATTCTGGAAACGGCAAAACTATGGAGACTGTAAAAAGCTCAGTGGTTGCCCTGGGTTGGAGGGGTGGAGGGATGACTAGGCAGAACACAGGATTTTGGGGGAAGTGAAAATAGTCTTATGATACTATAAAGATAGACACATGTCATTATACATTTGTCCAAACCCATAGACTGTACACCACCAAGACTAGACCGTAATAAAAACTATAGACTTTGGGTGATTATAATGTGTCAATGTAAGCTCATCAATTATAGCAAATGTGCCACTCTGGGGGATGTTGATACTGGGGGAGGCTATGCATGTATAGGGGAAGAGGTTATAATGGGAAATCTCTGTACTCTTCCCTCAATTTCGCTGTGAAACTTAAACTGCTCTAAAAAAATAAAGTCATAATTTTAAAAAAAATAAAAACACTTTAGGGTTCCCTTGTATACATCAGCCACATTAAACACTAACCCATAGCAGAACCACCACCCGTAAGACAGACTCTCCTCCTTCACTTCTGCTTCTCAAGCCACACATTGACTTTTTATAATGCCTTTTTCCCTAAAGCCTTCCCATGATACCCACTTTACTCTGGCTTCACTTGGATAAAAATACACAGGTTATATACAGGGAGCAAGGGTGTGAACTGCCCCCAAAGTAGGAATAGCTCAGAGAGAATTTTTTTGGTAAAATCTGCTGTAGAATCAGAGCCACTCAGCTCCGGAGGAGACTCACCTTACTGGCCCATATTAGAAAATCGAATCCTTTCATTACAAATAGGAACAAGCAGCCAAGGCTCGGCACACATTTGAGGAAATCAACAGCACAAAAGACTCTCTAAGGTAACAAAGCAGCCAGTACCAAGGATGCAGATACGGATTCAAAGAGAGACTGCATCCATCAGATCTGAACAGGCTGCTTGAATGTGGTGCAGGGAACAGCCCAGCCTTTTGGAAATTAAATACATATTTGTCAACAGAAAAATAAATAGAAGGACTAGAAGACAAAGCCAAAGAAAGACTGTGGACTCAAGAGAAAGAAGAAAGGAAAGAAGGAGAATTTTTAAAAAGAAAAACAGGAAAAACACTTAAGCAAAATGCTAGGTCTAACTTCAATCTAGGAACTCCAACACCAATCCAACAGGAGTTCCAGAAGGAGAGAAAAAAAAGAACCGGAAAGAAGGAAATCATCAAACAAATCAAATAAAAGAAAACTTCCTAGAGCAGACGTGAGCACAAGTCTTGGTTGCACCAATTACTGAACCAAAAAGCCAACGCCTGAAAAGATTCTTATGAAATCTTGAAACATCAAAGATAAAGAGAAGAACTTCAAACTTCCAGAGGGGAAAAAATATCTGCAGAAAAACTGATGTCAGACTTCTCCAACTCTAACTGGATAATGCTGGAAGACAGTGGAGCAATGCTGGCAAAGTTCTGATAGATTATTTTTAACTTAGATGTGCAGCTAGCCAAACTATCGTCAAGCGTGAGGGCAATATCATGCAAGGACTTTTGAAACATGCAGCAACCAAGAAATTTTCATTTCCAGTTACCCTTTCTGAAAAACTTACTGTCATTGCATGCCAGAAAAAATTTAAATGAAATAAAAGAAAGAGGAAGATCTGTGGACCAGACAAGAAGTGCAATCAAATAAAATGTCAAGATGACAGCTATGCAGCAGGACTGACCCTGAAAGTTCAAATGGAAACAGGAAGTCAGAAATCCCTCCCATTAAGGTCTTCAATTAAAAAAAAATAGATTTACTTCAATAACAGTGTAACTAAGGAGCTTGTTATGCCTCCTAATTGGATAAAGACATTACAACATTATTAAAATGGTCTCCAAAATCAGACTGCTTAGCTCAAATTACAAACTATGTATGTGACCTTGGACAATTACTTAAATTCTCTTTGGCTCAGTTTTCTTGTTTGACAAATGGGTATAAAAGTAATTTCTGCTTCATAAGGTCGTTGTGGGTATTAAATGAAACAGTGCATGCAAAATATTTAGTGCCTGGCCCTCAGTAACTTCTCTAAAAAGATTTATTTTTATTATTATAATTTTCACATCAGCAAGAAAAAAGACAGGCAATTAGAGATTTTGGAAAAGACAAAACAAAGCTGTCAAGAAATGTCGTATGTCAAATTAAACTGCAGCATGATTTGAGCAAGTAAAGGAATATGAAGTGGAAAACAGAATTCATTTGACCTTGAAGATTGGATCTTTCTCCTTTGAGTGCCATTCATTTGGTGATTTAGGGTTATTTTTCCTTCTCTACAAGTCTAATCAAACTGCTTGGTTCTCCACTGAATAATATTTACATAATCATAATTTCCAATTGCCATTTAATGGTATTCGATTTTAAGAAACTAAACTATCGTCAAAGCACAGAAGACTTAATTACAGTTACAGATCGGAATATGAATGTAATAAAACTTGATCATGTGAAAGTCATGACTGGAGCTGAAGAGGGGGCAGAGAAGAGGGGAAGGGAGTCTCTGTGGTGCCCATTTTCTCTTCTTACATAATGGGGATACAAGAAATAGCGGTTTACATGTGCTGTTTATGGTTATAGCGGTACACAAAAGAAGGTATTTTAAACGATAATGGAACTTCTAAAAATGAAAGAGAAGAGGAGTGATGTTAATGGACTAAATTCTACAGCTTCCAAAACCAACTTACTTCTTGGGAGCAAGACCAGGAGGAGGAGATCCTGAGCACAAACAGGAGGATAATTTTACTTTTTTTTTTATACCTGATGCTATTTGAAAATTTCCTCATGTGCTCGAATCACTTATATTACTCAATAAATCAAAAAGCACTAGTCTAGCCCATCAATACATATTTACAGAGAACACACTCTGTGCCGGGCCTGGTCAACGTTCTGGCGAGGAAGATTGACAGTGAACAGGGGAGCGATCTGATGAACAAGCACATTTTAGGTGGTGACTGCTATGCAGAAAGTGGAGTGATGCGATCTAGAGCGTCCACAAAGGGCATGTGAAACCCGCTCCATCTGCGGAAATCAAGGAAGGCCTCTGGGAGGAGATGATTTGAACAGAGATGTGAATGATGAGAACAGCCACGCAAATGTTTGAGGAAACATAACATTCAAAGGCCTGAGCTTGGCACGTTGTCAGGCTAGAAAGAAGGCCAGCTGGCTGGATGGAGTGGGTAAAGGGAGATAATAGGAGCTGAGTTCAGGAAGTTTGGCAGGGGCTGGGTCTTATTGGGCCTTTTAGGCCATGAATAACAATTTGATTTTGTTCAATTGTAATGCAAAGGCATTAAATAAACTTAAGTAGGAGAGTGATGTGGTCTGATATTCCTTTTAATAAGTTGACTCATTCTAATTAGTTTGTCATTTGAACCAGACAGCCTGATGTCCTATGCTGTGATTTTAACCATACCTCAATGTCTTTACCCAATTAATAATAAAGGAAGTTGTAGCCAGGGAATGTGAAGGCAGGGTGGGCAGCTAGGAGGTGCTGTTGTGGCTTGGACCCAGGGTGATAGCAGTGGAGATGGGAAAACAGTCAAATTCTGAATATTTGGAGGTGGCGTGGAAGGACCTGAAGATAGATAGATGGATGGAGAGATGAATGAATGTGAGGTTTGGAAACAAGCAAGGAATCTACTGGGATGGCTAGGTTTTTGTCAAGAGAAACTAAATGGATGGTGATACCCTTTGCTCAAGTGGAAACTTGAAGAACAGCAGTTTAGGGTATGAGTAGGAGCCTAAAGATCCATTCTTCTGTTTAGCTATGTTAATTTCGAAATGCCTATTAGACATTCAAGTGGAGACATGAAGTAGGCAGCAGATGTACAAGCCCGGAGTTCAGCAGAAAAGCCCTAGCTAGAGATCTCATTTAGAAGTCATCAGAGGACAGATTGCATTTAAGGCCATGGGATTAGATGTGATCACCAAGAAGAGCGTGTAAATAGAAACAGAACGATATCCCCAGGGAGTGAGACTAACTGATGATGTTGGTGTGAGGAGGGATGCATGCAGAAATGAAGTCTTTGATAAGGAGAGAAAGGATGGAGAGTGCACAAGCGGACCCCTGCACAAGTGGAAGGATTTGCCTTAGATGGGATCGGGGATTCTTTTACCATTTCAACACAATGGAAGGCAAGGTGTGTGAGTACAGATTTATGTAAGCTGACAGATATCAGGACGGGAAAATGAGGTACCTCTCATCTGACTGCATCTATAAATTATGAAGTGAAGTGAACCCCAGTGTGGCCTAGACCGATAGAATGCTGTTGGGGATTTAAGGAAAGAGAAGAGGTGTGAAATGGTCCTGCTGAAGAGTAGGAAGGTAAACACCCAGGAAAGTGTTAAGATTGCCCAGCAGTCTTCAGCGCTCATTTGAGATTCATGGCAATGATATAAAGGTGAGAATAGTTAGAAAGTTGTGTGATTTTTCTCCA
This sequence comes from Equus quagga, assembly GCF_021613505.1. Lineage (NCBI taxonomy): Eukaryota > Metazoa > Chordata > Mammalia > Perissodactyla > Equidae > Equus > Equus quagga. Next base: position 175,800,227 of record NC_060267.1, on the reverse strand, counting down.
GAAATGTTCAGCTACTTGGGTGCAGGCATTGAGCGGATTGACAGTTGGGTTTGACCAGGTCAGGAATATTGCCAAGCAAGGAGGAAGCAGGAGAGGAGAAGGGAGTAGAAGTGCTTGCAAAGGAGAGATGGCAGTGCTGCATCACGGTTAAATCATGTTTCCAAAGATGGCTGAACAATACCCCCTGTTCCACGTACTCTGTTGCAGTGTGATCTCGCCACTCGCCTGCCAAGAGGTGGAGTCTATCTCCCTCCTTTGCATCTGAGCTCACCGTGTATTTAGTTTTGACTAATAGAATGCAACAGAAGTGATGCTGTGTAACTTCTGCAGCTTCTAGCTTTGCTAATTACTATACTCACTCTTGAGATCCAGCTGCCATGGAAAGAAACCCAAAATAGACACCTGGAGGCAGGCCTATACGAATTGAGAGAGAGAGAGAGAGATGGATCTCAGGCATCATCACCAAGGTCCCAGACAGCGAGTGAAGCTGTCTTGGGTCCTCCGATCTCAGTCACCATCTGACTACAACCTCATGAGAGACTCCAGTGGATGCCACATGGAGCAGAAGAACCATCCAGCCAAGCCCTGCCCAAATTTCTGGCCCACAAAATTGTGAACAAATAAAATGCTTATTGTTTTGAACCACTAAGCTCTGGGGTGATTTGTTACACAGCATTAGATAGCTGAATCAGGAAGTGCTCCCCTGGCTTTTTGCCATCGTCCGCTGAAAGGAGACACGGATTTTAGGGAGGGTTAATATAAGTGAAATAATACAGCGTCAATGGAGGTGTTGGAGCTGAGGCTTCCACGAAGCTGAGGAATTTCCAAAGTGGGAGCACTACAGTGGAGGGTAGGAAAGATGAGAGATGACAGCAGAGAGTGGAAAACTTGAAATCAATATTTTGATATAATGCTATTATAACTGATAAAAAGGCCATGGATGTGACCACAGGAGTGGGTAGCTGTGAACCAAGGGGATCAGGAGCAGAGAGGCCAGCGTGTCGAGTGGCTCATCTGCACAGGTGTTAAGGTTGCCGGGAACGTCAACAAGACAGGAGCTTAATACAGTGTTTAAGTGGAGATGCTCTGGAGCCAGACTCTATTTCTATCCCTGACTCTGTCACTATGAATGACGTTAGGCAAAGTATATTATTCTCTGCACCTCAGTTTACTCATAAGATGAGGATAATAATACTACCCATCTCATAGTATTATAGGAATTAAAATAATGCTTTTAGAGTGCTTAGAAGACTGTCATTGTCATTATTATTGGCGGTAGAGATAAAGACAGCAAAGCACGTGCTGGAGGCACCCAGGACTAAGGTCAGTGAACGACAGCAACAAGGTGGGTAGCAGGTGGTAACATCTGATGAGGTGCTTCAAAGGGGCTGAGGTCTTTGAAGTTGGAGCAAGAGCAGTGATTAATGAGCAGCATCAAAGGAGAGCAAGGAAGAGACTTGCCCTTTTTCCAGGCTTTAAGGGCCTTGGGGTATGAAATCATAGCCTCTCCTTGAGAGGACTGCAGTGGAAGCAGTGTCCTGGGGAAAGCCAGCTTCCAGTTACAGTGAGAGGGTAAAGGGGACATTCGGGGAAGGGGATGAGAATGCACGTCCGCTCAGGACAGAGGAGGAGCTCCCAAGGGCACAGCGGAGGGGTTGGACGGGTGAAGGGGAGTGGAAGCAGGGTCAGATGTCAGGATGTACAGAGCAGTGTGCGGATAAGGGAACGCGCCGTGAGGGGTTCTCTGGTGAGGGTCGAGGCAGAAACATTCATGACCCACCTGGGGTTGGCCCAGGAAGTCTCTCAAGAAGCAATGTGGGAAGACCCAGAACCAGCTGTCCATTCTTGTGACTCAAAGGGGCGTGTGGGTGTAGGGGAGGGCAGGGGCCCCCTCGGAGCTGTTCTGCTCAGCAACTCACTTCCCTACACAAGTTTCAAAGGTGCCAGGGCAGGGACTGGGATGAAGGGGGTGTTCTTCCAGCTGTGCCTGGCTGGAAGAGTGAAGGACTAGAGCATCCATCTAGGATCCAGTCATGGAAGTCCAGAGACTGATTATTCTCTTCCAGGGGTATAGACGCTGGGCCACCTGACCATGGGCGATTAAAGGACACCAGACGCTGGACATCTCCCACGATAAAAGAAGGGACAATTACTAGCCTTTATAGTGTGTCTTAGTCTGCTCTGCCTGCTATAAGAAAATGCCATAGACTGGGCGGCTTATAAACAACATTTCTTTCTCACTGTTCTGGAGGCTAGAAATCCAAGATCAAGGCACGAGCAGACTGAGTGTCTGAGGAAGTCTCGCCCCCTGGTTCATTGATAGCTGCCGTCTTCCTGCTACGTCCCCAAGTAGCAAAAGGGGTGAGGAAGCTCTCGGAGGTCTCTTTTATAAGCACACTAATCCTCACTTCTTACCCCTTTCCCCCAGCCTTTCTACTCCAGTCACACTGCTCTCTTTCAGTCCTTGACCACGCCAGGCACTCCCACCACAGGGCTCTTGCACCTCCTGTTTCCACGTGTCTGGAATGTGAACCTGGCTTGCTTCTGCATTCCATTAAACTCTCTACTTAAATGCCGCCCTGTTAGAGAGGACTTCCCTGACCCCCGTCCTGCTTAAAATAGAACTGTCATCCACACAAATGCTATCTCCTCCTGCTTTATTTTTCTCCATTACACTTCTCATGTAAAACACTATGTTCACTTTTTTGGCCTTTGTTCCCTGCTGTATCCCCGGCATCTGGAACTGTGCCTGGAACATAAGTATCTGCTGAATAAATGACTGAATTTGAACCTCACTTCAATATATTCTGTGTGCATGATGTTAAGTAAAGGGCGTAACCTCTCTCAGGTCTCATTTCTTCATCCAGAAAGTGGTGATAGCAAAACACTTATCTCACACTGTTTTTGCTAAATTAAGTACACAACGTGCGTGGAGTATCTTCCTCTGTGCCAGGATTTGATAGTTGTTGCCATTGTTGTTGTTGTCCTCGTCATTAATCTATGTTACTGTGGCAAACCACGGTCAAGAATTCAGTTTTAGAGTCCCCGGAAAACCCCCCTGACCCACTTCTAGAAGCTTCAGTGGCCAAACCCAATTCCCATGCTCGCCCTGTCCTGGCAGACCCCCAGCCGAACATCCCCCAGTCCACCCACCCAACTGAGGCTCATGGGCACACCAGAGCCCTGTGTGTACAGACACTTGTTCTCAGGGAGAACCACTCACCCGTGTGACACCAATTCCATCCTCCAGGACACCAGCGGGGTATTCTGGGCAATGAATTTACTAATGGTCCTCTGGTGCCATGGAAAAGTGAATTCATTTTGCACAGGTCACAAGCGTACTTCCAGAGAGCAGTTTCCTCCCCGCCAGAGCAGGCACAAGTCTAACAGGAACCTGACGCGCAGCAGCACGGGTCCATGCAGCGGCAGCGCCCATCACCCCGGGCCTCGGGAGCCCGCTGAGGGAGAGAAACGAGGAGCAAGGATGACTCGCGAGAAGGTGAAGTTGTTCTCTGTGTTGCTCTCAGGACTGTTAACTTGTCCTGAGGGATCAAAAGATGGGGGGACATGTTGACCACCACTGGGAAGGCATAGGAAGTGGGAGGATAAAGCCAGAGGCCCAAAGCCACAGTCAGAACCAGGGGTCCAAAAAGACAGGAAACGTAAACCTGGCTGGTGAGGAGAGGGAGGAAGAGAGAGCTACAGGAGAGAAGGGAGACACAGTGTTCTTCCGCATCTTCTCAGAGGGCGGCTGGGAATCCCAGCCCAGAGCGTCGGGTGACTAGGATGACCGCAGAGCCTTCAGTGAACAGCACATCCCTGCACCAAGCACCTCCCTCCCCACCCCGCCTCAGACTTCCGTGTTTTAAAAAGATCTCCTTTTCACATTTGTGTGCGCACCCCATGGCTGTTCCCTCAGATAAGTCATACCGTTTCTCACCAGATCTGGATTTAGAATCTGCCCTTTTCGAGCATTCAGAAATCGCTCTAAAATGTCACACAAAGCAAGACTATTGGAGGAGCCGTGCACACACACACGCAGGGAAGGCCAGTGCGGCTCACCGCCAGACTTCCCAACTTACGTCTGGAGCCGCCTAAGATCAGAAAGAAACCCAACAAAACGTTATCCAGTGAGGGAAATATCGATTCAACAGCTTATTCGAGACCTTAAAAGGTGAATTTAGACAGCGGAGGCAAAAAGACGACGGCCTGCATCCTCGTTTCGCTTCGTGTCATCTTTTTAGCCCCTCTCCACTTCTTGCTTGCCTTCTAGAAATCTCAGAGCCACTGCTTTCATTTTAAGGGACGAGCTCGAAGTTGTACAATCTGGTTCTATAGGACGTTAGTAAGTGTTTCACGAAAAAATAATTCTTTGGTCATTTTAACTTGGTCAATCCTAGGATGAAAAAGTTAAACGGGTGTCTTTACTGGAGGAGTTTTCAGTACCTTTAATATGTGTGTTGTGAATCTCAAATATCTGGATATAGCACGTGATGTTCCCCAAACTTATTTGACGATAGAAACCTTTTTACAGGAAGCATCCTGGAGGCACATTCCTGCAAGGGACACATTTTAAGAAATGCTGATTAGATCTTTCTCTTCTACTGGCCCAGAGAAACATTCGTGGATTCTCTCATGGTAATATTCCAATCAACAGTATTTTTAAGATGAAGATTTATATACTGGACACTTTTGAAAATGTTAGTTTAAATGTTGGGTAAACATTTCAACTCATAGTATAGAAATCTGAGCCCCACAGTAGTGGAATTATCATAAACTCAAAGTCTCCATTGAAGGCAGAAGGCCTGGCATAGTAGTTCAGCCACAGACTACGGAGCCAGACTTCCTGGGTTTGAATCCCAGTTTTAATCTTGTTTATTAACTGTGCAGCCTCATGTTAAGTACTTAACCTCTCTGTGCTACAGTTCTCAGCTTCCCCACATCTACAATGAGGATGATCACAATAATAGCACCTACTTCACAGAGTTGCTTGAGATTTAATGAGTTAAAAATTTATAAAGCACTTGGTATGAAAATTTCTCAAAAAATGCAAAATAGAAATACTATATGATCCAGCTATCCCACTACTGGGTATTTAGCCAAAGAACACGAAATCAATAATTCAAAGAGATTTATACACCAATATGTTCATTGCAGCATTATACACAATAGACAAGAAGTGGAATCAACACAACTGCCCATCAACTGATGAATGCATCAAGAAGATGTGATATATATATACAATGGAATACTACTCAGCCATAAAAAAGACAAAATTGTGCCATTTATGACAACATAGATGGACCTTGAGGGTATGATGTTAAGCAAAATAAGTCAGACAGAGAAAAAAAAATACTGTATGATTTCACTCATGTGGATTTCACTCATATAAACAAACAAACAAACAAACAAACACACGGATAAGGAGAACAGATCAGTGGTTACCAGAGGGGGAGGGGTTGGGGGAGGAAGAAAGGGGTAAAGGGGCACATATGTATGGTGACGGATAAAAACTAGACTGTTGGTGGTGAACACAATGCAGTCTATACAGAAACTGAAATGTAATAATGTACACCTGAAATTTACACAATGTTATAAGCCAATATGACCTCAATAAAATAATAATAAAAAAATTTATAAAGTACTTGGGATGGTAAATACTAACTAAACTTTTGAAAAGTAATATGTGACATAAATTGTTTCAAGCTCTTGGGAGCAAAATGGCGCACATATCCTTTGAACCAATAAGATTTATCCAATTGTCCTTCCCCATGTAAGAACTGTCCTATTTTCAGTGTGAAAAAGAACTAGCAGAAATTTAAGTTAGACATTAACAAAAAAATATTGACTGAAAAGTTATACGGTATGCAGGCGGAGAATGAGAGCTTGATCTGTTTGAGATATTTTAGAGAAAAATATCAGACATGAACTAAATACAACTTAGCCTAAACCCAGCAAGTCTCCAGGCTTGGGAGCATTGACGTTTTGTGCAGGAGGGTATGCAGACAAGTATGCCTGGGTGCTTTTGTAATATGCTGGGCAACAGCGTTTTAAGATTCTGCTGTTTTTGATTGCTGAATTGAAAAGTTAACTATTTCTGTGTCATAAAATCATACTCACATCAATGTCGTGAACCTTTCATTAGCAAACAGATTTGCAGCGTGTGACTAGATTTACAGACGTTTTGGGGGTATCAATGATTATACATCGAGAAATCCATGTCCCACCTCATGCTCCCTCTTCCCAGACCTCTCTCTGACCTGTACCTTTGTCCCCACACTCTCCTGGTCTATCCCTTCCTCCCACCAGCACAAATGCCAGACTCTGCCTTGAAACAATCCTTCAGAACTCCTCTGAGAACTCCATTCTCACATCCTCGTATTCTCCCTAGCTAATTTCCGCTTTCTTCAAAATCATTTTCTGTCGTTAAAAACAAGACTGAAACTCCTTCAGGTTTGGGAAAGCCACTTTATATCACGCAAGTCCTAGTGAGGCTGGAGCTCCAGAAGAAGCCTACAAACTCTCTTCAGGCTCATTATTGCCAGCTATGTCAACAGCAAGCGTGTGTGCAGCGTGCGTCCAGCCGTGGCCCTGTCTGTGCAGCTCTCGACCTTGGGGACCGACTCCTGTGGACTGACTCCACCACCCTCCAGTGCCAGCTGGCTCTTGCGTGGGTTTGGCCAACGGAGACACCTCAAAGCAAGGCAGGAAGAAAGAGAAGACAGCATTTCTTTCCTGCTCCAGGCCACGTTTTCTGGCAGTGGCTGCAACCCTCCCTGAATTCAGCTTGCACCGGACTGAAGTAACGCGCTGGGTAATGCCTCTTGTCCCTTCAGGCCAGGGGCAGTAATGGTTCCCGCCTTTGCTAATCTCTGGGTACCTCACCATCCCTGTTTGTTCCCTTAACCCCGTGCACACTCCTGTAAGCAGACTCTTTGTTGCAGTTTATGAAATATGTGAATTAGATTCTGTCTTTTGCTAAGATCCTGACTGACACAGAGCCCTGGTAAAAGTATAATAATTTTACATAAATCATAATTATTAATGTGATTATTAAACAAAAAGCATTTGTGCAAATACACATAGCCTCAAAGATAAGAAAAAATCAGTTATTGCTTCCACTCAGCTCTGCCACCCTGGTGAGTGAGGGGCCCTCCTGCAGGGAGCTAGGCCTGGTACAGAGACCTTCACTCTTTCCAGAGCCATAACTAATAGTCATGATTCCTGAGCGAGTTAAGCAGCCCATACACAGCACACACTTACAACCCAGAGACAATGACTTAGCAAAAACCAGAAGCATTTCAAAATGTATAATGTTCTCTTAAAAAAAAAAAAAAGCTTATGTCGACATTTTTAACTTAGAATCTCACAAAATTAATCCACTTTGGCAAACACCTTGGTCCCTTGTCCTGGCTCCTCCCTCTGCCTGGAATTCTCCCAGTTTCTTCATGGCTGACTTTTTCTTGTCATTTTGATCTCAACTTAATGGTTACTCGCTTAGAGAGGGCTTTGAATAGACACCCACCTTCTCCCCTGCATTCTAACTTAATCCCGTACATAACACCTTTTCCTACGTGGCATTTTTGCTGTTTATTTCTTCATCGTGCACCTTCTCCCCTATTAGGACGAAAGCTCCGTTACAGCCGAGACCTTGTCTATTTTGTCATTGATATATTCTCAGCACTGGTCCATAGTAGGCGCTCAAAAAAAATATCGTTGAATGAGTCAATGAATGAATTCGCATTTTACAAGAAATAAGTGAAATAAAATACTGCTCCTGCTCTCAAGGAACTCATAAATGAACACACCTGGAAACTTATAGTGGAAGAAAGTGCTGTAACAGAAGAACAGAGAGAGTCCCACTTCCAGCTATGACAGACTATCTTACAGCACAGCCATCATCCCACTGAGCAAACTACAAAGGTGTGATAAAATGGAAAAAAAAGAATACATTTGAAGACATTGGAAACTTTCAAGGAAGCCAGGATTTGCAGGGCCAGGGGCCCAGAGAGAACAGAAACTCACTGAGATGAGCCCAACGTTCTATCACTTTCCTCTCAGGGAATTTGACAATACATACACAGTGTGTGTGGAAGGGCTGAGAAACCAAGCAGAAAGCAACTGCTGAGAGACAAAAAAAAACTGAGCAGAGCTTTCATTGTCTCACAGAGTTGGGAAGACAAAAATTGGAGTTTGGGGCCAGCAAGATAGCCAGGACCAAGATCCAGGAGAGGCAGGAAGCAGAGAGAGATGAGTCCAACGATCTGAGCAGCGTTTCCACTTGAGGCATTTACTGATTCCTAAGACACACCTATAGAGAGGCAGATAGTGGTTCCTAAGACTGTAAGAAGCTGGGCAGAGCTATCAGCAGTGTCACAGTGCTGGAAGACTTTCTAAATTCTCTCTGGAGGAAGAAAGCGTCATCTATAACCTCCGCAATTTTTAATATACATGCCTGGCATTCAATAAAGTGTTACCAGACATCCAAGAGAGATGACCAAGAGGGAAAAAAGACAATAGAAACAGAGCCTCCAGAGATCCAAGGAGTTATTTAAATACTTTAAAACTCCTCTGACTTATGCATTAATGAAAACAGATGGCAAGATTGAGAATTTCACCGGAGAATTTCACCGGAGAATTAGAATCTATAAAGAAGAATCAAATGGAAATTCTAAAACTGCTATCAGAAATTGAGAACATAATAAATAGATTTAATAGAAGATTAGACACAGCTGGAAAAAAGGGCTATTAATCTGGAAGACAGGACAGTGGAAATTATACAGGGTGAAGCACAGAGAAAAAGGATGGAAAATACTGAAAGGCACATAGGGTACCTAGGAGAAAAATCCAACATATATGGAATTAGAGTCCAAAAGAGGAGGAGGGAAAGAAACAGGCAGAGCACTATTTGAAGAAAGAATGACCAAGAATTTTCCAAAGCTGACAAAAGACATCAAGCCACGGATTCCAGAAGTCCCTCAAGCCCCCACCAGGAAAAATACAAAGGAAAACATAGCAACTCACATCATAGAAAACTGCTAAAAACTGAATGCAAAGAGAAAAAACTTGGAGCTATATACAAAATGTTATAGTTACATAAAGGAGAAAATAATTGTGCTTCAGAGGATCAGATGAAGATTCACAAAGGAGGCAACCGTTCACTTATTCATTCAACAAGAAGAATTCACTGAGCACTTAACATATATCCATCACTAAGATGAATCTTAAAAAAGACAAAAATGACACAGTCCCTGCTCTCCAGGAGCTCAAGTTTAACGTTCAGGAGAGAGAGAAATGTAAAAAAAGTTTCCATAAAACCTGCCAAGAGGGATTTTTAAAACCTCAAAGGAAGAGCGATGCTTGGGGCAGGCTGGGGTGGGGGCGAGGGGAAGGCTCTGGACACTTGTATGTTGTCTTGCTGGAGCCTCCACGGGTGAAGACAAGCCAAGCCAAGGCTCAGGGGGTCAAAGGGGGCATCTTGTGGAGCAATAGGGAGTTGTCTCGGGGTTCCATTGCAGGAAGATGGCAGGAAGTTGCATAAAATGAGGCTGCAGAGTTAGGTTGGAAACAGATTCAGTAGGCAGAGAGGACCCACCACAAGATTTTCAGCAGGAGAGGGGCCTCGTCTGAGTCATTCTTTAGGGAGAGCTCCTGGGGGCAACATGAAGGGTGCTTTTGAGAGGGAATTATGGCAGCCCATGAGACCAATTAGACAATCGTATGTTGCCGTGACCCAGGCAAGCAAGCGAGCTTGTGACCTGAACTAAGACAGTGGAAATAGAAAAGGAAACCTGAGAGAGTATTCTCTAGACCTTTCACAGTCAGAATCAACAGGACTTGGCCACCTCTGATTATAGGAGACAGAAAAATAAGTCAGAGTTGACTCAGGCGTATGGAGGATGTCAGTGATGTTAACGCATCATTGGGGATATATCATGAGGTCACTATTAGTTTGGTGAGTTAGAAATATCAATCCGGCTTTTCTGAAATGTTTATCGAGGAGCTAGAAAGTCCAGTCTGGAGCCCAGAAGCAAGATCAAGAGCTGACACCAAGCAGTGAGGGCCCAGATGGGGAAACCTGGCAGAGCAAGAGCTGAGTAAAGACCAGTGACTCCAAAGTTAACATATTTCGGTAAAGACAGATTATCCCAACAAAATATCCTCGGGTCTCTCATTCTGAGATATGTGAAAATACATTAATTGAAAAAAAATCATTAGGATGCTCATTACACAAGAAAACTGTTTGAGAAACAGATCTGTTACCCTTCATACCTTATATTTTCCTTGGCCTTTTGCTAAGCTGCATCCCAATATTTTCTGCTTAGACAGCAGAAACACTAATGATGTGAGCTCTAGTTACAAGCGCTCTCCAAGCCGGCTGGCTGAAAGCTTCAGTATGAATCACGCCAAAGGCACAGGGGGGTTAAAGGCTGTGTCTGTGCCCTGTTTTTAAAATAACGCACATCAAATTAAGAAAAACACCACTTAAAACTGAGATGAAGTTTCCATAATACTAACCAATTACTCTGATTTAAACACATGCACATATACGTACATTATCTACTGTCACTGGGGAAATTTTTCCTCTGCTATCAGTCTGTCGGTGCCTCTAATTTCAGATATGATTTATGGATAAGAGTACAACATTGTCAGTGAGATTAGAAGCATTTTTGCAACTAAAGTTCAGGTCAAGAATAACAGACTTCCTTCTGCTGCAGAAATTCTCTCACAGGGTTACACCGGATGCGATTTGAACTTTTGTGTTTTTCCGCTACTTGTGGTTTATTTCTTAAAAAGTCTGTTGATCTGTTCAAGTCCCCTAAGGATGGAAGAGAGGCAACCCCAGTTAATATTTGCACAGTTGGTCTTTGGAGATGACTTCTCCAAATTACTTTCCTATGCCCCTAAAAACCAGCCCCGTGAAGTATCTACTCCATAGTGGTCTAATTAGAGAGTAAAACGATTAATAGTTACTGAGTTCCTCCTACGTGTTCTACACTGCTTCATGTGACAAGAAGCAAGGAAGCCATGGAAGAGATGAGATTTGAAGCAAATGAAAGACAGAAGTTATTAAAGAAACTGACTAAAAATTGCGAGACCATAATCAGGGGCTTGAGCAGTGTCAAGTATTAAATGCTGTAGGAGCTTCCGTGAAGGAGCAATGTGCAAGGACTGTATGAATCTGGAAGTCTCCACAGAGGAAGGAGAATTTAACCCTGGAAACACTAGTGTGTCTCTTGCACACTCTTTGGTCTAGGTGTAATATTTGTGCTACATTTTACCAACCAGCCCAAGAAGAGTGTAGTATCATGGACCTAGTGTTTAGACCTGGCTGAGTCCATTGAAAATTCAAACCCTCTTCTTCACACGTTGGAGTAAGTGGTCAAAACTACAACTTCCCTCACACCCAAGCCCACATTTGTGCTGGTTGCCCCCACTTTGCACACACACGCACCCATGTGCGTACCTGAGTATGCATGAAGAGGGAAAGCAAGGAGAAGGATGTGAAGTTTCTTACAGGCTGGATGTCTATAGCCTTATCTGAACAGGGATGTTGCAGCCTGATTGCAGACCAATCTCAGGCAAAATGGCGGCATGATGGAAGCTGGTCCACAGAGCCCAGGTTCTACACCTCTTCCAACAGCTCTCCTTTCACTCTCATTTAGCTTCTCTCTGGAGTGTTTCCCCTGTAGATTTAGATCTCATGGGCTGTCATTCGCCAAACATTTATTAAGCACCGATGAAGTACAAAGTACATGGAGTAGATAGGATGTGTATACCCAGTGAACGGACTGCCGAGAAGTATCCAATCCGTCAGGGGAGCACACAGCAAATCCTAAGGCTGGCAGGCAGTACTGTGTGCCGGAATTGTGAACAGACAAAGCTATAAGATGGTGTAAATGTTAAGTCTACAGACACAGGAATTTTTTTAAAGCCGGTTGTTTACCGCTGTCTGCAGGAAAGGGGGGAGGGGAGCACTCATCAGCAATTAACACATAAAATTTACGAGTGAACCCCTCTGAGAACTCCTTGTGGTCGGCAGGGGAAGGTGGCCTGGATGCCACGCGGGGAGAGGAGATCTCATTAAATTCAATAGGAGAGGGAAGGGTAAACCTTAGAACTGTAAGGAAAAAAAAAGACAGACAGGGGAGGTGCTGATGAGGCACTCGAAAGAAGTCCCAGTGTTTGTCTAATACCATCTCCATGAGCTGTCATGTTGCTAAAATTTTACCTCTCTTTCTCTAACTCCTGATGTGCAATGCCATCTTATCAAAGTAGGTGGTTTCTGCATTAAGGGTCACTAAGGGAGAGAAATCGATTGGGAGGCTCAGGGAAGACCTTGTGTAGGAGGTGGCATCTGAACCCAGCCCACTGGGTAGACTTTTTAAAGGAAGTGATGGGGAGAACAGCATGATGGGAATATATGGGGAAAGCAGCTTGTGGAAGAGGATGCATGCACTCCAGAGGAGCTGTAATATCGACCTGTGGGATAGGAGGGGGAATTCAGAAGAAGTCCAGTCCAGAAGAGTAGCCTGGGCCTAGTCCCAGGAGGGACCAGTGGGCCGGGCTAAACTGTTCAGATTTAATTACACAGGCACTAGGGAGCCACTGAAGGTTTCTGAGCAGGGATGGGGACTTGATTCCATCAGACGATGCCCCAAAGTCACTGACTTATCGATATGGCCTCAGGCGCTGCCCTCCTGTAAATATTTACATCTCAGTTAAAAACTTCCTAAAGGTAAAAAAAAAGTATTAATCCAAAGAGACAGATGTCAAAAGAGAGAAGATCTACAAAGGGCGTAGCCAGGGACAGGGGCCTCCGACTGCTGCTCAGACCACCCCTTGAACACCAGGATGCGAGTTCTGGAGGCTGAGATATAAAGAGAGTCTAGCCAAAGTTTCTCTACCCTTTCTCCCCTGAGACGCCCAGGACAGATGGCAGTCACTGAGAGAACACACTCCCACGGTGCACCCAGGCTGATGTGGGAAACCAGCTCATTGAACAGTCTGAATCGAGCAGGGTTCAAACAGGAAACAGCTTTGTTTTCCTCCAACCACTGCCTTCAGACCTGCCCTGTCAGAGCTCCCCTCTCTACACTTGACCACACTTGACAGATCCCATAACTTTCCAGTCACTGCAAATTCTAAGAACAAGGCTCATTTTGGTAATCCAGACTCACTCTCGGGCCTGGTCCAGTCGCGGTCAAAGTACCAACCTGCGCAACTCAGCACTCAGCCTCCTCTCCCTCCACAATGGGACCCCTTCTCCTCTAGCTTAGTCCTGACCCACAGCGGGTGGAGAGAGGTCTGTATTCCATGGCCCTTTCAGGCCTTCTCCTCCTCCACTCAACTCTCTTCCCTGGTAGGTAGGAGCAGGGAAAAGGGGCCTGGGGCTAAGTGGGACCAAGGTGCTCCCTGATGGATGCTTTTGCGATTCAGTGCTGGTGCCCTGGGGAAGCCCCACCCCAGGCTTGGAAGGAAGAGCCAGAGCCCTCTCCCCAGGCATGCGACTCCTGCCCTTGATGACCCCCTGGAATTTCTGGGCATCTCTTCTTATAGGTTGACCATTCTGGGCTGAAGATCACTGGGCTAGTGTGGCAGGTGCCGCAGGGACATGTCTAGCAGGAACTTGTCATCCAATCTTTATTGGCTTTGGGACTTTAGCTGAATTTTTCAAGACAGCAGAAGAGATGTCATTTGACAACTGATGTACGTGCAAGTTGCCACTCACTAATTGTAACAAAACCTTTCTCTCCCAATCACTCATGAATCACACCAAACGCAAGTCAACGGGAATGGAATTGTCATACAGAAACCCCTGAATTTACTCAAATTTATTTTTTTAAAAATATTATTAGCAAATGTGGATGCTTTAAGCATGACTCATAAGTTGGTTTTGGTACCCCCCACGACAGATGTTTTGCAACATAAATAGAACCTTTCCTTTACTGGGGCAACTATAGTCTTAGGCCAAGGAGAAGACCTCGATAGAAGGAGGTCCATTTATGCAGATATAAAAGTTCTAAGATATCACTGTTAAGTATTATCTTGTATTACTAAATCACATATCATGTGAGCAGTAAGGAATCCTGGCTAATTGCACCTCGCATCCCTGATCGAAGCAGGGAGGAAAGTGCATGGAGAATCAAGACAGTGGAAAAGGGCCGTGGCAGAGAGCATGTGGCAAGGAGGCGGTACTAATGGCTTCGCACATGCAGCCCCCACAGCACACTTTGCAGCATTTTCCGGCCACTGGGTTGTGAATACCTTTGGTCTCTGTGGCCTCACGTGTGGAGAACCAGTGTTGCAGAAACTGTGTGAAGGCCTGACCCAGGGGCACCAGGGCTTAGACACCAATACCCACCCTCATCCCTTGGTCTCTTGCAGGTTAAGGCCTTAATCTTCACAGGGATTAAGTCATTGCCACATGCATTAGCTTCTGCTTCTGTGAGCAGGGAGAGGTTGATAAAGGGTAGTCAATTTTTATCAATTTCCCAGTCTCTTCTCAGTTATCGAAAATATTTAGAATCACAGGCCAGTCAATCAATCAACAAACACCTAAGAAGCAACCACTAGGCGCAAGGCCCAGCAGGACCCCTAGTTCTATGGAAAAATACAAGCTAGTCCACCTCTTAGACTAGAGACTGGAGTCTTATCCAACGACACTCCAGCTCACAACATATTCTCTTTAGGAAGGGACTTCAAAGTGTGACGTGGGTCAGGAGGGAAGGAAAGAAAGGAGAAATCTCATCATGAGGTGAAAGAGAGAAAAAATTTCTAGCAGAAAATGCTCAACCGATAGTTAGAAATTAGAATCTAGGAAGAATTAGGATTCTTAAGAGAAGACGAGTCAAGCGATACAGTCAGTTCTGAAATTAGAAAGTATCACTCAGGAACAAGTCAGATTCATCCATTCAACAGATGGGTTGAATGACTTCTAAGTCTTCACTACTCCAAGCACGGGCCACAGACCAGCAGTATCAACATCACCTGGGAACTTATGAGAAATACAAACTCTCAGGCCCCATCCCACAAATGATGAATCAGAATCTGCATTTCAACAAGATCCCCAGGGGATTCACAAGCATGTTAAAGTTTAAGTACTGGTCTGAGTGCCAAGCATTGACTCTACATATGTCTACAAACGGCAACCAGGAAATCTGTTTAAGCAGACCATTCTGAGCTGCTGAGAAAGAACAGACCCAAAACCTGCACAGCTGTAGCAGTCAATGGCTCCAAATGAAGGAACTGGGGGCAGGTGGGAGGCACAGCCACCTGAGAATTCTCTGAAGCACCTTGGGCATCATGGTTGTTTAGACTAAGCAGCACGTGCAGCTCTGGGGTTACTGGAAGCCAAAGCAAAAAGAGAAACATGATAAGTTATGAAACTCCTCACCTGAAACTTACCACTCAAGGGAGGTGAGAGATGTTTCTGTAAGGCCTAGATACCAGCATTAGGAGGAAGAAGTTAAGTATTTAGAGAAAGAAAAATTAAAGAAAGAAGTCTAGTCCCAAAATCTTCAGACAGAAAAAAAAAGGAAGACTTCAGATGAGTTTCAAGAGTAAATGGTCTGCATTTTACATGTATCCTTCAAACTCCGTCTAAAACGCTTCAGCACAGGAGATATGTTTCCTAGTTCTTTTGCCCCCTACCAAGGCCCTGATACAGCCTGCAAATTCAGTTCTAGCGAAAGCGTTTCCTCCTTTTCGTCTCCCTTACTGACCTAGAATTTAAAACACTCAGGTTTTCACAGCCTTTTCCAGTGTTACCTCCTATTTGCCCTTCACAGCAACCCTCCGAGGGATCCCCTCCACGGCACTTTGAGGAGGGCAGGCCCAAGGGAGGTCTGCTTCTTGCCTAACATCACACTGCGGGTCAGCCCCAGATATAAACCTGGAATCTGCGTCCCCCAACACCCGGACTGGTGTACTTGACACTACAACCAGCCCCCTTTCTGGGAAGTCAGGATTTAATTCCGGTGAGCAGTCTGAAAATCTCATTTCCAGCTACCAAATGGCAGATTCTTAGCAGAAGTAGCTCTTTAAGACAAGAGGAAGATGGATCTGCAATATATTGCGAAACCAGTGCCTGCCTGCATTTAGGAAACTCATTCTTGAAAGGGTCAATGGGAGAGGGCTCCCCATCTAAAATATGCCTGCATCCATGCGCTTGATAGCTGCAGCCAAAACCCGGAGAGGTGGTTGTAAAGTCTAAAATAACCCCCCAAGGGGAAGGAGAAAAGTAAGTCTACCATAATCACAGAAAAACAGCCAAGATGAATGAAAGAGACCTCTGCTGCGATGGGCCATTCAGCAACAAACTTGTCTTGCCAGAATATAATTCAGGAAAAGGTGTCAACATCGAAACTGAGATGGCAGATGAACTGTGCAGAGGGGCAGGCTGATCCCACAGAGGATGACAACAGAGACTCAGCACACAAATAATGTCATCGCCACTACAGGGAGAGCCCCAGCCCCACTCCCTCCCAGAAGGAAGCGCTCGGTGTCTCCCTGCCAGGAGAACAGAGCCAAGAGCAAAAAAAGTCTCTGGTTTCTTCTCTCCTCACCACTAATCCACCACCCAGACAAACAAATTTGAAACCTGGGGCTCTGGATGACAGAGATCAGCTCAAGATGCTCCTTTGCAAGCAAGTGAATCTGATCTGTGGGCTGTGTAGTAACTAATCATGTTTCCCTTTCTGCTGCTGTGGCTAGGAAGCTCAGAGCCAAATCTGTGGTCTGCCTCTAGCAAGGGTTCAGGACCAAGTCGTGTTTATTTCCTTGGGGCTTTGGGTTTGTATTTATTCCCTACACCATTTTATCCAGTGACTGACATGTATTTTTATGAGCCACATTATATTGGCTTTGGAATGAGGTGGGATAAAGATGGTAGTTAATAGGATGGAAGGAAAGAAGTGAGGGAAGGAGGAATGGAGGGAGAGAGGAAGGAAGGAATGTCCACAATTGTATGTCTGTGAGAGAGAGAGAGAAGGGGGTGAGCGGAGAAAGAGAATATGTGTGAGTTAAGAATTCAGGTGCATCACTGTGAGTGAAAACAAGAACATCGCAACATCTGCCCAGAGTTCCACGTGAGTCCCACAGGACTCTGCTCGGCGGAGGAGATGGCTGGCGGAGCCGCTGACTTTTACTAGGCCAGGAGATCAAGAATAAAACCCCTGGTATTGTTGTCCATGCCTGTAATACCCACAGACACCATTCCAGAGAAGTTACCGTGTGCTGCGCACTTGAACAGGCTGTCCTGTTTATTTAGGAATAATTTACATACTGTAAAATGCACAGGTCCTCAGTATTCAGATCAATGCATTTGATAAGCATATACACTTGTGTAACCACCAGTCTAATGAAGATATAGCTCTTGTGCATCATCCACAACATTCCTTCGTGCCACTTTCTAGTCCGTTCCCTCCCACGAAGACAACCATTGTTTGATTTCTATCACCATAGATTCATCTCGTTTCTAGAATTTAGCATAAATGAAGTCATGCTGTGTGTTCTCTTGTGTCTGATTTCTTTTACTCAGCATAATGAGTTTCACCAATGTTGTTATGTATCAGTAATTTGTTCTTTTTATTGCCAAGTAACGTTCAGTTCTGTGTATATACCATAGTTTGCCTATCTTTCCACCTATTGTTGGACACGTGGGTCGTTTCTAGTTTCTGGCTCTTATGAATGAGACTGCTGTCAACGTTCTTGTGCAAGCCTTTTTGTGGACATAGGTTTCCATATCTCTTGGATAAATATCTATAAATTTAATTGCTGACTCGCGGGGTAGATGTATGTTTAACTTTGTAAGAAATTGGCTAACAGTTCCCCAGAGTGGCTGTACCGTTTAAATTCCTGTCAGCAGTGTATAAGGGTTCCTGTTGTTCTACAGCTTGGTATTATCAGTTGTTTTCATTTTAGTCATTTTAATGGATATCTACTGCTACCTCATTCTGGTGTTAATTTGCCTTTTCCTGATAAATAAAGACATCGAATATCTTTTCGTATATTTATTGTCCACTCATATATCTTCTTTCGTGAGTTTTCTGTTCAAATCTTTTGTCCATGTTTTCAGTGAGTTTGTCTTCTTGTTGAGTTGTAAGAGTTCTTGGTATTTTCTGGATGTAAGTCCTTTTCTGCTATATGTATTACAAATATTTTCTCCCAATCTGTGTCTTGCCTTTTTATTTTCTTAACAGTATCTTTTGATGAGCAGAGGTTTTTAATTCTGAAGTAGTCCAATTTATCGATTTTATCTTTTATGGTTAGTGCTTTCCATGTCCTGACAAAGAAATCTTTGTCTACCCCAAGATGACTAAGATATTCTCCTCTGCTTTCTTTTAGAAGAGTCATGGCTCTGGTTTTATATATTATATCTGTAATCTACCTCAAATTAACTTTTGTATGTGGACTGGTGTAGGGGCCGAGGCCCATTTTTCCACCCATGTGGATATCCAGTGGCTCCAGCACCATTGGTCAAAAAACCTTTCTTTTCTCACATTGAAATAGCTGGGCACCTCAGTCAATTACCATGGATGGTATCATATTTAATCTTCACAACCCTGTGATGCATTTTCCCTATTTTACAGATTAGGAAACTGAAGCTCAGAAGGACGAGATGACTTCCCCAGTGTGACACAGTCTCTGGGATGAGGCATGTGATTCACACCCAGGTGTCCTGTGTATAAAGGTAACGCTTTTAGACATCATCATCTACAACCTCCATCCTCAGACACCCGCTCAAATCTCACTTCCCCCAGGAAGACTTCCCCAACAATTCCAACCTTCCTCTCTCACTCTTCTAAATTCCAACTGCACTCCGTTACCACGATGGTGGTTGCGCAGATGTGCATCATTTTCTAATTGATACCTATGCCATTCCCAAAACCTGTTCTCTTTCCAACATACTGCTCTGAAGCTAGCAGAAGCCAGGTCTTAAATTTGATTATGCGTCTGTATCACCAAGCACAATGCTGGGTACACAGTAGGTGCTCAATAAATACTTTTTCTCTGCGTGGAAAAAATAAGCATTCTTTTGAACAGTGGAGCCCTGTGCCCCCCTCATACGTTGTTCGAGGCACCTTGGCTTTTACGTTAGGTCCCCAGATCCCACCTCAGTTCCCCCCAGAAATGAAATATCGCTGCTCTCTCATGCAGAAGTTCAGAAGAGGATTTCCAAAGGCAACAGGGCAGACTCCTCATTGTCCCGATTCCCAAGTCTCCAGGTCGGTTTATGCCTCCAGTCGTTTGGGTAGCCAAGTGTTGCTACAGATTAGCAGAAGAACCATGGGGTTTTGAAACTAAAAGGAATTGATTTCAAGAAGTTATTAAACTGCCAAATAATTCATGAGCAAAACTATAGTTATTAACATTTTGATGAATGCAACAACTTTTCCCCACAACACAATGTTTCCTAAAGCTCACAGACAGTTTACTATTAAGAGAGATTTGGGATAGAAGTCTAACATTGGGCTTATTTTGCAAAATTTGTAGAATTTTAGTGGAAGAATTCTCCTATGTAGAACTTGGAAATTAAGGGAATAGACAATGAACAATTAAATAAAGGGAAAATTTGAAAGTAACAGTTAAATCCCCTTCAAAAATAGTTAAATCCCCAGAAAACCAAGACTTTGTCAAAAATGTGAAATGTGTATGTGCTACTAGGCAGAGAGGAATTACAGAAGAGACTGAAGGCTGAATCATGGGGCATTGTCAGACGAGGAGGCCTCTGAGGAGTCCCAGAGAAGTCATTTTGAAGAATTACAAAGGCCAATCTCACAGAAGATGTACAGTTATTGAGCTGAGCTGCAGGCTGCAGAGGCCCACACTGGGAGCTCAAAGGGCACCAACAAACAGCTAAGAAGCAGCGCCCTGCCAGGGCAGGGGTGTCTGGAAGTCAGAGAAGCCACGAGCCTGAGGCCCACCGAAGGAGTGATGCGGTTACTGAGACATTAAATTAGTTCTTCAAACCCACCTGTCCTTTAGAGGAGTTGATGGAGTGATTCCATCCCAAGGACACTGTCAACAGGAAGTCACTGGAGGGCCATGACAGAGCTGGAAGCCTCCAGGGAAGAGGTGGGGCAGTCTCTAGAGAAACACACAGTGACAAATCATGAGGACAGAAGGGCTGTGTCCAAGAATTCAGAAGGAACTAAAAAGCCAAATGGTAGCACTCATGACGAAGATATGAAATCCAGGTTGTAAAAAGAGAAACACTCCAGATGCAGAAGCTAATGAAAGGTTAAGCTTCAAAATCATGTCCACAGGCTCTGGGGGCCGCCCCTAACATCAGGACACAGTCAAACGTTTCCGTCTGCACCACGACGTGAAGTGAGGAATTCAGCAAATCTCTGGGAAACTAGGGACAAAGAATTCAAGCTTTTTAAAAAAGAACTGTCTGTTGCTTTCTTCACCTAAATTATTAGAATACATTTTCAGCTCTACCTTTAGAGCTCCGCAAATAGAATCTTGCAATTAAGGACAAAGCTCACCATTTCAGTAGCCCCAGAGGAAGTTAGATTGTTGAATCCAATCAGTTTATGCACATTTTTTCAAAAAGTCTCCTCAGGTCTTTGTAATCTCTTAGAATTCTCTGGAGAAAATAACAGCAACAGCAAGTCTCTCACCAGATACAAGGCAATTTGCTTAAAATATATGTGCATACACAGGGACGCAGCCACCCACACAAAAGGAAGGAAGCACAGATCATTCACAAACAGCCAGTACCCCACACAGAGTCAACGGCCACCGTGTATTAAGGGCGTGCCGTAGCAGGGCAGGCCCTATGCTGAAGCACTCACGTACGTGAATTTAATCCTCAAGAAAATTCTATGATAACAAGATTGGCAACTTATGCAGCTATTTCATTTAGTTCTCAGATCAAGCCTTGGAGGGAGGCACTGCCATTACCCTATTTTACAGAGAAAGAAAGAATTTAGAGACATTACGTAACCTTCCCGTGGTCATAAGAGCTGTTGAGTGTGGACCAGGGAATCAGTCTGAGTATCTGATCCTATTGCTTGTGCCTTTAACTGCCAGACCCTCTCCGCATTTTACAGACGAGGGCGCTGAGCCCTTGGGAAGCTTGATAACATCAGAGAACACGCAGCCGGTGAGTGGCCACATCAGGACTTGAATGCCAGTCTTTCTAATTCCAAACTTTCATGCTCTTAAGCTTGATGTTATATTAAATTGACTTTCACACCCAACCTTTTATTTGAGGATTTCATAAAATATGAAATTGGAGAAACCCCAGGGCTTCAAACCAACACGAAAGCCCCGAGGTAAAGGGCTGCCTCAGAGACGCTGGACAGACGTCCGAGGGAGCCGCCCTGACCACACGCTTCCCACCACCCTGGAGGATGGAACCTTCAGCGTGCCACTGAGAGCACCACTCAGACGACAGCAAAGCCAGCCATGCGGCGCCATCTAACTGACACCTGCCAGGCAATGAGGGGGTAACTACATAGGATTTAAGGGAATCCACGTAAGGAATGTGGGGAAAGAGAGTCCATTGCTGTATGTTTTTATTGATAAATTAACTTAGAACTCACAATAAATAGGAGGAAGATGAGCACATCACAGAGAATAGCAGGCACCGGCTATTTGCAATTTAGCACCCTCTCCCCATGAATGGATTTCTATTCTGGGTGCTCTGCCTTCCCACAACCCAGGGGTGGGCATGTGACCCAGGCTAGACCAATGGAACACTCCCAGAAATTGAGTCTTCAGTAGAGAGATACAAAGGGACGTTTCTGGAATTGATTCATCCTGGCGGCCATGGCCTGGACACAGTGACGTTCCGTCCCTGCTACCGAGCTTCCCAGAGCTTCCACGGTCCCTTTTGTTCCGAAACAGCGTCCAGAAGCTTTCTCTCCAATTCTGTGAGCTGCTTCATATCGTCCGACACATTCCTCCTCTGCTTAAGTTATCTAGGGCTGCTTTCTGCAAACAAAAATCCTAAGTGAATCTCAAGTCGGCCTAAAGGAAGCTGCACTTGCCACTGGTGAGTCTCAGCGTCAGAATCCACTCCAGGAATCAAGAAGTGACTGACAGGAAAGAGCAAATGAGTGGAGGAATAGGGGTTGTTTTGAGAGACGAGAAGAGGGAATAGGCTCTGATTTTGTTGGGTTTCTGCATAGTTTTACACCCCTGAAATCCTCCGTCCTTTCCATGATTCACACCCTTCACAGTTACTCATCATTTAAACCCGTAGATTCATTGTCCTCCGGGAAGTAGCTCAGCTGTCTCGAGCCTGATGCTCATGAGAGCAGCACTTCTGACCTGACTTTTGTGGGCCAGTTACCTTAGTTCTGAGTCACCGACAAGCATGGCCCTGAAAGCTGATCAAAGCTCTTTTGACGTTTCGTAGGGCTGGAGTAATGAAGCTGATGGACAGCACTCATCATCGCCGCCCATTCAGGGTCAACTCGTATTTCCTAAGACCCTGCTCCATGCCAGGTAGTGCATTAGGCCCTTCACAGGCATTATCTCATTGGCCGTCAAGCAGGCACTTGTGACAAAGGGATCCAAGGGTATTACAAAGGAATGACATAACCACATTGAAAGGGTGAGGAAGGAAGGAACTGAGCTAAGGAACTTTGGAAAACAGTCTTTGACTGGATACTACAAGGCTAAAGACAGAAAGAACGTACGTAAACATTGGACTCTAGCTGGTAATTTGTTCCTCACGGGAGTGTTGGGTTAGTAATTATGGAACTACTTGATGTGTATGCCAGTGTTGAACACAGAAGAAAATATATCGCAGGTAATGAGAACCAAGTTTCTTATTGCTAGAGAAATAAGTTACAAATAAGGCAAGAGAGAGGCTGGACTGAACCCTGTGGTGCTTGATGGGAGTGGGAGGTAGCAGTGTGAATTTATGGTTATTATTTTTATTGTGGTAAAATATACATAACATAAAAAGTTACCATTTTAAGTGCGCAAAGTAGCAGCATTAAGCATATTCACACTGTTGTGCAACCATCACCGCTCTCCATCTCCAGAACTTTTTCATCATCCCAGACTGAAGCTTTGTGCCCATTAAACACTGACTCTTCATTGTCTCATTGTTCTTTTATTGTCCAGTCTTTGGCTTTGGTATCAAGGCTCATGGTTATTTTAGATAGATAGAGATAAGTGATAGACAGATGGATGAGAGATGATAGATAGACAGATAATAGATATAAATGATAGACAGATATAAATGATAGATGATAGAGATAAATGATAGATAGATAGAGAGATAGACATATGGATGTACGTGTTTGCATAGATTAATATACACACACGTGTGTCCTGGCTCAGCCTGGCTCCCGAGAGAGCCTAAAAGTCGTAGGAACCCAGCGGCACTGAGCACGTAGCACCTGATCTTGGTTTCTAACACCACGCTCCAATGAAAGGAAGCAGGGCTCCTTGGAGAAGTGGCTGATTCCAGGGCTGGAGCAGGGAAAATACAAGATGAACTTGGAGCATCTCACAATGGCAGGAAGTAAAAGAGTGATTAAAGAAGAAGATAAGGGCGTGTTAAAAGGCACAGGAGCCAACCCGGAAGAGCTCCCAACGGTTAAAGCTGGAAGAACTTGAGCAACAAAATCACGGCAACGGTACTGGATTATAACCCAAAAATTACCCCGAGTCCATAGTGAGATACAGAAATGACTCAGTGAATAAATAAATGAATAATAAATAGACGGGAGAGAAGGGACAACACTCCCTTACGGAAGAATTCTAATTAATAAACGTAGAAGGGGACCAGCCCGATGGCATAGTGGTTAAGTTCGTGCGCTCCACTTTGGTGGCCCAGGGTTTGCAGGTTTGGATCCCAGGTATGGACATGGCACCACTCATCAAGCCATGCATCCTACACAAAATAGAGGAAGACTGGCACAGATGTTAGCTCAGCGACAGTCTTCCTCAAGCAAAAGGGGAAGATTGTCAACCGATGTTAGCTCAGGGCCAATTTTCCTCACAAAAAAATTTAAAAAATAAATGTAGAGGGATGGGAGAAATAGAAAATCACCATTAGAACACCACAGTAGTAACTGTTGGAGGCACATCCACTGATAAATGTTAAAATTGGTGAGTGAAAATTTAGGGAAAAACTAGGTATTTCCATAATCTCAGACTATCTTCCTCAAAATAAATATTTATTAGTTTCAAAGGTAAAAATGGTCATTTTCCAGGAGAGATACCACCTCTGTGAAGTGACCCAGGCTAACATCACTAGTGATGTCATTATGATATCATGTACCCCTGATATGATCCACTGGAAGGGCACAGCACCTCTGTGGTATTCCTCCCAGAATCCATAACTCTAGTCTAATCACGAGAAAGTATCAGACAAACCCAAATTGAGGGACAGTGTACAAAGGACCTGATCAGCATTCTTCAAAACTGTCGAGTCGTGATAAACAAGGAAAGACTGAGGAGCTGCCACAGAGCAGAGGAGATGAAGGACATGATGCTAATGATGATGTATGCATCTTGGACTGGATTCTGGGGCAGAAAAAGTAGAATAACTGGGAAAATCCTAATATCGTCTGTAGTTTATTTAATAGTATTGTGCCAATGTTCACTTATTAGTTTTCATAATTATACTATACTTACGAAAGATTTTAACGTTAGGGAAAGCTTGATAAAGGGTATATGGAAAGCCTCTGTACTATTTTCGCAATTTCCCAGGAAGTCTAAAATTATCTCAAAATAAAAAGGTTTTCAAATACCTGAAAGAAAATAAAAGCACACCGTAAATACTTTGAGAGTCCTGAAACATCAGCTTTCTGGGCAAAGAAGGCACATTCTCATTTTTCCTGAATTAATCACTCATAGTAGGAGCTCACGGTCTCTGCCAGCCTGGGACTAAAGGCCTTCAGGGCAACGGGTCAGGCAGGTATCTAGGAAGCTCTGCGGCACCGCGCTGAGGCAGGTCAGAATTTGAATTTGGGGAATTTCCTGGGGGGGAAGTTGTTTCACACCTCTGATATGCAAAAATATCTTCCCAGGATTGTTGTGAATGTTAGATGAAGTCATGCTTAAGAAAGCACTTTATCCCATAGTAGGTATTCAACAAACAGCCTTTCTTTCCTTTTCTCTTGTTTTAAACCTTTTAGAATATAACAAAAGGAAAACAAGATGTGGTTCCTCTTACGTGGAGGCTTTATCATCTAGATTGGGACAAATGTACACATGTGGAATAATCACCAAAGAACAGCTTCACACTCTGATATAATCAAGCACCGAGTTCAGTTGGAGAGGGGGCCAGTGCATGCCAGAGCACGACCCACACAAAAGTAGAGATGGGAGAAATGTGCACTAGTATCCCCAGAGTGGTGGTATGCACCTGAGCGTAGTGCGCATGGATGAAGAAAGGATGGGGCTGAAGATAGGAGGGCGTCTGGGTGGAGACTGGGTGCTTCCACCTTGCAGGTAGAAGCAGCCCGGCAGCAGACACACTAGTTCGGAGCACAGGATGAACGTAGGGGAACAGCAAAACCACACCGACTCACTAGGGAATGGAGCAGAACTCTGGAGAGCTGGAAAGGCAGGCTGCGGCGTTCTGGGTGCCAGAGGCAAGAGCACTGCGGCTGGTCCTCGAGTACAAGTAGGACTCAAGGGAAGCAGAGAGTGTGTTGGCATGGACTGTACTTGGTAGCCACAGAAGCGTTTCAAGTAGACGAGTCGGGTGACCATAGCATGGTATATCCGGCAGGGCTCTGCTGCAGGAAATCAAAACCACTTTGGCCATTTTAAGTGGAAAGAGAATTAAGTGCCTATCAAATCATTGAAAGGGCTGGAGGGTTGAGCGCTAGGACGTTCTATTAGAGAGACTGTAAATTGGTGAAGACTTTTTGGAAAGTTCTTGAATGGCACCTATCAAAACTGTAAATGTATATAATATTTGATCCAAGAATTCCATTCTAGAAAAAAATCAATTCTAGAAAAACATTCACATATGAACATAAAGATAAATATACAAGGTTGTTCATGGGAGCATTTTTTTCTACCAGTGAAAATTTAGAAACTCCTAAATGGAAGAGGTTAAATGAAGTATGATGTGGAATATTATATACTCAGTAAAAGAATATACTGAGCCTTTATGTAAAGATCTCCCAGAAGAACTGTTAATTGAAAAAACAGGTCACAAAGCAAAACCCATAGGATGTCCTATTTATGTGTTTTACAAATGTATGGATGGAATGAATGCAAAGCGGTGTTCACAGCCCTTGCCATGTGGGGTAGGAGGCAGGAGGGATGGGCGTGTGCTGGAGGCGGCTGTCGTGTTTCCCAGTGTTCCTTCATGGTTTGAACCTTTTATGGGGAGCACGCATTCACGTGCTACTTGTGTGGTAAAAACATCAGTAACTGGTCACCTCCTCCAAACTTCTCCCAGAGATGCAATAAAGAAAAGAAGCCTGGCCTTAATTCAGATCATGACAGGGGTGGGTGACATTCCTCTCCCGTAAGAAATGAACTGCTGTGCATCAAAAATGATGACTGGGGACAGGCCCCACAGCCTGGTGGTGAAGTTTGGCATACTCCACTTCGGTGGCCCAGGTTCAGTTCCCAGACATGACCCTATACCACTCATCAGTGGCCATGCTATGATGGTGACCCACATACAAAATAAAGGAAGATTGGCACAGATGTTAGCTCAGAGCAAATCTTCCTCAGCAAAAAAAAAAAAAAAAAAAAAAGATGACCCAAGTAGAGTGCCAACAGCGTTTCTCCTGGTTTGCTCTAGTGGATGGGGTGGGAGGGCAATGCTGTTAATTTCCCTTTGTGGGCCAGCTAGGTTAGCAGGTTATACCAAAGGGGATATATTGAAAGCCTAGGGGCACTCTTGGAATCAATTGGAAGACTAAAGATCTAGGTTTGGGAAACAGGCAGAAAAAGGGAAGGCAGGCAGCCCAGGAACACAGACATGCTCCCCTCCAGGCAAGGTGTTGTCAGGTCATCTCCAGCAGGGCCAGCGCCACCCAGCTCTGCCTGCCACAACTTAGCTCCAGCAGACCGTGCATGCTTGCGTCACTCTCTGAAAATTCCAAGTCCTGGTAGAAGTGTCTTATTCACCAAGCAAACAAGGAGTAAGGAATAAAGAGTGTCTGTCCCTCTCCTTGGTTGTATTGTGGGCATCTGGGCCCTGCCCCTCTCCAAGACCCCTACCAGGAGAGAGTTGTCTCCAACAAGAAGGATGCTCTGACACTGAGAAGGCCAACGGTGATGAATGGACTACACCGCACTTAGGTATTTCAACTGCAGACTCTGCCTGACTGTTAAACAGATGCTCCACCTGCCTGTCCGGTGGCCCAGGTCTAGAAAATTCATTTGCTTCTGATTTTCGAGCACTTCAAGTTAGCTTAGCACTTTGCAAACCACCTGAGGAAGGAAGGCCCCACGGAGAGGAGGCAGACTCCCTTCTGAGGAGGGCGTCATAGCAGCATCCGTGAGACCAGCATTTATGGAGCTGAGGAGCAGAGGAGGCGACTGACGGCCTGGTCCACAGCCTCCCCTGAAGCCACGCGCCCCGTTTCAGGCGCCCCGCTGCATCAGGAAATGAAGCAAATGATTGGGAAGCGTCTAGACTGGCTGGCTGGGGGGCTGGGGGTGTATTCACCGCCTTCAGCGGGTTGCTAGCTTATATTCCAGAAAGGAGTTATTGAGCCTAGACCGGGGAGACAAGAAGGCAAATGCAACTGAGGTTCATAAAACTCGTGGAGCATACGCTGGAAAGTGCCTCAGCGGCCCACTCCACAGCCTTGTCCCGTAAATAACACAAGGACAAAGGGGTAAGGACATGAAATCGGAGACTAGGAACAAAAGCTCTCACACAGCGAGTCAAGTCGTTTGGATGCAGAGAGCCCCTGCAGCCGGCCGTCGGTGCCGGGGTGCCCGGGGTCTCTGCAGAGGCCCATTTCCTTCTAACGTTTTTTATCATTTTAGGCATTTGCAGGTATATGGTATCGGCACACCTTGATCTGGGATGCCATTACAGGTTTATGGGAAAAGGAAGGGCTGGGAGGTGATTGCCACGTGGGACAGCAGTTCACAGACGCCACAATCACTCCTGCAGCTCACCCCAGGCTCTCCACACAGGACCCTCGTCACTTTGGCAGAGGAAATATGCAAACTTCTCCCCTCTGGGAAATCTCCGGGCAGATGTGGACATGAGCAAAGAGGAGTTGCAAGGCTTGGTCACTTCTTGGCAGACATCAGAGTGTCTGCTTGCTGACAGCTGAGGAACACACATATGCCGTTTCCAGCCTCTGGAAACTGAGGGTTGGGTAGGGAGCTCCAGACTCTAACCCATACCCGCCCACCAGGAGCCCTTTGCCTAAAACGGCTTTCCCTTTCCATCCAGTAGACCAGCAGCTCAAACAAGAGGGGGTGGGTGAGACCATACAAATACCTAGGAATGCACTGTTTGCTGAATTTTTGTCTCAAAGGCCAGGAAAAGCGAATGGGACTGTAGTGGTCTCTCTCTGGCCGTTCTCGTGGCTGTAGCTCATGTCACTCTTGGTCGAAATGAAGGAACAGGAACAGCCTCTGAGATAATAACCGCAGAGAAAGCAGTATTTGGGTGGCAAACAGGGCCAAGAAGGAGCTGGGGGACATGGCCGAGAGGAAAGGAGCCAGGACAAGAGATCAGGCTAAATAGGAGCCGAACGAACCCTCGCCTGATCTGGAGACGCAAGTGGCCCATTGGCGTCCTCACAAAGAATTGCTTCAATTTAAATGTTTGTAAGGAACGAAAGACACAAGCACCCAGACGCCATAATTTAAGACAAAGCTGAGAGGCTGGTTGTCCTACAGAAAACTAGACAGTGCATCGCTTTGATTATCCGCTCATGTGCCTCTGTTTTCACATAAAATCTAGTGTCCATTTCAAAAGGGGAAATGTATTTATGTCCGCTAGCCCATTGTTATGGAAGCTATTTGTATCCGTTAGAAACGAGGACTGCTGCAAATAACAGAAAACCTGACTCCAAGGGGCTTAAATAGAGAGGGATTTATTGGTCTTATGCAAACAGCAGTCTAGCCACAGCTCAGAAACTCAACGCTGGCATCAGCATTCTGGGTTTTCTTTCTGCTCCACAAGCCTTTTATTTTAGGCCTCTATCTTCATACTTGTTGCCTTGTGGTTCCAAAATAGCTGCTATACCTTCAGTCATCACATCTACATCCAGGCAGGAAGAAGAGAAAGAAACAAAAAGAGGAAGAGTGTTTATCCAGAAAGCAAGTGTTTTTCCAAAATCCCTTAGAAGCATTCTGTTTACAACCCAGTGACCAGAATGGTGTCTCACGGCCATTCTTAGCTGCAAGGGAGCCTGAGAAGTGTGCCCTTTTTGCTGGACATATTGCCAAGCCCTAACAGAGTCATCATTCTACTGAAAGTGAAAATATATGTTGGATAGGCAACCAGCAGGCCACCACCACAGCTGGGCTCATTGCACTGTGCACGACCACAAGTGCCAGGCCAGAGAGCAAGCAAGCCTGTGGTTCAGCGCAGGTGCTGTTGTCTGCTGAGTTCCCACGCTGTGTGAAGAACACTGGCATTTCGTATTAATGGACAAACGCATAATGCTGGTAAGGGTGTATGTGGTTTAGTCCTCTCAGTAGCTCAGTTTCCACATCTGCAATGTGGCTCTGAGCAGAGTTGGAATCATCTGGTGGGCAGAAGGGGTAAATAGCCTTCATAACATGTGGAACTTGTATCTGATTCCGTTTTCTCCTCAGCTGCCTAGAGTCTGCCACTTCTGATTATTTGTTCCCATAATTACCCAATTTCCAATCCCATTAAAAGCCCCTAAGCTGCATAGGCAAAGTCCGCCTCTACGGTTGTCGCTGTTAAGTCAACGGGGCCATGGGTCAGTGGATCCTCAGTGATGCTGTCAGAATTCCTTCCTCCGAGACCGGCTGCCAGCCCTGGGCATTTGCAGGCGGAGGTGGAGGGAAGGGATGAAAGTGAGGGGAGGTGAGGGAGGGGCTCAGAGGGAGAAGCTGCTCCTGCATCCCGCCTGAGCCCTTGGTTCACGCCCAGCTCCGCCTCAGTGAGGCTCTTGGGCTTCCTGGTGACACGGGGCTGGGAACGCTGCTCAGGTGGGACCTGCCTCGGAGGATCAGAGTCCTCTCCATCACGGTCCCTCACTGAGGCTTTGCATCTTGGGTCCACGCCTCCGGAAGACAATCACCCCGGATGGGAAGTCGTGGGCTGCCTCTGCACGCAGCCTCCTCCAGAGAGGAGCCTCTTGAGTGCACCGCCATTCTGCAGAGGTGACCTCGCCCACTGGCCACTGCAGGTGCTCATGGGGATATGAAGCCACATACTATCCCAGGGAGTTCCTGACCACAGGACTATGTCACGGATCTGAAACTCTCTTGCCAGTTAGTCTTTCTCTACCTCCAACCCTTGATATAGGCTCTAAGATCACCCTCATTCATCACAGGTCACGTCCAGCATCACTCTCTCAGAGAGGCCTTCCCCAGCTGCCTTCCCTAATGCACTTGGTGGTCCTCACTCCCTGCCCTTTGCTCACAGGGCTTCTGTTCCACATACATTGCTTACACTAAAAGCCCCGCGCAGCCACGTACTCTGCCAGTCCCCTCTCCTCTGCTCAGAGCAGCACCTGGCATATAGGAAATAATATCCATGAATGTCAGCCCAATACTTTTTAAGTAAACATTTATTGAGTATCACTAGGTACAATCCTAAATGTTTTACACGTATTAATTCATTTAAACTTCACAGTAACCCTATGAGGTCAATGCTGCCATCCCGTTTTTCAGATGAGAAAACTGAGACTCAGAGAAGTTAAGACTGCACAGTAAACGGCAGAGCTGGGATTCAAGGCCGGAGGCTGCAGAGCCGTGATGGTGGCCACCGGTCTGTTCTGCCTCCACATAGTAGAAGCTTCCACAGCATGGTGGGTTGGGCGGTGGCAGTGCCCATCTGCTGTTCCTGACACGTTAACCCGGGGACCCCATTCACTTCCCCAGTTATCCTCCTTCTTAATCTTTTTCTCCTTCTCAGTCACGGCTTTAAGTGACCCCAGATCTCCTTTAACACTTCGCTAACTGGGCACGAAGGAGGCACTGGTAAATTTTTATCTAAAACTGTATTAAAGTCCTCAAGTGCTTGGGAGAG
Source organism: Equus quagga (assembly GCF_021613505.1). Classification (NCBI taxonomy): domain Eukaryota; kingdom Metazoa; phylum Chordata; class Mammalia; order Perissodactyla; family Equidae; genus Equus; species Equus quagga. Next base: position 175,769,080 of record NC_060267.1, on the reverse strand, counting down.
TCCTAGTTTGTTGGAAATAACCTACGTTTTAAAGCCAACTGTGAAAATCCTTTTTGCTCGAGGAGCTTCAGGCACGGCAGCTGTAATTTATTGAGCACCTACTTCATGCCAGTGGGGTGCCAGATGCTTTTCATACATCATTTCTGTTCCTTTCAACAATCCTTTAACACAGGCAACATTTTCCCATTTGGAGTTGAGGAACAGAGCCTTGAGGAGTTTCAGTGAGTTGTCTGAAGTCGTGTCGTAAGGAGTCAGCAGAGGATCGGGATTCCCGTTCACTAGCGTTCACCGCTTTGGAAATGAAATGAACTCGGTGCCTTCCCAGGCCTGAAGCCCTCACGGGTGAACGTGCAGAGCAGCACACATTCACCCACGGTCTCAGGAAGATGGAAATCCACAGGCGTCATGTGACCCATGAGAGAGCGGAGCAAACAGAACTTCTCCATCCAAGGAGAGACGGTGCAACGCTCCTCCAACAGTCATGCCAAGAGGAAAGCATTTCTCAAACTGCCACAGGGCCAGCTCACGAACCGTACGAGGAAAGGAGCCTCGTGACTCAGCCATCGCATTGCAGGTGCCCAGCTTCTCCCGGAGTGAGCCCCCTTATTCACAGCCCCTTTCTGCAAAGGCTTTTAGCTCTATTCCAAAGATCAAACCCACCTTTAAAGGACAAAGATTGGCCCATCTTTGGAGATGATGACGAGGCGGTTATTATCTCCATTTCATAAGGCTCAGAGTTTGAGTAAATTGCCTGAGGTCGTTTATTTTGTCATCCGTGGAGCCCAGACTTGAACCGTTATCTTATGACACTAAACCTTGTGTTTTTCCTCCATTTCTAAGAGGAACTTCATTGTCCAGCACAGAATACAGAAGCTAAAGAGGAGGAAGAGAGAACGTATTATGGGCATTGGCAGTGTCCTTAGAATAAGCCCATCTTGGCTCAGGTTTTGACTTTGGGGACATCACCCCTGCACGTGTTACAAAGCCATTGATTTCCATCATAGTCACAGCTCATGAGATTTTAATATGTGAAGACCTGTTGGCTCTTGTCCTCCATGAGAAAACATCCTTAGGCTCTCTCCAGAGAATGTATTCCCCTGGACATGGGGGCTTAGAGATTTCTGGAATTTCTGCTCATTTCCTCAGTCAAGCAAATGACAGGATTGAAAGACCTTCTGAATCCCTTAGATGACAGGCCACCTGTCATGCTGGGCTCTAGAGTCAGCCAGACCTGAGTCCAACTCCCATCTCTGCCACCCACCAGGTGAATAACTTCACTTTCTCCCACCAATAAAATGGAGTTAACTGGGGCATCCCTCAGGGGTGGGCGTGAGGACTGGATGACCCCATGGATGCCAAGCCTTGAGCACAGTGCTGGCGCTGAACAAGCTCGGCTATTATTTCCATCCCTTCCAGCTAGAAGTAGATGCTCCCAGAGGAGCCAGTGCCTCCCAGCTGTGGGGAGCGAACAGGGCAGGGGAGGCAAAAACTGCTCTTCCTTCACAGGTCAGCAGGACGTGGCCTAAAGGGACTCTGACTTCAGATTGAACCAAAGTGGCTCCCTGCGTGAATTCCACAAAGTGCATCAGCTGGAGAGTGTCCTCGCCTCCCGCCACAGCACCCGGGGGCAGCGCTGGCTGGGACCCCATCACTCACACGGAGAAGAGCCCGCCGAAGGAAAATACCCCGGAGCAGCTTGTTTGCAAAGCAACCGTCCAGACTCAAAGTACACTTTTCTGATAAAAATGCACGAAAATACTGTTTTTCTTTGTTTATACCATTTCTAGCAACGAAACGTTGTCTAAGAGGCACATTACCATAACTGCCGTCACCCTCTGTGCGAATAACCTGCTTCTTGCACAAAATATAATTATTCCTGCTCTCCAGGCTTTTAGCCAAAGATTAACTTGTAGCAATTTAAAAGGTCAAAGCTGAGATCAAACTGCGTGCATTTTAATCTCCAAAAAATGTAAATTGGGCCAAAATTTCAAAAATAACAAGCCCTGCGGGTAGCCTATATATTCACGAAAAGTTTCTCGTGACACATGAGCTGGTCTTTGGATACCAGCCTTGCTTCTGAGCCACGGACGTCCCTCTGACGGGGTCTACGCCTGGCACATGGACTGTGGACGCTTTATCGAGGAGGAACAGGCAGACAGGCCAGGCGTCTCAGCTCCACACGGCCCCGAGGCTGGAATGAGGGTCGTCTGCCACATGGTGGCCGCGGTGACTCATTCAGTCAAATCTTGGAAATAAATGTCTTGGTGTGTTTGCATTGATTGTCCTTATTTTCACTGACAGAAATTGTATCTGCTAACTCCAGCTCTGAGTAGGGGGGGTGGACTTGGGGATATAAATTCCAGCGATGGACACCATAAACCATCCTGAGAACAATGAGCTCCACTTTGCACAGAAACAAGATGCATTCCTTTCCACATGGCTGTTCTTCAACAAGAAATAATGAAGGCAAACAGAGCTGAAATGTGCTGGGCAATTCTTAATGACATTGTAATAGTTTAAATGAGGAGCAAAGGGCCTCTTGGGGTGCGGTGTTGCATCAACGTTGCCCTTTCGTGATATTAATTGGGGTGGGGGGATGAGCTAGGACAGAGATGTCAGCTGGCAGACCTCCATCCTGGCTGCACAGTGAGGTGGGGGTGCACAGCCTCCCTGGGCCCTCAGAAGCGGCAGCCAGCCCCAGAATGTTCTAGTAGAGCGAACCCTGTCTGCACCCCACATTAGAAATGACTTATAGTGGGAAGTGCTCTCCACACACAGAGGACAGCTTGCTGGCCTGGACGCTGCCACTGCTTAATTTATGCAAAGTTCAGCGAGGGAAGAAGGCTTGAAAGTAAGAAAGAGGCAAATGATTCTTCACTTGCCACCAAAATCCATCTTTTCTAATCCCTAGAGAGAGGGTTAGCGTAGTAGTGAAATTCCAGCAGACAGACAGCTCCGGGGGCGTGTGGATTTACAATTTAGAGACATTCTCCACACCACAGCCTGCCAGCAAAGGAGGCTCCTGGACTCGTTTCTTCCTGGTAAAGTGGATAGCTCCATGAACACATGGCCGGGAGCTGCAGGCCTATTGTAAGACAGATTTCACCAGTCCTGGCCTAAACCCTGGGACACATGCATGACCAAAACAGACCAGGTCCCTGCTCTCAAGCGGCTCCATTCTAGCCCCAGGTGTCAAGTAAACAAATGAACCCACAAAATAATATCAGATAATAATATGAAGAAAATAAAACTGGGGGACAGGCAAGAGAGTGCCCATGTGGTCAGAGAAGCCTCTCTGCAGAGGGTAGATTTAAGTGGAAACCTGAATGGCAAGAGGAGAACAGACATGCAAAGATCCCCAGAAATAGCATGCCAGGCAGAGGGTTCAGCAAGTGCAAAGGCCCTGAGGTGAGTCTGCCATGTTCCCTTCCTTTCACCATCAAAGCAGATCCACATTATGTCAGATCTTCTTACTGCAGCATTTTTTTTTTTTTTTTTTTTTTTTTTTGCTGAGAAAGATTTGCCCTGAGCTAAAATCTGTTGCCAATCTTCCTCTCCTAGCTTGAGGAAGATTCACCCTGAGCTAACATCTGTACCAATCCTTCTCTATCTTTTTGTATGTGGGTTGCCACCACAGCATGGCTGCTGACAAGTGGTGTGGGTCCACGCCTGGGAACCAAACCCGGGCTGCTGAAGTGGAGCATGCTGAACTTAACCACTAGGCCATGGGGCCAGCCCCACTGCAGCACTTCTTGAACAGATGGACCCAGCTCTCCAGGGTAGAATATGGGTGTGTTTCTCATACAGAAAATCATCACCTATTGAAGATGTGATTGTAGTGCTAGGTGATCATAAGGGCACAGAATTCCAAGAAAGTAGGAAAATATGAGTGCTGTTTCTACATGCAAGGACTAGTCCATAGAACCCCTCTGAACCTTCTAGGGCAATTACCAATAGCAACGACATATGGAATCAAAGCTGGGGGTGTGGGGGTCCCAACAAGGTGTTTGACCAACACCAGGTTGTTAGGTTTTTCACAGGGACAACATGCTCTGTCCCAAGTTGGCTGATCCGGGTCAGTCACGAGTTTTCCTCTGCCCCACACTTCTCGTGACGGCAACAATACCAGCCCTTGGTGGGAATCTACAAAGGGGAATTAGGTTCAGCACGATCACTTGGGGCGGCAGGAGCCAACAGGAGGGCAAGTGCCTGGGCTGGGGTGAGAGAAGTTGACCTTCTCTGCACCAGGAGCTCTGGATGAAGAAATGATGCCCCCAAGTACCTTTGAAATGGTATCAGATGGGGTCCCAAGAGGAGGGTGGAAGACTTGAATGGATCTTATCTTTTCAGAATACAATTCTAAGGGAAGAACTACTCATAAGAAGAGTTTTTGTGTTGAAACAGTCCCTTGAGGTACACAGGGAGTAACGCAGATGCGTGGATGTCCTCCCAGGCCTGCTGGGGACGTCCTTCTCTGTGGAAGGACAGCGCCATTGTCAAGTCTGGTGTACATCCTGCTCAGATGTCTCTCTTGAACAGCAGCTGCTTTTGCAATGACAACCCAGGTTGGATCATGTCAGGAACTGCTCATCTTTTGGGCAACCGACTCTGGGCAACAGCAACAACCAAACAATGCGTTTTTATGAGAAGAATATATAGAATTCCTCCTAACTTCTCTCTTGAAATCTCGCACTTTTCCTTCTTAATCTATCATTTGCCGCTCAATGCATCAAATACAACGTAGAAAAGTCTTTGACTTTCTAGATGAGAAGAATTAGATGTTTGGATTTATACGATTGCAATAACTGCACTACCCAAGTGGGAAATCGTTGGCTAAATCAATATGATTGAATCGTGTTCCAAGGATTTCCTCACTGCACTCCTGTTTGATGTATAGAGTGAATTTGATGAGGAATCCATAGAAAATGAAATAGAGACGTCCTTCACCACCACAGAATAGATTAGCTTTTGCACTCGGAGATTTGGCCTTGGAGTTCATAAATTGCCTGTTGACTATGCATGTAGCCCTGTGATATCCTTCAGGGGCTTGGGTGTCCCAGAGTACCAGCTATGCTGAAATTTGATAAGATTCAACCACCTTGGCAAATGCACTACAAACTGGGAAATTTAATTTCTAATTAAAGCTGTACCTACACAACAGCACAATTGTTTTAAAAATGAAAAATGTAGCTAGTTCATTAGGATTAACAATGCCAAACAACTAGTCAAGCTGACTTTTGCTCCACTAAATTGATCAGCAACTTGTGCAAATGGGCTGAGTTAATCAGTTGGTAAGGAATTAAATAGTCTACTCATACCAAAACATGCAAGTATCTAGTCAGAGTTAGGTTATCCATAGTCTGTTCTCTTCTCGACTACAGTAGCAATAAATTTTGGTGCTCATGGGTAAATAGATGAGTTGTTAGAACAGTAAATATTCAATAAATATTTGCTGAAACACAGTAAATAAAAATAAATATACACACTGATATTTCTAGAACTGTCAGAACAATAGCTTACATCCTGACACTTCACAGGCCATCAAAACAAGTTGACAATGGAGAAGTAACTGAGTGGGAAAGAACGAAGAATGGCAACACACAACGGAGGCCCTCAGAGAGAGGCTGACCATTGTCAGCACCCAGGTCTTAATTTCTAACCACCATTCTCCAATGAAAGAAGTCATCGCTGCTTGGAGAAATGGCTGATTCCAGAACAGAGAAGGAAAAGCAAAAGATGAACCAGGACCATCTTATGTTGCCAAAAAGTAAGAGATGCTCAAAAAATGATGGGAATATGTCAAAATGATACAAGAACCGATTGGCCAAATCTGGGACTATTTCAGCAATGAAATGAATAGATAGCAATAGATAATTGCCCATAGAATAAAATAAAATCCATGAATCCATACTGATATAAATAAATAATTGAATAAACAAATAAATGAGACAGAAGGGAAAGCTCTTTCTTGCAATATAACTCTAATCGATAAATGTAGAAGGAATGAGAGAAACAGAGAATTACCATTTGACAAATGCCACAGTAATAATTGTTGCAGGCCAAATTACCAATGGGTGCTAAAATTAATGGGCACAAGTAGGAGAAACAAGGTATTTACGTGGCCTCAGAGTATCTCCCCATTAAATACTTATTAATTACGAAGGGGAAAACAGTAACTTTCCTATGGAAAAACTTGTCAGACATCCCCTTACCCAAGTTATCAAAGTTAATATCATTAGTTATGGAACAAACGAGTCTCCCGTGCTTCCTGATACGTTGCACAAGAAGGACACAAGATCACTTTTGTGGTGTTCTTGTCAAACAGGCATAACCTGAATTTAATCATCGTGATACCTGGACAAACCCTAATTAAGGGGCACTCCACAAAATAACTGGCCAGTACTCTGCAAAAATGTCAAGGTCATTAAAGACAGAAACAGGAGCAAGCTGTCACAAATTAAAGGAAACTAAGGAGACGCAACAACTAAACGTGACATATTATCCTGGTTTCGATTCTGGAACAGAAAAGGGGTTAGACGGACACCTGGAGAAACGTGAATAAGGTCTCTAGGTTCTACAACAGTATTGCATAGACATTAATTTTCTGATTTTTACAACTTTACTGTGGCTGCGTGAGATGTTAGCATTTGGGGAATCTGGGCGAAGAGGATATGAAAATTCTTTGCAGTATTCCTGCAACATTTTGTTAGTCTGAAACAATTTTAAAATTAAGCATTAAAAAATAAAGCAAATGTTTACAATGTTTCTGGTTGGGGCCGTGGCTGGAGTTGGCAAGTAGCAGGTGGCCTCTTATTGGAACCAGCTTTGTAGGGACTGGAGGGTATGGTCTGTCTGAGAGCTGGGAAGTCATCCACCAACAGGGGGCAGCAGTGACCTGACAGCGCAAGGGTTTAGATAACGCCTGAACCCAGCACTACCCTGTTAACCTAACCCATACCTCTGGCCACACTTACCTATTTATACCCACAGATGCTTCAGACCCCATCCTGCTTCCAACTGACCTCAAAATGGAGAAGGAATTTCTTAATGGGGCTTAGGACAAGTTACTTCACCTCCTGGTTCTTCATCTATAAAGTGGGGCCCTAACCGCAGTTAAGTCATAGGGCTGTTGTGAGAATGACACGACACAACATGAGAACTGAGGTTGGTGTGTGGCACAGAGAAAGCTCTTCATAAATGTCAGCTGCTCTAATCATCATCTTCCTCATTATTACTATTATTATTTTGCTTCCAGAGCCCTAGAGACTGCCTCCCTAGAGCCTCGTTCCATGGGAGTGGGCCCTCTGTTGGGCTTGGTCACCGCTGTACCCCAGCACTTCACACAGTCCCTCCGCGGAGCAGGCACTCAGTAGACGTGCTATTCAAATGGAAGGAAAGAACACTTGGACCCAGCTTTCCTCGCCAATTATTTTGAACAGAAATATAGCCGCTATGATAGGGACCCAAATAAGCAGTAAATGAAATAAGACAGAAGTTTATTTTTCCCCCACAGAACCATTTGCACACAAGCAGTCCATGCCTGCAAGACGCCTCCAGGAACAGGCCCCCAGATCCTCTCCTGGGGCAGAGCCATCCCCAGAAAGCTCATGACCTCTTCCACATTTCAGCCTGCAGGAAGCAGGAAGGGCAAAGAAGAAGGACACATTGTTCGAGGGGGCAGCCAAGAGGATATACACATCACTTCTGTTTCCTTCTCGCTGGACAAGTTAGACACGGGCCACATGCATTTGCAAGGGAGGCTGGGAAATGTAGTCTTTATCCTGGGCCGCCATGTGCCTGGCTCAGTTTGGCAATTCTGTTGCTATAGATGAAGAGGATAATGCTACTGGGAAGCTGCCAGTCGTCCAGCCAATCTCTCCAGCTTTATCCCTCACTTTCTGTAGGCCAGCTCTAGGGCAGGACTTACACCCGCTGCTCCCTCTGCCTGGTGCCCTAACCTGGCTTCAACCCCACCCCTTTAGAGGATTTCCATCTCACCTTTCAGACCCCTGAAGAGAGGTCACTTCCTCTTGGAAGACTGCTAGCACACCCCCACCCGCCTCCAACCACCCTGGAGGGATTAGCTCCTTCCCTGAACTTCCCCTACAGTGGCACTTGTCACACTGCATCTAAACTCTTTATTGTCTGTTTCTCCTATTACAATGTACACTCCAACAGGTCAGAGAATATGTCTGTCTGGGTCCCTTGCACGTGCCAATGCTTTGAATTTCTGCTAAATTATTTTTTTAGTTTTATAAAATATTTTAATATCATTTATAAAAATAATTGGAATGATTATAAATAAGAAATCTACCATCTGATCAATTTACTCCCATCTCTGCATAGTTTCTTGACTTCCTAAAATGCAATGTATTATGATTGACAAGAAAATTCATCTTTTAAAAGAGTTGCTAAAACTTCATCTTCTCAGACAAACATTTCTAAGTTCAATCTATCTGAACATATAAACTCTGTAACTCACTATTTCCTTAGTGTATTATTCTGCTGAATTATTAAGTATATACTTTAGAGAATCTATATTGAATTCCCAAGCTACTGCTGCTTTGCCCAATGGGAAGAATATTCTTGGCATAAATATGACCACCCCAGACCCAGGCAGGTAGTAGAGAAGGTACCAGTGAAATCAGGCCCCATTGCTTAAAAGAGGAAGTAATCCAGATGCTGTGGGCCCCATAGGACCCTGGGACTGCTTGTCCTGCTCCTAACTCCTGTTTATGTCCCGCTGAGCTGGAGGACAATAGAGACCCATCACCAGCATCTCCCTCACTGCAATCAGCCGGACCGGGGGCTGTCTCTGGACTCCCTTCCTGGGCGAGGAGAGTTAGGGTGGCAACATCAGGGCTCTGCTGGCTGAAGTCACAGCACAGATGGCTTATGAACATGAAAAGGTTGTTTAATGTTAAAAGGCTTTGATTTTTTGTTTCTTCCAGATTGATTCCTTTGGTGCCCTGTGAGCTATAGGCAAAACTGTATGAGCCAAAGAGAAAGGTCATTTCAACCAAAACACTGAATTTCCTTGTTTAATATCATTTTTGTGAGTTCCAAATCACTCTTAAATATATGTTTGTGGGTCCAGTGTTTGTTATTGTTTGTTTGAGGAAGGGGAGTGAAGGATATGGTTTCAGGCTGTTTTTCTTGCCCAAGTTTCAAAAAAGGGGGAAGAGAGAAAAATACCAAGCTCAGATGGAAGAACGAAGAAAAGTTACCACTTGCTAAGGATGTTCTCTTAAAGGAAACCTAATTTTAAACCTAATCCTAATTCTCACTTTATTACTGGGCTTAGAATTCCTGTCTCAATCTCCTTTCCTTACTCAGTGCCCTTTCCCTCACTTCCAAATCAGTGTTTTAAACTGGTTTAAACTAAGTTTGCCGATCGAGGTTTTGTTTGCTAAGGAAGGAAGGAAGGGTCTTCCATATGAGACCACTACGTCCTCTAAGTGTCAGGCTCTCCTAGGAGTTTCATCTCATTCACTTTTCTAGCCAACCATGTAAAGTCAGTAACAAAACAGGGTGCCCAGCTGGTAAATGACAGTGTCTTCTCATCAGAGATGACCACCATCTGGAAAAAGCAGCCGAAGACACAATATTTTTGCTGAATACTCCGGGAAAGTTAAGGGGAACCCAAGAACTCTTTCCTGAGGAAGTTAATCAGCCCATACACTGTCCTGGTCCTCGGCCCATACCAGTCTGTGATGTCACCAGCTGATGACGCCACTTTTCACCAAAGACGCCCTGACTTCTTGCCTCTCACTGGTTGTTCAACAGGCCAGAGCAATCTGGGTGTACTTTCTGGATAACCGAATCGGTGCTCCGCGGCAGTCTGCTTTGTCCTGAACACAGAGCTATCACGCGACACAGTAATAGTTGTCACACACACACGTTGTCTATCCTTAGTTTTAAGTACATAATTCTGTGGAAGATGACAGGTTTGGGGATTTTTTTCAACCACTTGGAACATCACAGGCTGTCTTCATAATGCCTTAAGACCCAAACTCTAAAATCCAATATCCATGTGTGATTAAGTTTTAAACGTGAATCTTGATTAACAATGAGGTTCCTGAGGCCCCCTGGAGCACTTCTCATTGAGAAAATTCACAAATAAGGCCTCCGAAATCATACCACCTCAGCTGGTTCCAAACTGCACCAAAACAGAAATACTTGTTCTCTTTGTGCTCCTAGATAGGACGTTTCCATTCAAACCGTTCATTTGATTCAAAGTGTGGATGAGACGTGATGATGATTCAAATCAGAAATTAGATCCTAAGTGGGCCTCCGGATTAGATAACTTCAAGTTTTAAAAAAAAAAAAAAAAACTAAAAAACAAAGATCCTTCAGTAATTACCACGTGTAAGGAGGGAGCTGTGTGATGTTTTCCTCCTCTTCTTAGCAAATCGTCAGGCCCATCCTAGATTTTTGACTTGACAGAGGGTAGCCATGTCAGTCTGAAATGAGAACAACTACCAAGTCTTTAACTGGGAAAAAGAATTAAGTGGTAAGAGCTTGGGCTTTGGGCGGACTGAGCTGTGTGCCCTTGGGCAGAGGACTCCACCTCTCTGAGCCTTTTCTGTAAGCAAGGAAATGAGTAGTGGCTACCTTAGAAGGTCACCGTGTGGATTAAACGTATGCACAGCACAGTGGCTAGAACAGTGCACTGGGTCAAGTTCAGCAAATTATTACCATCCTCTGGAGGTCAAAGAAAAGAGGATCTTTTCTACCCATTCATTGCAAATATAAAGTTGCTCTTGAAAAGTGAACCAATCAGCAATTCAGCAAATCTAAGAGGGCTGGGCCTCCCTCTCCCAGAGGAAGTGAGCATTATCTGCACGCTGGCTGTTAGGGGCGCTGCAGCCTAACCTGGTAGGTTAGGCACCACCTGTTAGGGGCGGTCCAGCCCAAGGTGGGGTGTCTAGCATTTCCTTGCTCAGCTCTGATATGTAAAATGCTTTTTGTCCATGAAATAGCTTCCTTAAAAAAGCACACATACATGTTTGTTTGTGCGTTCATCTATATAGATAAATGGATAGAATGTACAGACAACCATCTATTACCACACTCTTGATTTGTCACCACACTGTGAGGACTGACCTCAGCCTTCTGCAGGGAGAGCCGGCGTGGCCAGCTGTCAGAACCCTCACTCAAGGAGAGTTCCTCCAGGCTACCAAGAGTCAGGTGTGTTTCACGATGTGTCTTGCTTAGTCTGTGGTGGCTTTGCTCTCTGCCATTTATTGGCTTTGTAAACCATGTTGGCTGCCAAAAATTGTGTAAATGAAGGCTCTTAACCTGCCGCAAAGAAACAAAAGATGAGTAACACGTTGGATATTAAAATGCAAGTTACCACACTGGGATATTTTCATCAGAGTGGTGCGGTAACAGTCTACAAGCAATTAGGAGCTCCTGGAAGTCCTCTGATGTTATTATCAGCCATCATAACATTACTGCAACCCCGAGAACTGATCCCCAACTGACTCATGACTGTAGACTGGAGCCTGGAAGAAATAATGGCCAAAGGTCTGAAATTATTTCAGGTGGTTTGAAAAGCCTGGAAGAGCAACTGCCAATGGCAATGCCAGGACCACATCCCCATAGGGACGATGCTGAGTCAGTCACCTCTCTCATTTCCAGAAGAGATGACCGCAGCTGGAAGGGATGTGAGTGTGTTCCTCTCCTGGCAGCTTGAGGTCTCCTCACAGCCATTTTTAAACAAATTCTTAAGTTACAGAAAAGAAATGACTCATTCTTTCTGCCCTGCCTTATTCAAAGGTATGCAAGTCACTTATGTCACATGCGCATATGCATAAAGATGCACATATGACCTTTAGATGAGACTCTGTATAAATTCATTCAAAGCTCATGTTACGGTCAGGTGCAAAACTCTTGCAGTAGAAAGATATTTTCTCTAAATGGGGTGAGCAGAAATCAGAAAAAAGAAAAAGCTCTACATTGTCATTTACAGCTAACATGATTTTTAGGAAGTCTGGCAAGTCAAATTTTTTCATCACCTGACAACAGAGTAGGAAATGAGAGTATACGTCATTTTTCTGTTATTTATACAATGCTTGTTTGCCGTTAGTCTTCCTAATAATGCACGCTCAAAAAAACTCGAAAAATCCAATTCTTGAGTCAGGCACATGGCTAACATGCTGCTGGATGGAAGCCCAGAATTCATTTTAACAGGAAGTATTCCCTTGACTGTGACACCGTTCAAGTTTCAATTAGCCTTCTCCGGGCTCCCAAAACCAAGAAAAATCTAGTGGGTTGTTAGCATATTCATAAGTAAACAAACGCTTGTTCCTTTGGCAGGCTGCCAGGCTGTGGTGCCAGGGAGGGATCCAGGCAGCCAAGGTGCAGCCACAGGGGTCTTTTACTCCCCTCATTCTGTGGCACTGGACCAGCTGTGGCTGCCACTCCTGTCTTTCTGAGCATCTTTCCCCATACATTTATGGAAGCCTGTGAGCAGGAGGCCCACTGAAAAAGGCCTGAAACGCAGCTCTAATTACTGAGCTGAGGTGGCGTTCCTCGTGCTGAACCACTCCAGGCTGGATGTTTGCAAACGAAGTTGTCTACGGGTCTGTACAAACTGTAATGTGCACAGAGATCTCCTGGGGATCCTATTAAAATGCAGGTTCTGATCAGGCAGGAGAGGGAGGGACTGAAGCTGCTGGTCTGAGGACCCCACTTTGAGCAGCAACACTGTAAAGTGAGCTCAAGACCATTCCATTCACAATTAAATAAACATGGGTTGGAGGCATCCCAGGTGCCAGGCCTGTGCCTTCTGGTGACTGCACAAGGGCAAGACAAGGGCCCAGCTTAGAGGAGCTTGCATATGAGAGAGGAGACAGCTTACAACATGCTGGGCAACTTGGCACTCATTTGGATTCTTTGCATTACAAGGAAGAAGGGGCCCATCTAAAGTGCCTCAAGCAAAAAGGGACTGTAACGGCTCCTGTAATTGCAAAGCCCGGGTAAGGCGACCTCAGGTCCAGTTTAAAGCAGGTAAAATGATGTCACCAGTCCCTCGTTTCTCTTTCCCCATCAGTCCCTGGTTTCTTTCTCTCCATCTTTCAGGGTGGTTTGGCTCCCATCTCCTGGAGGCAAATTGGATGCCAGTCTGTACATCTTCTCCCCTTAATGAGAGTGCCTGCCTGTCCCAGAAGTCACAGCAGAAATCTCAAGGTCTCTCATCAGCTCTAACTGGTTCACGTGCTCAGTCCTAACCCATCACTGCGCCCTGGGAAGTCAGACTTCCACCATGGCAAGCCCCAGAGACAGGACAGAGTTGGCCCCAGCAGAACCACATGTACCAGGAGAGCAGGAGGCACGGATTCCCAAAAGAAAATCAGGGGTTGGACGCTGGGCAGCCAAAAGCCCACAGGCTCCGTGACAGAGGTGTGATAGAAGCACGTGCAGGAGGCAATGAGAGCATGGAGAATAAGTACTGTCAACAACAATGTGTGTGCACGCGTGTGCGTGTGTGTCTCAGCAGCTACAGGCAAAGTTCACACGGTCCCCGGTCTAGGAAGGACTACTGTTAGGTTTCTTGGGAGCCTTTAACACAACACTATCCCTCGTCCACCTCAGCCACAGTAGTTCAGTCACTCCAGAAATTTCATTCACTACTTCTGTGCAGGAGATGGGAAGTGACCAGCATGGTTTAATTGTTCCTGAGGAGATTAGAGTTAAACAGGAATATAGACCAGATTGACACCGGTCAGCTATTTTGAAGCCAGTACACAATACTGCATGGCTGAGTACTGATTTGTGCTCAAAGAAAGGAGACATTGGTGTGAGCTGGAATCGGAGCTTCCCTCAGTGTGGACAAACAGGTGCAGTAATGAGCCAGCTTATGCACTGGGACATGAAGAGACAAACAAGTCGTAGGAGAGAAGTGTCATCTTCAAAAACCAGGGACAACTGCAAGATTTGGGTGCCCAGATCAATGACCTCCTCCCCACCTTGGCCTCTGCCACCATTATCCGTGACTTCAGTAATCAGGCTGGGAAGCTGTGTGACATCCCAGCCTTTCAGCTCCTCAACATCTCTGCCTCCCATCCAACGCAGCTGCCTCAGCCCTGGATCAGTCAGAACTGCGCCATCGCGGAAATGCAGGTTTCAAGAATTCCTGACCACACGTTCCACTTGCTATCCTGCCAGAACGCTCTCTATATTATTTATATTTATATAAAATCTCAAATCTCTGATCTCATCGAAAGTTCCAATCCAATATCCCTCGTCCTTCTTCCCTATCCATTACCCACCATCCAGTTAGCCATCTTCTCTACACCTAACCTCAAGCAGCTAGAGAAACACGCAACCTTTGAGTTCATTATAGCCACAAATGCCCAAAATAGCAATGACGATACTGGTGATGACAACGATGACATCGTTATCGCCTAACATTTATTAAATTTCATTATGAGCCACCCTTATTCTTGGTTCTGAGTCAGTAAGAACATAATTCTCTTTGGCTTAATTTAGCTCAGTATTTCTGAAAGGAACCACTATTCGCATTTGGAGCAGGACAAGTCTTCATTACATGAGACAGCCCTGGGCCTGAAGAACAGTCAGCACCACTGCCCCAGTCCACTAAACACCAGCACCACCCCCCGCTCACGGCACACACACATACAAGCAAATTTTCCCGAAGCCTGTTCCCTAATCCTCCTCCCAACCAGATTGCAGCGACAGTCTCACACCCAGCTGAGAACCGCTGGCTGGGTGGAAAGAGTACTAATTTGGACATCGAAACTGACATTTACTAGGGGCCAGCCCCGTGGCCGAGTGGTTAAATTCACGCACTTCTCTTCGGCGGCCAAGGGTTCGCCGGTTCAGATCCTGGGCATGGACATGGCACCGCTCATCAAGCCATGCTGTGGCAGCGTGCCACATATAAAATAGAGGAAGATGAGCACAGATGTTAGCTCAGGGCCAATCTTCCTCAAAAAAAAAAAAAAAAAAACCTGACATTTACTGTGCTTTGAGATCTTGAGCAAGCCACTTAGTCCCTCTGAGTTTCTTCTCCTAAAAGGCAGATCATAATTCTACCTCTGCCTAGTGGTGGCAAGTTCAAATGAGCTAATAAAATAGTAGCGAGAATATGCAGTGTATTCATTAGGATTATATTTGGCTGTGAGTAACAAAAAATTGACAGCAGCAGCTTAAACAATGATGTGTTTATTTTTCCTGCACCACAGATATTCTAAATGCTGGTGGTCCACAGCTGGTGTGCCGGCTCCATGATGTCATCAATATCCCCAGCTTCTGTCTTACTACAAGTGACTTTTACCCTCATGGCTGCCTCTCAGTCACGAGACAGAGCCTCCACTTCCAGACTCAACCTGCACAAAAGACAGAAAGAAAAAGAGACAGAGAGAAAGAAGGAAGGAAGGAAGGAAGAGAAGAGGAAGAGAGGGAAGAAGGAAGGAAGGAGGGAGACAAAACAGGCAAGAAAAGCTCTATCTATATCAGAAATATAACACTTACCTAAAAATCCCCAGCAGACTTCCATTTACATCTTATTGGCTGTCACATAATCATTCCTACCTACAAGGGAGACTGGGAAATATTTTTAGCTGAGCACATTGCCTCCTTGAACAAAATTAAGGTTCTGTGAGGAAGAAAGAAGGGAGAATGGATAGGGGGTGGGAGACCAGCAATCTCTGCCATACCTGGTACACTAGAAAGCACTATAGCAGTGTAAGGTGGCATTATTATTAACACTCAAAGGAAAGTACTTTACAAAATACAGTATCCACAGGGATTTCACTACATGAATTAATCCACATTACTTAAGACTAAATGAATGTTCTTGTTTATATCCAATAAGCATGGCAGCCGCAGTAACTAACAAGGCACATCTCTGCCCACATTTTCACATAGCAGTGTGGAGTGAACAACCTCGTGTGCAGTGGACTCTAAAGCAAATAGCCCCCAATTATTCAAGGTAACAGGAGAATGATACTAAAGTTATACGTGAATATAGAAAACATTTACTGGTTTGAGGCCACCTGGCATCCACCTCCATACTTTTGATAATTGCACCCTGATTTCCTTGTAGAAAACTACTTCCCCAAATTGTGTGTAGGTTGGTGGGACTGTAGGTCAAGATGCCCTGCTCAGATGTCAAGGAACAGACACCTGGCCCAACCTCAGCCAATGTAATTTTCTCTTCCAAGAGTTTAAATTCTGAATGTATGAAGCAAGGCAAAGGAAGGAGAGGAAGGGGGGATGGGGCGGGGGGGGGGGGACAATGGATGGAGGGAGGGAAGAAAGAAATCCAGAGTGTCCAGCCTTGCTCTTTAGCTGTTCTTCAGTTCTGTGGGCTCCCCACAGCTTTTCCACTTAATCTCTTGTTCTGCTCAATGTAGTTGAGTCAGTTTTGCAACCAAAGACCCTTGATGGATGCCTCATAGAATGACCTTTACAGGCCACCCAGAAACTCAGCTGTCTGCTTTGGTTTCACCTCATCTCCTATTAAAGCCTGACCAGAATCCCAAAGGGCACACCTTCTCTGATCCCGGACATTCTAGAGAGACAGTGAGAATATTGGAGTGGCCAAAAGATTGGTAGGAACCAAGGCAATGAAATGGCTCAGGGCAAGACTATGTCAGAGCGCCCTCGACTGGGAAGTGGGGGCTGTGATTTCTAGGGGTACAGACTATATCTTTTAGCCTTTCTGAACCTCAGTTTCCACGCTCGTAAATGACTGAGCTGACTTGATGACAGCAGCTTTTATAACACGCCGCTATTTCCTAACTTTGCCAGGTCTCCACCCGCCCACTGAGTTCCTACCTGCATAGCTTTAGAGTCACAAGCCACACGTCAGCCTCTCGGACATCCCTTGCTCCTTGAGCCGTGCTTGGGCCACTTCATCCTTTAAAATTTAAGTAAGATTGCCTAGAAGCCCCAAGTCACAGTTGGAGACAAGTTTCTCTCCCTTTCAAACATCTCCAGCACCTCCCTGTGCTCCCTCTCCTGTGGTTTTCTGCCCCAGGCCCTCTTGGTTGGCGCTGCTCTGGTCACTTCAGCCTGCAAAGCACCACCACTCAAGGAGAAGCATGAGCTGCCTAACTGGAGGTTTGGGGCAAAAGAGGCGACTACATTGCCGCTCAGGGGGACAAACAACTTGAAGCTGAGCATCGCTCTTCCTGTCACTGGCCACTGCCTGCTTGTCGCTCCAGCATCCCACCACGTTGCTTGTCTCCTGTTATTCCTCCATTACGTACGTCTTCGCCTCTCCTTTCAAACTCTCTTTCTCCCAACCCCTAAATTCCCTGTTCAGGTTTTACACAGAGCTTCTTCCCACCACCAAAATGGCCTCTGACACGTTGTGCTAACACAGGTCATTCTAAGAGGAATTTTGACCAACAGCTCTTAAGCCAATAATTGCTTTTTTCTTTCTGCTGCAAAAAACGTATCTCTAAAGATGCCGGTAACTCCTGTTCCCAGGCTGAAGGCACGATGCCTCCAGCTCTCAGGATGAATTTCTCAGAAAGCATCGGGCTGGGACAAAATGATTTGCTCTTTTGTTCCTGTCCCTTAAATGGAGACAGTGTGGTCTCTGAGGCACCAAGCAAAAAGAAAGAGGCTTTGACATTTACTGGCTCTGTGACCATAGGAAAATTACCCATCTACACCTGTATTTCCCTTCTGTAAAATGGGGACAATCATAATACTCATCCCATAGGATTGTTATGAGAATCAAATAGAAGGTTACATATAAAGTGCTTTGCACAGTGACTGACACATAACGGACGTTCTACAAAGGGAAAATGATGGCATTATTATTATTATCATCGCCACCATCGTTATTGCTACTTAAGGCATTTGAGGGTGAAATTAAAATGGTGATAGAAAGTTATAAAGAGCACAGCTCATCGAGAAGTCACTTGGGAAATGTGAAAATATAAATGAAAAACTATGTGCAGCAAAGACTTAGCATAAATAGAGTCCACTCAGAACTCACGTCCTAGGAAGGATGCTGGCCTCACCAGCAAGCTGGGCTGGTTAAACGACACGGCTACAAACTACAAATGCGAATGCCATTATTTCAGAAAGAAAATGTGTTTTACTTCTATTTTCTTTTGAAAAGGAGTAACATAATACCCTCCTTCGTCTAAAGATGCTGAGCACCCATATAAGAACATCAAATATTTTCATTCCTCCCAGGAGCTATTCAGTCCTAGAGGGAAGAAGAGTGTGCCAGAGTAAGTGGGACATCTGAAAATGGAAACGTGACATTTAGACCTCCACATTGTTTCTTAAAAATTTCCAGTCCCTGAAAAGGTTAAAAGACAATCACACTGGTGGTGAGCTAGCATATCAAAACCAAACACACAGCCTCAGCCTACGTGACAGTGACACATTTTCCTACTGGGCCCTTAAAAAACGGCATCATTTCTGCTTGACTATAATTCAGTTGTTACCTTTCTTTTTTGGGCTGCAGTTTATTGTTCCTCTGTTTCAAGGATCAATATGGAAAGACCACAGTTGAGGCCTTCCGCAGGAGTTATTTGGTATTCCTTTTCGTCCAAGTCAACTTGCCCTCTTTTTCAGCTTCCATCTGTCACACACACAAAGCTCAGGACAGGGTGGAATGTCGCATCCTAACTCTAAAGCCTCTTAGACAAAGTGTCTGCCCCTCACTCCCTTCTGCTCTGGCTTCTTGGGTGACACTTTTTATTTAGCACTGACTTATTAAAGACCTATGAGCAAGACGCAGCTTTGGTGTTGGGGAGACATACACACACAGTAGGATCCAGTCCCTTCCCTCCTGAAGGACCTGCACGAGGAGAGGAGATGGGCTGTAAACAGAGAATCCCAATCAGCAGGGACCCACACCGAGGGAACTGTGCACAAGGCAGTAGGAGGAAATAGGAGACAGAAAGACAGTTCTGCATCTTGGAACAGGGCTGATAAATAAAAGCTTCAAAAAGATCCAGGATCTCCAATAATGCGTAAGAACTCACAAAGTAGAGAAGAAATAGGTGGTGGGAGAAGGATAGAGAGAGTAGAAAACTGCTACCCAGAGGAGAGTGGGACACATCACACCCACAATAAAAATGGACTTAGCCGGCTATCCTCAGCATACTGATGAGGCATACCAGTTGGCTTAGCCATCTTGCATCTTTATTTCTTGAGTTTATTGTGACTTGACCTTCTGCTTTCCATACATAGACTTTCCCTCTCTATTATACACGAAGCAAATAGAGAGAGTTCCACAGCAGTTCCAGAAGGAAGGGAACATTGTCATTAGCAGAACTTGCCAGCATCCACACGCTGAGGACAAGTTGGCCACACTCTCCATCCTCATGGAAGATGTCTGATCTGTTCTTGTGAGGATTCCCACAACAGCACAGCCTGTCTCGGTGCCGGCCAGGATTGGTCCCTATCGTTCTCGAGCCCAACCAAGGACTCAGAGGGCACTGTCAGTCACTCGCTGCAGTCACCAAGGATCATCTGTCCTGTGTGCACTCATCCCCTTAGAATTCCGCCACGCAATCCCCTTAGAATTCTTGTCTCGCCAGGATGTCTTTGATTTAATTAGAGTTATACACAATAACTCATACCTTTGCATCCACTTTCCAGGGACCTGTAGGCCCCTGTTATTTGCTCTCTCCTGTAGCTGGCATTTAGTCTCCGCATCTGGACGCAGGGCTAACTTGACGGCACACAGCCTGTGCAGTTTGTGGCTCCCCGCTCACAAGGGCCCCATGCTTGGTTCAATTCCCCGCTGCTGACGAATTGAAATGCTCAATAATTTTTTCACAAGGGGCCCTGCATTTTCATTTTCCATTGAGCCTCACGAATTAGGTAGCTAGTCCTGTCTAGAGGAGTAAGGGCTTCAAGGTGAATTTCCGTCAAGCCCTGTCTAAACGCCAGGATGGGAGCCATTACTGACTGGGTCTGAGGATAGCTTTTGGTTACAGTAATCATTTTCACTGTCATTCACTTGGCAGGGCGACTGTCACAAGCCTGAAAGTTCAAGCAGCCCAAAAATACTTTTGACATCTGATTACAAATAACCAAACTGAAGCTTTGGCCTTGGCCCCCCTTTATCATCCTGCCAGATGTACAGACAGGCTCCTGACCTTTAAGCCCCCTTGAAGTTTATAAACAATACCGCCCCCAAACACTGGTTCATAAAGTTTCTCATTCTACAAACTTAATGCGTTATTCAGAATTTAACAATTCCCCTCGCATACTTTGATTCAGGGTGCGCAGAACTGCACCAGATGTAATAAAAGTCAAGCCCTGTAACTTCAATTATTAAACACTTGTACCAACGCCTGTACCCGAGCAGCCCGGTGGCTCGGACTCAAACTGCACGAGTAGCAGCGGGGCCGCCCGGAAAGGCAGGAAAGTATAGGAACGAACTGTGTTCTAGGCCAAGCCGGATGTGAAAGGGCCCTCCAGGTGGGTGACAAAAGGGGCCTGCAAACTGTGCATTTACCTCGGGTCATCCCGTCACACACCTGAAGCCATTCTTCAAATTGCGATTGTCATTTTCTATCTGTCCACATTGGATCCTGACACAGATCTGTCAGAGATTCTGATAGAATAATTGCCACTTGATCTCCGGAGGCCTGAAATCAAGCAACCCTCCCCACATACGTGTTGGCTGGTATTAAAACATTCTCTTTTCCAGGCTCAAGACAACGCAGAAACTCAATTGCATGTGTGAGTGCGCATGCGTGTTGTGGGGGGGGGGAGAAAGTTGCGGGGGCGGGGGGGCTGGTAAAGTGACACCTCGTCCTTATTCAACACTACGGGTCAGACACACCTTTCCATTTCCCTCTTGGTCTTTTTGAAGTCATCTCTAGAGACCGGGTTTCAAACGTGATCTTCATTTCATTGCTCAGACCTGGGGAATATTAATTTAACGGCCTCACTCGGATTCACATTAATTTCAAAGCGACGGCATAATCCAGCCACAAGTGTACTGCCTGCAAGAGAAATCCTGGACAGAACTGGCCGTGGCCGGGCATGGAGATGCACGGGAACAGGCAGCCGTTGTTTCACTCAGCACCCACAGTAGGACAAACTTCCTGA
Source organism: Equus quagga (assembly GCF_021613505.1). Taxonomy (NCBI): domain Eukaryota; kingdom Metazoa; phylum Chordata; class Mammalia; order Perissodactyla; family Equidae; genus Equus; species Equus quagga. Next base: position 175,748,011 of record NC_060267.1, on the reverse strand, counting down.
AAGCAGCTATCCTGTGTCCGGGTAAAATCCACCTCACAGTCCTTCAGACTGTGCGTTCACGGACTCACGACAATAAAAGTAGCACGCAGTTTCTGCAAGAACAAACACCTTTCACGCCCTCCCTTTGGCACGGCGAGCATCAGCTCCGCAGGCATGTTCAGATCCCCGCCTTTATCTTGATAAGGCAATTGGGAAAGCAAATAATAAAATACTAAAGATGGTGGTGGACACTGAAGGGTCCAGGATTTGTCCCAGTCCCTGCCTGCCAGGTACCCACGGGCCAGTCTGAATGAGGCCTTTGAGTGGCCTCGGAGATCCCTGAAACTCAAGCCCCCAGCCTGTGCCACTGCCCTGTTGCAAACTCCTATTTGTTAACTAAATGCACTGGGCAGACCTCGTTTTCATAAACAGAGCTTTCTAATTGACAAAGGCATTCCAACGTCAAAGGGGTAAGTCAGGGCTGCTATTAGTTGAGCAGAATTTGAAAATAGAAATCACTCTGATAACCTGCTCTGAAGATTATTTCTTCCTGCCGATGGACATATTGCCAAGTTGGGAAATGTGAAAGGATCTCTTGCTCGTTTGCTGCTTCAGAAATGGTCACAGGCTCTGTTGCAATTTGTTGTGGCACAGGCCTGCTTGCACCAGCAGCTGACAGAAGCTTGTAAGCACCAAACAAAAAAAAAAGCTTCTCTCCGTCTCAAACCTGTGGAAGCCGAATGTCAGTGCTATGGCCATCTCGGCGGTTGGTGGGAACTACACCTGTCTCGCTTTCCTAGAATGCAGCCAGCTACAAATCTCCAGGAGCAGCAATTCACCTTTTCAAATTACAGAGCCCAGGAGTGGCAGAGTGGAGAGCAGGTAGCTGCTACAAACAAGGGAATTAGCCCGTTCAAACACAGCAAGGACAGAACTGTGGGTGTTGAGCTTAAAATTTCCCCTGGGCGGAGGCCACGAACGCTCTGCAGGCTGCAAAGGCTCGACACAGCATCAAATATTTTTCTAAATACAAGATCCAAAAACATCATAATTCCACTTTAACGCAATCAAAGTCCTTAGATCTACTGAGAGAAGAATGAATTCGATTGCTTCAAAATCCTTCACTCAAAAACTAAGCACGAATTTTACTGTGATTAAGTGATAAGAGCTGGTTCTAATGCCACATGAAATTTATTTTTAAATGGTTATTTTATTCAGAGTAGTTGCTTTTTAATGACGCTGCCTTAATTTCCTGTTAAACCTGTTTCATCTGTAGTCATCCAACATTAATATTTATTTTGTTCATTTAATGTTAAAGTATTCTTAAATTAAAGCTATTACAATCTCCTACTGCTGCTGAAGATAAGTCAGCATAGGCACTACCATGAAAATAGAGAAAACATGGTCAACATGTCATAACCAGAATCCGGCTTAATAAACACAATGCTTTAAACGATTTTACTAGATTAAGACATAACCATTCTAGAAAGTGTTATAAAACCCACTGCTCAATACATCTTTTTTTTTAACCTCTGTGCTTCTTTATCCTGGAATTCTTAACAGTTAGATTTCACATTGTAATGAAAATTATACTTAAGAATCCTCTTGTGCTAAAATACTTCCCATGTACATATTATTTTCCATCAAATAAAATCCTCAGCATTTAACCTGTACAGATTGGCCAGCAGAGATATCACAATAAATTATAGTAAAATAAAGTCATGATGATATTGAACTTGTACCATATTTAATATAATATATAACTACACGGTCTCTTGTGCCTGTTTAGGCTTCATAACTTCCTATCGTCATATGACATTCTGTAGAATGCTTCAGTACAAACGGGCTCAGGACAGCAGCAACACCATTACCACCGCAGGAAAATTGCAATGGTTTTCTCCCTGGAGAATACCAAATCTCAAAATGCAACACACTGACTTATAATTCATTTTCACATCTAAAAGAAGCTCTTGGCTGAAGCCTTATACTGTCTGCAACATGTTATAGCTTCCTTGCAATTTTACTTTTAGGAAACATGATAAAGAAAAGCAACAGACCCCATGGGCATCGCAGATAAGCCATTTTAAGTTCACATTCTCTTTTGCACTAATTTGGATGGGAAGCGAGGAAGAGGAGGAAAAGTCTGAGTGCCCCTACAGTTCCCAGATAAAACTTCCCTTGTCATATGGCACCGTGTGCTTGTCAGTGGCAAAAAAACACTCCAGACACATATACTTCTGTCACTTTTCTAACCAAAGAAGTTGCTACCATCGCCAATAAGAGGTCCACCCTGATTTTTGAGGCATGTGTTCTAATCATCAGAAGTTTTATTAATTACACACGTTTCTTTAAAAAAATTCTTTTTCTGAACTAACCTCAGAACCAAAAAAACATTGGTCTCAGCTTCAAGGTTCCCCAGTCTTAATAGTAACGAAAACCGAATGCTTCAGATCCCCAGGGGGCTGCTTCTTCCTCTCTGTGCCCGCAGGGAACAGGAAAGGAGTGTGTGCTTTTTCCTCCATTGCCCTGCTTGGGTTTTGCCTTTAGAATTTGAAGATTTGTTCCCATTCCTGGGCACCTGACAGGCTGTGATTTACATCTGAGAAAACAACTCCCGGGTTCTTATCAGAGTCAGAAGCTGCCCCCACCCATCTTAGCTGTTCTCTAGGAAACAGAGGGACAGAGGGTGTGGGGGAGGGGAAGCAGAGTCTGTCTGAAGCTACACAGGACAAGCAACACAGGCAAATCCAAAGTAATGGAGGCAAATATAAAAAAAGAATATTATTTATTATCTTCTTTATTAATACTCACATATAACCCTTGCTTTTTTCACAAAAGTCTACTTGAGAAGAATGCCTCCTTGCTTTATCATGCCCAATGGGGCTTTTTGCTCCTGGACCACTTCCCCTTTCTCCACCCCACCCCCCACATCCAAATTACTCTTTCACATGTTCACAGATACCACGAAAATTTTGTAAACAAGATTTGGATTACTGGATCTTGATTTAATCAACATCCCACTTCAAGATGGAAGGCAGGTAGGGGAGAGGGTAAGAAATGGGAGAAAAGGGAAGGGAGAGAGGCAGGGGAGAGGAGAGGAGGGGCAGCCCGTCAGAACTTTCCAGTCTAGTCTTTTCCGAGATGTGTGTGTAGTATTGTGGCTGTTCCTTGAAATTCGATGACTCAGAATATTGACAGCAAGTGCCTGTGTGGTTATTTATATTATAGAACTATAACCGAATATTCGGGCTTCCTCAGTTTGGGTCTGGACTGTTCTAGTTTAAATACACCACAATCCTCCGGTGGGGGTCTCCACAGAGAGTCAGGTCCCCCGGGAACCACTCTCAGAGCCGGGGCTTCCGGAGCAGGGTCTTGCTGAGGTCTTTGACCTCCTCGGGGCTGTTGACGCGCTCGTAGCCCAGCACGGCCATGGGCTGGTAGCAGAACTCCTCCACCTGTTTGATCTGCTGGAAGGTGAGCGCGGTCCGCCAGGCGTTGGCGGCCTGTGTGGCGTTGCGTGCGGACACCACGAAAGGCTTGGAGGAGGAGCCCGAGCCGCTGGTCATGTTGAGGGCAAACTGCTCCATTTCAGGGCTCACCAGCAACCCCACAAAGTCGTACACCCTCCGTAGGGTCTTGACAGGGTCTCCCACCAGGTCCTCGTACCGCACCACCAGGTAGTGGCCTTGCAACCAGTCAGGGGGCTGCAGGGCCGTCTGCAGCGTCTTGGCCATGCTGTTGCAGATGACCTCCATGGCGCCGAGCGCGTGGTAGTCCGCCGGGCCGCCCACGCCCTCCTTCTTGGCGCCCAGCTTGTGGCCAGCGGCCTCCAGGAAGGGCATGCGGTGGGCTCGCGGGTCCCGGCTGCGCACCACCTGCAGGCTCTCACGGATGAGACCGTGGCGCGAGCGGATGCGTGAACTGGCCACAGCACGGGGATCGCGCACCAGGTGGATGACCTTGAGGTCCAGGGCCGGGTCACGCAGCAGGGGCGCCAACACGGCCACGTCGAAGACACGCACGCCCTTGATGACCAGCGTGCGGTACTTGCGGCACTCCTCCTCGAAGCGCGCCAGGCGCTGCGGCGGGCACTTCTTGCACACGCGATCGTCCACCAGCCCCACGACCTCCTTGCGGTAGGCGGGGCAGAGCGGCGACGAGCACACCACCTTGTTGGTGGCCGCGCCAAAAATGCCCAGCGTGGTGAGGTTGCGCCCCCCGCTGCCGGCGGGACTATACAGCTGGAAGACCGAGAGGTCGCAGCGATACAGAGCGCTCAGCATGTCCCGCGCCGCCCCTTGCAGGGAAACGGCGTCCCCTGGGTACAGTTTTTGCCACACGTGCCACACTGGCTCGTAGAGGAAGAACACCTCGGGGTTCTGGTTGAAGAGCTCGCCGAAGAAGGACGAGCCAGAGCGCCACGTGGTGAACACGTACACCAACTGCCGCTTGTCCCCGCCACCCCCGGTGCCCCGAGTGCCATTGCCGGGAGGGGCTGCGGCCCCCGCCGCAGCTGCCGGAGCCACCCCGACGGCAGCGGCGGGAGGGCGGTACGGGGTACGCGGGTCCAAGCGGGTGTGTGCGCGGGGCGGCGCGGCTGGAGGAGGCCCTGGGCGCCCCCAGCCGCCCCCGCCTGTCCCCGCCGCGGCCCCGAGCGGCCCGTCGGGGCTGCACTGCTGCAGCGGCTCCTTGTGCCACTTGTAGTCCAGGAGGTTGAGCATGGTGAGCACCAGCAGCAGCGCATAGCCCGCGCACAGCACCAGCGCCTTCCTGCGGAACACCTTCATTCCGAGCGGGGACGCGGGCCAGCGACGGCCCGGGCGCCGGGGCCACGGCGGGAGCAGGGCGCGCGGCGCGGCGGCAGGGGCAGCCGGGAGCAACTGGGCGGACGCGCCCGGAGGCAGGGCTCGCGGCGGGCTGCGGCTCATCACAGGCAAAGCCTGGGCCGGCGGCGCGGGGGAGGCGGCCCTGCAGCCCGGGAGGGGGACCCAGCGGGCCGGCTTCGGGCGCGGGGACTGGGGCCGCGGCTCCGAGGCGGGCGCGGCGGCAGCGGCGGCTGGTCCCCGGCGCCCAGGGCTGGCTCTCCCATGGCAGCGGCTCCGAGGAGGACCTGCGAGGGGAAGCGGAGTAAGCCGGTGCCCCCCAATCCTCCTCCCCGGCCGCCTCCTCCGCCTAAGTAACGCCCACCCTCGGGTCTGCCTGGCTCCCCCGCTCACCTGGAGCCGCAGGCGCGCCCCGGAGCGGCCCCGGATCACCGCCCAGCGGTCTATCCTGCTGTCACTCTTTCCTCGATTTCTCGCGCCTTGTCTTTCGCTGGGGGTGCCCACGCCTCCGAGGGGGCCGCGGGACTCGGCAGCCCAAGCCCTGGGCAGAGTTTCCGGGCGGCGAGCGCCCTGCGGCTCGGGAAGGGAAACTTTCACCGGGCCCGGAGCCCTGCTCGCGCTCCGCTGAGCCCAGTGCGCCCGGCTCCAGCGGCGTCTCCTCCGCCCTCTCGGGACCGCAGCTTCCTTCCTCGCTCCAGGGGGCGAAGCCGGCTGGGGGAGGTGGGGGGAGGGGGCTTATACGGGACCCAGCTCCCGGCAAAGCGGCTCCGCCTCTCTCGCTCTCGGCCTCCGAGCCCCAAATCTTCCCATCTCTCTGGCGGCGGCGGATGGGGCGCAGCGCGTCCCTGCAGCGGCGGCGGCAGCAGCTGCTTCTCCCATCATCCGGAGGATGCCCGGGCGGGCATTGCCGGCAGCCCCCGCTGCTCCGCAGCCTCCGACTGGCCCGCAAGGACCCTCCACACACAGCTCTCAACAAAGGAGCCTGGGGCCGCAGCGCTCCCTTGCCCGCCTCGCCCCCGGTACCAGCCGCTTCTGGCCAAGGAGATGTCGGGCCAGAGGAAGCCCCCGCCGCCGCCGCCGCACTAAAGCGGCGCCCGGGAGGATGCTGCTATCCGACTCCCCCTGCGCCGAGCGGCTGCAACGCGCCCGGGCCGGCCTCTGCGCGGCTCCTGCCAGCCGGCGCCGGGTTGGTGCGCGCCGCCGTCCGTCGCCGCGGCTCCTCCCCTTCGCGGCGCTGCTCTCCTCCTCCGCGCATCCCGCGCCCGCCCCTCTCGCCGTGCCCGGCTCCCGCCGCCGCCGCTGCCGCCGCCTTGGGGACCGGAGATGCGGGGCCCCGTTTACGGCGGCGCCGTTGGGGCCGCCATCCGCGCGGCAGAGGCCGCAGCAATCCGTGCGCAGAGCGCCAGGGCGCGGACGCGGGGCTCCGAGCGCCCGGGCGCCCCGAGCTCTGAGAAACTTGGATTCTCCGGGTCGCTGCCGGGCTCAGCCGCACATTTTTGCTCTCAGAAAGAGTTGGTGATAAAGTTTGGGTGGAAATCCCTCGGCAGCCGCTCACTCCACTCTTCCCCCGGGGTCGGCACTGCCCGGCCCCTCGGGGAACCGAGCACGCACCCGCTCCAGGCGCGCTCGGAGGATGCCGAGCGCCGCTCTCAGGCTTCCTTCTCCAGGCTCGCCCGCTCCAGCTGGCCAGCGGCTTCTCCCTCACCGAGGAAGTAATAAATCTTTCTGACCCCGGGGTCAAAGAAGACGCTTCAGTTTTCCGGAGAAGCGTGCCAGCGGGGCGTCTTCTCCCCGCTTTACTCCACCTATGGACAGGGCCGCTTCGGTTCTGTCACGCCCCCAGCAAATGCTGTCCCCATCTCCGCTCGAAGTGATGGGTCCGCTGTGACTGACGTCCTCCGGCCCCGGGGTGATGGAGCGTCGGGAGGTGACACTTGGTTCTAATTTATAGTGAAATACTTGTCTTGCTTCTTGGTTTTAGAGATGAAATTGAACGATTTAGCCCTAAAGGAAACACCGTTGTTGGAAGTAGATCATTTTTAGTTGCTCTGAGTTGGTTTAAGTATATTTTAAGATAATGAGGAAAAGCTTCCCCTCCCCCACCCCCACCCCCCCACAAGTGAACCAAAGAAGACTAAGCTATAGCCTCAATTTCATCCGTCAAGTGGAGACAGTTATAATGGCCTCCAGTAGTTAATCTGTGGTTGGGTGCTGGATGCTCAGATGGTTAAACCTCAGTTGAGGCCTGAACGGCGACGAATTGCGACCAGCGCCAAAGCTCCTGGGCCGCGGGGAGACTGAGCGCCGATCTGCTGGAGGCGTTTTGTTGCCTCCTGTCCCGATGGAGTTTTTAGAAGTTTGACAAAGTTACTGCAAATTTATTTCTGTGCTATTTTGGGCAGCCTCTCTCAGCCGGAGGAACCTTCTAAATTTAAAATGTTACTGTTTGCGCCATTATTCTTCGGTGCGTCTTACAGAATCTTGTGAGTGCAAGGAATCTTGGAAAGTGACTTAACTCATATGGGTCTTCAGGGTAGAAAAATGTTCAAGGATCTTGACTTGGCCCCGTTTTGCAGAAAAATCCAGAATGTCACGAGTAGAGCTCAGCTAATTGCTTTCCCCTGTGGTTCTGCTGAAGCGTAGGGGTGAGGCTTTTGTAGGACAGGTTTTATGCAAATGGCGGGAGGGAGAGTAGAGCGCGAGTTTCATATGCAGCTTGCTCAAGTAGCACAGCCTTACCTCTAGGAGCCGGTGCGGACAGACACTGTTTAATCCCTGTTTACAGACGAAAGTGGTAGGGTTTGAGTGACTTCCCATCTCTCCATTTCTGGACCCACCCACCTCCCTTCCCCTGCGGTCTCAGATATCCTTGTCCCTTCCTCCCTCTCCCCTGTCCCCACAAAAACCAAAGTCGTATTGGCACATTGTAAGACTGATGGAAAAGGAAGGGAGTTGGGGAGGAGAGAAAATCTCAATCTTAATATTCAGCATGATTCCAAGAAAAACAATTTCTAATATTTTTCATTGAGTCTCTGGCTTTGTGATTACTCATAAAGCACGTGAATTACAGTCATTTGATGTAACAACCCCGTTTTTAAGCAATTGTTTGCATAGAAACAATTTTGTCGCAATTTTGTCACACTTTACTGGAGTTGGCAAAATAGTAAATCCATTTGCCAGACGCCCCCACAGTGAGTGCTCAGCTGTGAGTGCTCAGCTGGCATAAATTTACAGGTTCCGGCATCTCCATCTCTCCTTGCTTGCAAATATTTTACCACTTTGCACAGTGTCGCAATTAATTCCAAACTTTGTTACAACTAATGACATCCAAAGACTTGATAATGCCTTCCTTCCAGCGTTTGTTCAGAAATTCCTTTCATTTTAATCCACTTATCCTTTTAGCGTAGTAATGACCCAGACATATAATAAGTCACATAATCATTTCATTGGCAGAGGAGCCATTCTTGCCACAGAGCTGTCCTGAATTTCAGCTGATGTTTGGTTCATTGCAATTCAGTCTTTTCCAGGACGTTCCTTCAGTCTCTCTTCACTGCTGTCCGTCATGTAGAAAGGAAATTGCTGTTGGAAACTTGCTGTGGCTTTTACCTAATCCTAGACAGATAGGGGGCCCATCATTCTGGGGTGCTGGAGGCTCAGCACCCAGCCCATGGAATATGGTGGAGAGTTCTTCCAGAACCTTCCTCCAGAGTGTGAACTGGGAAAAGATGTGAGGCTGGGTTACCTGGAAAGTTCCCTCCAGGCCTGTCTGTGTCACTGGGGCCTGCAGGATTCACCTTTGAGGAATGTCTGCTCCTGGGCACCAAGATAGATTAAGTCACTCATATTTTCAGCAATTATGCGTTTTCAATGGAACTTGAGTGCACAGAATTGGATTAATCATAATCCTTGATTTCAAACACACTGTCATCATTAGTTCAAGGGTGGCCCTTTTCTATTCTATATGATTTTAAATAATATAGTGAATACTCATGAACTCATCACACAGCCTAAGAATCTCCAGAGGTAACCATGCTACTTAATTTAGCTTAAAAACTTAAATGAGGGGCCAGCACGCTGGCATAGTGGTTAAGCTCGCATGCTCCACTTCAGCAGCCCAGGGTTGGAAGGTTTGGATCCCTGCCCCCACCCTTTCTCCCCTCCTCTGGCAACAGTGTCTGAACTACCCCACCCCACTGTATGTGGCTTTGGTGGGACTTTTGGCCGAAGTTCCCCTCCTCACCTCCCAAGGGGCACGTCTGTGACCCAGGCTCAGCAAATTAGATGTTCTCGCTATGAAAGTTCCGTTCCTGCCTTCATTCCATCTATATGTATTGAGCTCTACTGTGTGCCAGGCAATCTGAGGCTTCACCCAACAGACCAAAAGACGGAAAAGAGTTGCTGTCCTCTCACCCCAACAGTGGAGCCTAGAGCGATGTCCCATTGTCCTCTCAGAGGGGACCCTGTCCCTTTCAAGCATGTTATTTGGTTTTTCTTTTATATTCTGTGAGCTATTCTAAATGCATCCACGAATAGCTCCTTCCTCCCCACTAAGTTCAGCAGAGTTAGTTTCTGTTAGGACAAAAAATTCCAAATTGACATGGCAGCTTCCGGCCTAATTCCAGGTTTGGTTTTATTCCTGCTTTGTCTTTGTGCCTTGTTCTCCATCTGCCCTTGAGCAGTGCTTTCTCCTTTGAGTTCCCACCTTTAAACTCTAAGTGTCTGGCCAGCCAGCGATCCTAGGGAACTCCAGCCCAGCCCCCACAGCAGCATCGGCGAGCTCACAGCCCACCCATCCCTGGCCTGATGCATCACAGCACTGGTGGGGCTGCTCACTTGGAACCCCTGACCCCAAGAGCCACACAGCCAGGACTGCACTCACGCTAATTAGTATGCCTTTTTAGTGAGATTTATTTCCAGAAACCATACCTAATCATCAGTATCTCCTAACCTCTGGTCCTAAGGACCTGCCAGGTTTTTAATTATTATTAAATTATAACCCCCCTATTAAAAAAAAGATAATGGTTGTGTGATGTGAGGTGGTCAACAAAGATAAATACAAGAAAATTGATCAAAGCGAAAATAACGTGAAGCCAGGGGTATGGTCTTGTATAACAATCCATTCCATGAAGTCCTGTTCAGTTGCTAGAGATGAGTCCAAAAAATTGGCTCTGAGCTTCCTCATAGCCAGAGTAAAGAAGGGAAGTTGCTCAAGAGACTGACAGCTTTATCGTACATAGAGAACTAAAAAAAGAAGAAATGTATCTTCCTTTTATTGTAAGCTTCATTCACGTGATTTCTTTGTTCACTACTTTATTCACAATACTAGCCTAATGTCTGGCATGTAAGTGCTCAATAAATATTTATTGGCTGACTTAGTAAGGGTCCTTATAAAAGAATTATATGGTATAGAAAGTGGACCATATCCTTAAGTATGTCTCTACAATCGACAATAAAAACAACTATGGAGTTGGGGCTGAAGGTGCTGGTTTGTATAAGCCCGATCAATGCAATCTAATGGCATAATGTCAAGGCTCAGTTCACTAAAGGCAATTCAGCGTGGGCCACGTCCACCACTCTGATGAAGCTATTTGTCATGCTAAAGAGTACAGGGAAGAATAACTTCTAGAAAAAGACATCTTGGAGAGACTATTGCCTGGAAACAAGAGACCCAAACTCTGTCATCTCTTTCCACGTCTCCATGCCAAACAACTCCCAAGGGCAGTAAAAGCTGCGTCTTGTGCCATCCCCAGCTGGAAAGTGGTCTTGAAGCATTTTGGAAATCATTTAATTTTTCCTGGCTTTTCCCCTAGTTTCCCAGGACTCATGAGTCATGAAAACACTCAGTGGGGCTGAACTGGGGAGCACTCAGTGAGTCTTGCTCTGACCACTGCCCTTCACCCCTTCTGGTGCTCCAGTTGGCAGGAATTCCTCCCTGGAGTAAACCTGTTGTCCCCACGGAGGGCCTGTCCCCTGACAGTCGGTGCTTAGAGGCCAGGCCCCCGTGCATCTGCCGCGAGATGGCCGTCCCCCTCACTGTGGACCGTCTGGACCCGTCTCCCACCCGGTCCTAATCAGTCCGGAGAGATAACTCACCATATTGTGAAACACCACATTTGAAAACCCGGAGGAGCTTTGACACTGAGGTTCCAGTCCCTGATCAGAAATGCTTTAAAAATGATCAACCAGTCACCAAAATCAACTGTCATGAGGAAGCAGAGACACGTCACATTGGTAGAGACTCTGTGGGACATCCATATAGCTCTGCAGTAATAGGATTCTGTTTAAAACAAATGAAGGGATGTCTAACGGTTCCCGTGCCTTCAGTGTGACTTCTACCGCAGGTGCCACAGTGTCTGATAAAAGGCTGTCAGTTGGAAAACCCTCTCTTTGTTGACAGAAGGAGTTAAGTTCCTTAAGATTTAGAAACAAGACATAGTGGCTCCTGGACAGAATTCAGAATCGGCCCTGGATTCAATTCCCCACAAGCTTACTCACTAGTTCTCTGTTCTCGGACGAGGTCTGTAATCTCTTTGAGCCTCAGTTTCCCATCTGGGATATAGGGCTAACAATAGCTGTCTCATAGAATGGCTAGAAAAAGCCAGGGGCGTGTGGAGGGAAAGCACGCGGCCTGGCCCAGAGCGAGTGGTCCACGATCATCCTGCCCAGCCTGGTGAAGGGCTTCTTCTCGGGGAGGAATGAAGTGAGTTAAAGGAACTCAGGGTCTACAAGACTAAGCATGCCGAGTCCCTTTCTCCAGCCCTTTTTTCTTCGGGATGTTTGGAGATTCGGTTTGGTGAGGGCTTTTTGCAGGGCGGGGAGGGTTCTGGTTGAGGTTCGGAAGGGCAGAGAGGAGGGGAAAGGGTTCCGTGGTAGCAGAGAGCGTGGCCATCATGGCGGGAGCTGACCTGTGCGCTTCGTTGGCCTTGCAGTCTGTGGGGACTTGCTACTCCGAGTGTGTCAGAGGACCAGCCAAGTTAAGGTCACCTGAGAGCTTGTTAGAAATGCAGAATCTGAGGCCCCAGACCTCTTGCACCAGAATCTGCATTTTAACAAGATCCCTGAGTCACTGGTCTGCACACTGCAGTTTGGGAGCACAGAAGCAGCTTCTTTGGTGTTTAATGGGGGTAAAGAAATAACTCAGAAATAACTACAAGAAATAACTCAGGGTCGTGCAGGTGGGTGGACTGTCCCCCTTCGCTGCCCCCTTTCTGTTGTATAAGGCTTGTAGAAGCTTCCGGAGCAGCTGGTAGCCCATGCAGTGCAAATTAAAAAGAGATGCTTCCCTCCCCCACTTCCACGCCCCAGGTATGGCACAGCCAACGAGCAGACACTGGAACCTTTGCACAGGACACAACCTGCACAACCGTGTGAGGGCCTGTTGCTAGCACAAAAATAAGTCAAAAAATACTGACAGATTCCCAGAACTGGTCCATCCCTCTTAACTTCTGTATTAACCAAAAGTAGTAGAAATAGCTGCTTTGCTTGCATTAAACAGAAAGAGAAAGAAATGATGGCACTTAATTAGACTAGCGACCACATTGTGACATAGGTTCTTTCTGAAGAAAGATGAGTGCCTTGGAGATGGCATGAGTCTCGCGGTCCATGTGGCCACACACGAAAGCAAATTCCATTCTAGGCAATGTTACCTCCATTCTTGTAACTTACAGACAAACTATGATGCAGAAACGTAGCAATTTTCCACAGGTGGCCTCCATGCTTCTGTATTTCATTTCTACAGTGTCCTGGTGAATGAAGTGGAATGTGCAATTTCATGCGCGCGTTGTTTTGGCAGTCACAAGATAGAAGACCCAACGGGGGGAAAAATTGGAGGGAGAAAGTAGCTCTCGACTGGAAGGTTCTGTTCCACGTCTTCTCAGCTGTACGGTTAGTCTTTTCCCCTTTCAGCTTCCATGGCTGTGTCTCAGTTCTGAATTCCCAGAGTTTTAAGTCAACTCTATATAATTTGGCTCGGATCTTGCCTAGTTACATGCTGAAAAGTTGGATGCAATTTTGGCTCAAAATGTAACATCTCATTAGTTTTCAGATGATATATCCTTGTCCTTCTCAGTCACGACATAACATGTGGTTTTACTTACTTCAAAGGAGCACCCTTTCGGCTCTAGCAGTTTCTGCCACATCCATTTCCAGAGCACAAAACGTTTTGTTGATTTGTCGAACTGCGTCTTTTCTTTGCCTTGTTAGCTGTCTGTTTTTATGCAAGATTTCATCGTTAGGACACAACTTATTATGCAGAAAATTCTCCTCTGCGTATCCGTGTCCCACTTACAGTTTCTGGGAAACAATCCTCGTTTTAACACCACAGGTCCATTCCAGTCCAATAAATATCTAAACTCCCAGCCTTCCATGAAAATATATTGTTTTCTTCATCTCCAGCCAATGCTTCGGTTGTCATTTGTTTCAGGATCTAATTGACTTGATGAAATTTCCGTACAACATAAGAAATTAGGAATTTATTGTACTGAGATATCTGTTTTGATTTTTATGACAAACATCTGGGTTCATCCAGATTTATTTTTCCGTCATTATTTTAAGGATGGACATTTTGTTTCTTTTTCCGCAAAGTCTCCTCTGCCGGAACATAGGAGACGGGTGGATTTTAGACCTGCCGTTGCAGCCCCTCACCTTACACTCATTGTGGCGGACGAGCCTTCAGCCATTGGCACGGCCTGGACTCTGCCCAGAGAATGAAGAATTGATGGACAGCATCACAGCACACGGCATTGCGCTCGACAGAAAGGCAGTGCCGACAAAGCGGGAGTAACAGTCACTAGTGACAGAAGGAAGGCCTCTCCCACTGGGGAAAACTCATTCTTCTCAATTACTATGTATGGCACTGCTCTGGAAACTTTTGGATGCCTGGCCTGTTTAGTTCTGTCCATAATGAGGTGGAAGCTGCAACATCTTCACATATTTGCAGCATTTTTGCGTGTGTCGCTGGCTCAGAGCACTTGGGCATCCATCTCTACAGTTTTGCCCTTCTGCTTGGCATGCCATGTTGGAGAAGAACCCAAGAGAGATGGTGCCATTTGGTATGTTTTGGTTGCATAGCACCGTTTCCGTAAACAGCTGGATTTGTCCAACCACGTCGGCCATCAGCTTGGGTGTCTATGGCCCTTAAGAAGCCCCCATATCACTCAGGCAGGCAATTGTTTACTTATGTTCTGCTGAAAACCCTTAGAAGTGTGTGCTCAATCGCTGCAGCTGTGCCCACGGCTTGCCCAGAGTCCCAGCCTGGGTCAGCAGTCTTTTATATCCTTTTAAATAACCCACACAGAATATCCCCTAACAGATTATTATCCATCTGGAAGTTCAAGGCAAAGTGCTGAATGTGCACTGTGTGCATTTGGGGCTCACGTTCAGTCTAATCTCATGGTTCCTCCTGACTGAGAAAGTCTCTCTTGACCTCCCAGACTCCCCCCATCGCCGATTCGTGCTGTCAGGAGAAGGTGGAGAATGTCATCTGCTTATGCAATCATGGTTCACTTGTCAAAGCAATGTACAGATGCTCGCCCTTACAATCTCCCACCAGAGAAGGATAGAAATTTCAAGAAGACTGAAAATGAGGCATTAATTTTGCCCATGAATAGCCAGGTCCAGGAGAATTTTAACACCTTATTTTGTGGAGTTCCCCAAGGACCACTGACTGAATGCCTGACACCGTACCAGGCTCAGATGGAAAGGACGAACGGAGAACTCAAAAAAGGATGTCTCCTCCCTCTGTCCTCGCACATCCACGCCTTCTCCTCCTGATCTCTGCCACAGAAATGCCACCTAACTGGAGCAAACATGCGTGGGAGCCTCCTGGGCAACGTGGGAGATCCCTAAATGTTCTGAAACTGAGCTTCCCCATGACAGCAGCGAAGAGCCGAGGACTGCGGAAGCGGCCCAGCTATGGTGCAAGTCCATGACCACAAACGGGATGCTGACTCCATGCTCAGGGGGTTCTGACTTCCAACTCTGTGTTTATTCTCTAGATTCACAGGCCTTCTCAAATTGTGGTCCAATGACCTTCTCAAAGTAACGTTTAAACACTCCCCTCCCCACCTACCGAACCATTATCTCTAAGGATGGGTCCTGGGAAAGCCCTTCAGCTGATTCTGAGGCATGCTTACACTGGGGAACTGCTGCCACCTGCAGCACACGCACCTTGACACACACACACACCAGGCTCCCCAGCCATTTCCTCCATTTGGAAGACCCCTTGCTCCAGTGCCAGTCTCCATCCCTAGACAGACAGGCTGACAAGCCTCCTCCAGAGAGCCTTCCATAAGGACGCAGGAAGAGGCCCCGCACGCTCTCTGCCCTTCACGCAGGAAGCACTGAGTCCACAGCGGTGTGCGCTCCCTGGGCAGAGGTTCCCAAACCTCACGCCTTCCTCTACGCCTTTCACTCCTTCCATGTGTGGATATCACTTGTTCTGTTGTTTATTTAAAAGTTTCTTTCAGCCGACTCACTGTTCAAGACCTAATCTATGTTTACATTAAATAGAAATTGTACATCACCACCGAAAATGAAAACCATTATGTTCCAGAAATGAAAAGCAATCAAAAAATAAATGTAACAAAAACAAAGGAAGTTATTAAATCCTAGTTAGATTATAGCCCACAGAAGGCTTAGATATGCTCTCTCTTTGTTTAAACAAAAAAAAGGAGGGGCCGGCCCGTGTCGCAGTGATTGAAGTTCCAGGTGCTCCGTTTCCGCGGCCCGGGCTCGCAGGTTCAGATCCCAGGAGCAGATCTACGTCAGTCACCAGCCACACTGTGGAGGCATCGCACATACCATAGAAAGTAGGGGAGGATCAGCATGGATGTTAGCTCAGGGCTAATCTTCCTCAAGCCAAAAAAAAACACAAAAAACGGAGGAGATTGGCAACAGATGTTAGCTCTGGGCGAATCTTCATCACCTAAATTAATTAAATAATTAAATTAAAAAGGAGGGGAAGATTCACAAGATGGAACAGCATTGAAGACAGACCAGCCCCAGACTAAAATTGAAAATCCTTCCTCGTTCTCCTGAAAACCAGCTGGCACACCATGAGTGGTAGGGTTCCTAGTCTTTAAGAGACGCTGCCTTGGAAATTAAAAGTTTCTCAAAGATAAGGACCATATTTTATGGGAAATGTAACCGTTCAAAGGTAGACATATTGTCCCTTAGGAAACCCATGTGAGCATTCTACAGTACGTAATATACCTCTTCAAAACAGCTTCAGGACTCAGCACAAGTGCTCTGCACGTGGAGTGCATTGAACAAATATTTGTTGAGCGAATGAATGAAGGAATGTACAAACATCCCCTAGCTGTAAAATTGATTTTGCAACTTTCCTCAGTTTAACTGCTCCATTAACCTTTAGTGTTTCCCTAGTCCAGTGTCTCTCTAGTACAATATAAGCTCTACCCCGTGAATTCCTTCCACTGTGCAGTGAGTTCCAATTACACAATTCAAGTCGACAGCACCTCATTTGCATGGGGTCTGATTGGGGTCAGAATGCTCATTAACAGAGACTGAAGTGGGGTTTTTGTCTGCTTGTTTGTTTACTACAGTTTCCATCTTGCATGCCAAATCACCCCCTTCATTGATGTTAGGTCATGAACCACACAGTTTATTGGAGCCGCTGGTTGGTTTTTATGTCGGGGTTTTGGTTTAGGACGCACGTCGAATATTCATCCTCCGGTCGCTAGCTTCTCCTTGCTGAGGGTTTGTGTTTTTGCCTGTGCGACCTGAAGCCATTTCTCTCAACCTGCAGCTCCGCTCCAGCTCACTGAATGACTTCTTCGTGATATTTCTGGTTAACTTAGCGGTAAATATTTCCGTTCCTGGCTCATGAGCATTGCAAAAGATGCTAGCAAACTCCTTGCACCCAAATCTGCTAATGCCTTTGAAATGCTTCTGTAAACTATATACACACAGTTTGCTTTTGCTGTTAAGGTTCATAGTTAACAAAGAGCGTTTAAAAATACTCTCTTTGCCTTTAAGTATATCTAGGCCTTCTTTTCAGAATAGTATATGATCAATTATTTGGAAAGATCAGAGTCACATGGGTATCGCACTTGCAGTTACAATGATAAGGGAAAATACATTCTGCTTGTCATTACACTTGGCATTTTGACTCATCCAAAAGATTCATATATTCAGCACATACTTTTTAAGCAGCTACCAGAGGCATGAGGTCAACGTTATGTCCCCACCCAAATTAAATCACAAAACATATATATAGTCCTTTTCCATTCTAAATCTTATTATGACCCACTAGTGGGAGTGCACATTTGTATCACCTTCTGCAGAGTGCCATTTGCTGTGACATATCTGAGTCTTTAAAAATGTTCTACTCAGAAGATACTGCTTCCACTAATGACAAACTTGGTTATTCAGATCAACACACCCAACATCAAAAAGTTGATGGATATATAATGTAGAGGGCCAAGAAAAGCCAAGAGAACCTCAGGGAAGAACAAGTAGGAAGCTTTGCTCTTGCAGATTTCAAAACATAGTATAAAGCTCTCATTATTAAGACACTGGGGTATTGGTGCAGGCACAGAAAAATCGACCGTGAACTACAATAGACTCAGGTATCGGAGACTCAGGCATATATGGACTGTGAGTTGTGACAAAGTGGGAGCTGCAAAAGGGTAGGACAGAGGCTCTCTTTCAATAAATGATGCTTGGACAATTGGGTGTCCATATGGAAAAATGACATTGGATCCTATAACAAAACTCAAGTCCAGCTAAATTGCAACCTGAATGTGAAAGGGACCACACTAATGCTTTGGGAAGAGGCTGCAGAAGAAGAGCTTAGCGATCTCAATAGGGAAAAACATTTCAACATTATACCAAAGCACTAACCATGAAGGAAAAAATGTACGTGTTTAACTACATTAAAAATAAGAGCTTTTGTTCGTTAAAAAATAACATAAAGAAAATGGAAATACAAGCCATGGAATGGGAGAAGATGTTGCAACCCATGTGAGTGACAAAGGACTTCAATTCACATTATACAAAGGACTCCCACAGATCAGAAAGAAAAAGGCAGGAAATCCAATAGAAAAAAACTACAAAAGATTTGAATAAGCTCTTCACAAAGGAATAGGTTGAAATTGTCAATACACGCAAAAAGGTGCTCAATCTCATTAGTAGTCAGGGAGATGCAATTAAAAACCACAATGAGATATTACTACACACCACCAAACTGCTAAAAACATAAAAAATCTGGCAGTGCCAACTGTTGGTGAGGATGGGAACACTCACTCCGTGCTGGTGGGGATCATCAATTATCACTATTTTGAAAAAAAGGTTTTGGCATTATCTAGTGAACTTGAAAATGTTCAGAGCCTGTCACCCAGCAATTCTACTCATAGGGCCCATTTGCTGGAGAATCTGTAAAATTGTAAAATCCAAAAAGTCAAAATAGATAAATAAATTGTATGATCAAACAATGGAACATGAAATGAGAAGACAGGAACTAGAGGATCAAAACATGATGAACGTTTGGACACTGTTGAGTGAAAGGAGCAAGACATACAGGACCATCTCATTCGCGGGAAGGTCAAGAGCAGGTGAATTACACTTTTGGGAGCTATACGTGGGTGACAAGATTATATTTTTTAAAAATCGAGCAGATGCTTTCCACAAAAGTCAGGTAGTGGTTACCTCTGTGGAGGAGAAAGCAAGTGTCGATAGAGAAGGCGTGTAGGGTGCTTCTGGGGACTCGCGAGATTACCTTCTTGATTTAGGTGGTGGTACATGGGTGTTACCTTATTAGCATTAATTATAATGTACATTTGCATGTACTTTTCTTGTGTGTGGTGTATTTTATAAGATAAAAGGAAATGAATGGAGACAAATGGAGAATGAAGGAAGACAAAGCAAGGACAGAAGAAAGGAAGGAGGGAGGGAGAAAATAAGAGAGATCACGTTACAGCTGAGGAAGGAAGTGAAAGTCCACAGTGACCGGCTGCAGGTCGCCAGTGAACCCAGATGGGGGCCAGGAACACGGGCTCTTTTTAGCCAGTGCCTTTCTCCCTGTGCAGCTGCCAGCAGCAACTTCCAAAACCAGCCCTCAGAGGCCCTCTCGGCCCCCCTCCCTCCCCTGCACACAGTTAGGTTACATATTGGTTTTGGAAAGCTATGGGCTTTCCAAAAGCTTCGGTTCCTATTTGCTATAAGAACTAAGATTATTTTTTGGTTAATTTTTGTTTTTTAAATCTCTGAGGAAAGTAACACTGATTACATGTGACGCTGGAAGAACAACCACTCCTCTGGCCTCCTCACAAGCCGTGACCAGTGGAAAGGTCGCCAATGGGGATTTTTCTGAGGACACCGTGTGGCCATGGGAATCGTCTCTCTTCCCATCCCTGCATTTGCCTCACTGGATTCTAGAAATCTGAAAATAGTCGCAGAATCACTAAAATACTGTGGAATCACTAATTGATGAGAAACCACATAATTTCATTGGCAGCTTGCACTGCTGCCCCCGGCCCCCCACAGCCTGGGGAAACGCAGAAGGTTTAGGCCCTAAACATAGAATATGGACGGGCCAGGCCCAAGCCCCTCAGTTGGCGAAACAGGAATTTCCCATATCCTGGGCACCGAAGGCTCTAGGTTTCTAGGCTTTCGTCAGTTTAACTTAGTACTTTAATGCAATTTTAATAGGCAGCGATTTTATTTTGTATCTAATGAAATCAACAGAGTGTGAAAATAGACATCAGAATTTGGAAGATAATGAGTCTGTTAGCTCTGCTGCCAGCGTCGCTGAGCGAGGTCCAGGACTTAAGTTACGAAGAATAGACTGCTTCAGAAGAGGCTTTTATTAGCTTCATTAGGGTGGTCATCAAATGAATGATTTCATAGCAGATCTAATTAACCAAAGAATGTGCGGGAGCGGCGGGCGTCTTCTTCCTGCTAATTGGGCTTATGGACACACCGCATCTCAGCACCTGAGAGATGGCGCCTACGGGCACACTCGGTGCATTCTTCGTGGGAAAGCAGGTCACGCATGGGGATTTTATAGCAGAATTTTGATCAGCATAAGATAAAAACTTTCCCACCTCTGGCTTCTGACGGTGGACCAAGGACACCCGTCTATCTCATCTCTTTCTCCAACCACCAGGAAAGGCAGCCTCAGAGACAGAAATTTTGAGGAATCTCTGAGAAATGGCTTGACCCAGGGAAAGAGTAGAGAAAAAGGCAGAGCCGGATGGTAGACAGAGTGTGGGGTGCGGGTCCCCCACAGACGCTGTGAGTCCTGCCGGATGCAAAGGGCTGTCCTGGAGAAATCACCGCGCGGCAAAGAAGGCACTGAGGATACCAGGGCTCTCGGCAGCGCCCACTCAAACACCACAAGGCGAGCTCCAGCCCATTTGGAGGTTTCCAACGTGAGTCTCCCAAGGCCACCTGCCCTCCCTTTCTCGTCAACGCAACTATGAGCTTGGTCTTTCAAGATGCCCCACCCACTTACATGAAAGCACCAGGCCCCTGTTCACCAAAACTCAGACCCACACACCTGCAGAGGAAGCTCATGTCAGCCAGTGGGTGCTATGGAAAATGGTCAATCAGGAAAAAAGAAGGGAGATTGATTAAAAATATGATCGCCAAAATTAAAAAAAAAGAAAATAGAGGGAATGGTGGAAAGGATTGAAGTACAAGTTGTTGATTTTAAAGGCAGAGTCAACAATCTCCCAGAACAGATAGAGTAAAAAGACAAAGAAATGGAAAATCTGACAGAGGAGTAGAGAAGGAGAGCAGATCTGGGCAGTTTGACACGCATCCAACAGTAATTCCAGCAGGAGCGTACGGTCACACCTGGAGAGAAAAAATAATCAAAACGAGAGTAAAAGAAGATGATCCTGGACTGAAGCAAGATGTGAATTTTCAGACTGAAAGGGCTCATCAAGCGGCAAACAAAATTGAGGAAACAGACCCGCATCTAGACACATTCTGCTCACATCTCCTGACTCCAAGAAGACAGAGAAAATCCTAAAAGCTTTCAGAAAAAAAATCAGATCACCAAAAGGGAATAAAAATCAGGCTTTTCTTAAACAACACTGGATTCTAGAAGACAATCATGGTGTATTTAATAGTCTAGTGAAAAATTATTGTCTACCAAGAATTTTACGCCCTGGCAATTTTGATCAAATATTAGAGTAAAGTAAAAGTATTTTCAGTCAAGTACCAAAGGATTTATCACACCCATACCCTATGTGAAAGAACTAGACAAGTACATTAAATGAAACAAAATAAATCTACATCATGTAATAAGAGTAGCCGTTGAATGTGACTTCACAGAAGTAAAGGAAACTGGGAGACTTTAAGGGAAAATCCACTAGGATGAGATGCTTAGAAAATTCCTTGATGAGCAAAGTTTTTCAAAGGAAGGACTACATTTTCTACTGTATGACTCAAATCATAGTTGGCTCTACAATGACCAACACCTACCTAATAACATTGCTGTAAATGCTGTTAATAGGTTTTCAATTTTCTAGAATGAAGCTAAGGAGAGGATGGAAGCCTTAGTTACAGTTACATGAACAGAATGTAGTTGTGGTAAAGCGTGACTTTGTACCTCTAACAACCATAAATCGGGAGGTGGAGAAAGAGGTCGAAGAGGAGACAGAAGAGTTGGAAGGAAGAGCAAGTAGGTAATCTATTTGGATTCTCTCAGCTGATGGAGGCAACCCTGAGAAGAATCAGGCAAATTACAGGCTGTAGGCAGCCAGTGTGGACAGTGGGAAGGGGGCCGTGGTACGAGTGAGCTAAAGTCTTCTCCCTGATAGAGAAGCTAAAAGATTCCATTTAAAGACAATAAATCAAGAAACAGAGGTACAAGCATATTACACAAAGTTATGATGGTAAGTGCCAGAAGAATTTATGACAGAAACTTGACAGTGGTTGCCTCTGAGGGGAAGCCCCAGTAGTTGAAGGAGATTTTTAATCTCCTTTTTTGCTCTTCTATGTGTTTGAAATTTATTATTTTACCATAGGCATATATTTTATATGAAATCTTCACAATAAAAGATGAATTTTCACATTGATAATATTTTAGTCTTCATCAATGTTTCTCAAATGCAGTTAATAGGAACATACTGAATCAAATAGCTTTATGGCCTTCACCAGACTTCAAAATCCACTTATCTTTAAAGAACTTCATTGAGCTGGATGTTAAAGATCAGAATGAAGTCTTAGACATTTTCTTTTTTTATCTTAAGAGAAAAAATGACTAGCTATATGAGAACTACAACACACACACAAATACACACTTTTAGACTAAAGAATAAGCATATGGCTATGGCTCCAAAACCATTACTGATGTCCCCAAATATGCCATACCAATATTAAGAGAAAATGTGTGCAATGTTTTTTCCTTCTTTCTCGCTTTCTGAATGGTAAGCCCTTTTAGGAGCTTGATAATGATGCTGATATATCCACATATATATAATATTATGTGTATATTTCCTTATTGGGGTTGGATGAGAAAGCTGGAAAGTAAGGTGAAGCCCTCAGGAAATCCCGAACCCCTGTGGCTTCTGGGGTCTAAGCAAACAATACACACCAGAAGCCCCCCTTCCATGTTTCTTGTGATGAAACCATTGGAGACTGGTTTTCTCTTAGTATCTCCACTACAAGCCTGACACCTTTGTGGAGCAGCAGTAAAAATGTACTCTCTTGCTGTTACAAACAAGGGTCTTAATCTCTTCCTGAGGTCAGACAGTTTCAAATCTCAGCTCCGGAACATAACTCCAGCCCCAAAGCTGAAGGCATATCCATTGCTCCCCCCGCCTTGGACAATGACATCAGAAGGCAGCTGTTACCCCGATCTGGGGAGAGAGTCAGGTGGTTCAGATCATCCGCCTGAGAACTTTACAAAAATCTCAATAACTGCCTCCATGGTGTGAATGCTTGTGGAGAGAGACCCAGTCCAATATTAGAATTGTTATTAGGAAAATATGGTTTTATCTAAAACTCCAGTTTTAGAGTGAGGGGAAACATCTGAGTGACTGTCCTCACGGTTATTGAAAGTCAAAGCGTGGTCCCAACGGTGGTTCCAGAGTTGCAGTTTCTATTGTCTAAAACCCAAATGGACACTAAAAATCTCCATGGGAATACCTAGCATTTATAGCACGCTTACTCTGCAGCTGCTTCAATGTGCTCCATGAACACGCATTACTCAGTATTCACAGGACCCTAGGAAGTAGGTATCATATTAGCATACCCATTTTTTAGATGAGATAACTGAGAAACAGAGAGGTAAAGTGACTTACCTGAAGTTACACAGCTAGACAGAAATACAGAGTTGAGATTTGAGCCAGGCAATTGCCTTCCTCCCTGAACCACGCTTCCTCCAGAAGTAATGCTTTCCTTCCCCCAATAGCTTAAGTGCGATTGGTTTTAAGAACCATAGTCTGTGCCAGAAGGGATTTTCCAGATGAGGTAGATTGTTACATGAATGCCCATGCCCCTCCCCATGATTCACACCCCCTGGGTCCACACTCTTTTGCAATGTCAATTTGATGCTCCCATCCAGAAAAGGGGTCCATCTCCCCACTTTTTGCAGCTGGGTTGACCTCATCTCTTGCTGTGACCAGAGAATGTGGTGGAAGTAAAGTTGTGCGCCTTCAGAACCTAGGCCTTAAGGGGTCTTGCAGCTTCCAGCTTCGTCCTCTCCAGAGAACCTGTGACCAGCATGGCTGGAAGAAGCCCAGGATGAAAGATCATGTGGAGAGAGAGGCTAATGTCCAGACGTCCCAGCTGCGTCCAGCCCCCAGCCAACCCAGCTGAGTGCCACTCACCAGTGCACACGGGCGAGCCCAGCAAACAACAGCCCATTCTGCCCACAGCGCTGCAAAATTGTGGTTGTAGGCCACTAAGGTGTGGGGCGGTTTGTCAGCAGCCATAAATAACCAGTGGAGATCAGATGGCACAGTCCACTAATTTTACAGCTAAGGAACTAGAGGTAAAGCCATTCACCAGGCCCTTAATGGTGGAATTAAGATAAGAGCCCCTGTGACTTGCTGGCTGACCCCTGGTCTTGCTGTAGACAGAACAGTGCCTGGTCTCAGGAAGCCATAGGTATTGTGGGGTTTGCATCCACCATGCCCTGGAAAGATCAGCCGCCAGCTGGGAGCCCAGAGCCACAGGTGGAAGAGAGTTCCAGCTTCAGGCTTCACTGGTCAGACCCTCCCCTTCCCTGACTTGGCCAAGTACCAGGAAACCTCAAGACTGACGTGTGGGGATGGGCAGTGAGAGGTTGAAGGGAAAGCCCCCCTACGGCTGCTGGAGGGTGCCCCCCTTGTTGGTGAAGCCCGAGCTTAGAGGTTGGCAGATGGGAGAAACATCAGAAAGCATCAAAGGGATCTCCTCCTGATGACCTGAGCCCCAGCTGAGAGGCTGCAGAATTGGGGGTACGCTCCACACTTCTCCCCTTGTTGGGGGCCAGGTGGCTTCAGAAGCCCCACACTTACCACAGTCACTGCCCTGGGCTGCTCAGCCAGCAAAGCCAGGCAGGCCTGAGCTCAGGGTGGGGTGGTCAGGGGAGGAAGGGCTGGGAGGAGGAGAAAAAAGGAGAGAAAGATAAGACGCCCTGGGCAGTTTTCACCCTGCCTCAGTAGATCTCTCTACCCCTACAGGCCAAGAAGGGGGAAGACGAGGGGTCACGGGGGGTCTCAGAGGGAGCAGGTCAGCCCCTCCTTTCCAGCCGGGGCCTGACTGTGCAGCCCCTGGGCGCCTCACTCTGCGGCCATGGCAGGAGGCTTCTTTCTGGTTCTGGCCACTGCCGGCGTCTCCTCTCTCCAACCTGCCCCAGGATGGCACAGAGGGAACTCATCAAAATTGAAATCTGGTGTCCCTTTTCCTGGGAAAATGTGGCAGGTCCCCATGGCCTCCCCCAGCTATTTGCACACCGCTGTTGAGATGTTCTCCCCATAGCCACAGACACCTGTACTATCACTCAGTGCTTTTCTTGAAAATGACTCACTTTCTGACTTAAATAAATGTATCGTCATTCTAAGCAGTAATACCCATGACATTGTGGGTTTGATGTGCTGTTTATAGTTTTTCCCAATATGCATTAAAACAATTACATAACCAAAAACTTTAAATGTTCCTTGTGTACCCCCTCAAATCATCCCACTGACTGTATTTCCCTCTGAAGCCATACTGAGAGTGTGTCAGAATACTTGGGTACCAAGAAACAGGAGCTGAGTCTGACCACCATGAATAGAAAGGGATTTTATGAGAAAGCTGTGGGAGCGGGGCAGACAGTCTCACAGGAGAGGGAGGAAGGCAGGAGTCCCAGGCTCACAAAGGACAGGGCCAGTGGGTCAGTCAGGGGGTGGGGGTGCCCAAGACACTGGGTTCCAGTGGTACCCAGGCACAGCCACTGGAGTGAATGACAGCCAAGCATCTTCATCTCCAAGTCACTCGGTGACTCAAATTCCAGGGAGGGAGTTCCCACCGGCCTGCTTGGGTCCCCCGCCCACCCCTTAACTCCTGGCTCAGGTGCAATTATACAATGGATTCTGCACCATCCAGAAACCACCGTCCACTCCTGTTTCCTTCTTAACTAAAAACTGCCTCTGCAACAATATTCACGGAGAGAGCATTTCATGAACTTTACTTTGAAGGTGAAAATAATTTTGTGTCTTTGGGGCAGACTTGTTTCTTTGGGAGATTTTTACGTTGTTTATTTGTTTGATGTTGGAGCTTTTTTGGAGGAAAGGTGGGTAACAGAGGACATTAATAGCACTATAATTGTCTAGTTTTTAAAAGTAAATCTGATTTAAATAGATTAAAAGTACTTTAATATCACAATCTGCTGATTACCTGGACCCAAAAGAAATTCCTTCTGGCTCACATTCTAAGACCAGCTGGGCTCCTCCTAGTTCGACCAGAAAGCTCAGAGTCAAATTCTGGCTCACTGATCGTAACTATGTGTGGTTTTTAGCCTCATTCCATTTTTAGAACCCATACTTGTTTTTCTTTTTCCATCACTCCTGCCTAAACTCCACCTACTTTCTCTTATGCGATATTGTTTGCTTTTTGCACCCTTGAAAGGCACTTTAAATGTGATATGGAACAAGTTGGGAGATGATGAAGATGAAGACGCCCTCACATATCCACACACAGCAGGATGTTAAAATGGGCCTCTTTCATTCTCCATATGGCCAAGAACAAATCAATAGATGTCAAGAACTCCCACATTTCACAGGTTGGTACTAGAACACCCATAACAAGACTTGCAAAGGAAGGGCTCAAGACGGCAATCCTTGGCCAAGACCACTTTGAGGTACTAAAAGGTTGGAGCTGAGAGGTTATGGAGAAAGATATTAGCGAGATAAGAAAACTTGCCTCTCCCTCCTTCTATGGGGAGAAGTGGGAGGGGAGAGGCTTGTAGGAGGGGGAAAGAGGCCAGAATAGTGGTTCCTTATGAGTCCCCAGGACTCCTACTCTTTCAACACGCCAGTTCCACAACTCACAGTCTTCACACACAGAGTTCAGATCACAGAATCAATTCTTCACACAGCACTGGTCCCAGGGTCCCTGGATGCAAATCTGTGTGATTTCCAAAAGAAAACCTATCACAGAACTAAATGAAAGCTCTTACTTGTGACTGGACCACAGAATTGTTCTTAATCTAGCGACATGTCACTCCATGCAGGTGCCTTTGGACTCTGTGTTCTTGATCTGGGAGCTCTCTGTGTTTTCCTTCATTTTGCATTTGGCCAGCTCCGGTCTTGAGGACTGGACAGCTCCTTCCCTTTTCTCGTAAGACATGCTGACAGAGGCCACTGCCCCGGGCTGGCAGGTGTGTGCAGAGTCTAACCAGGGAAGGAGAAGGAGAAAATGGAACAGCAGAATGGCTGTGGGCCCAGGCAGCAGAGAAATCCCAAGGCATAAACCTCAGGAAAGCCTGTGAAATCTCTCGACCAGATTATCAAACCACAAACCCAGGGGCGAGGTCCTCCCTGACTTCCGCGCAGGCCGGGACGTCAGACAGCCCTCCTTCGTGAAACGCAGCAGCTAAACGTAGGGCCGGAACCCAGTGCTTCACCCAATCGGCAAACGCCTCAAGACCGGGTCTTCCAACGCCCTCTCAATGACAGGTTGTACTAATGTTCAACACATGTTCATAGATGTGGTAGGAAGAACGGACTGTGCAGTTTAAAGCAAGTGGTGTGAAATTCTAGCAGAGCAACACACTCTTGGTTAAGTGTTTTATTACAATTACAGAAAAACGAAGAGATTCAAATAATTAGCTCAAAATAAATTGTTCCTTAGTTTTCTGAGCTTGTGGATTTAGAACATTATCTTTTCTGAAAATCGAAAACACAGCAAATGAGATTCCTTTTTTTCTTCAATTGTTTATCTTTCATTCACCTCTGGGACTGTGTCTGACAGCTGGAAGAATGAGAGATCAAGGCATCCAGGGTTTCTTAGTTCTACAGACCAAACATCTCCAAATAACTCTATATAATGTCCTGCCGACAGGAAATATTGTAGCCTGAGAAATAAACATATTTCATTTTAAATTTATGGTTTGGCGATAAGGTTGCTCTCACTTCTTAAGTTTTTTATTGTTTCTCAGAAATTTCCCAGAGATATGTTGAAGAAGGACATGTCAGAAAGATGTTTTTTAAATGTGTTTGATAAAGAACAGGGCAAAAAGATATGAACAGACACTTCACCAGCAACCAAATTCCTTTCCGTTATTTGGAAACTTCTGCAACATGAGAGTCCATCCTGCTAGACGAATGAAAGGGCTGACCCTCACATTCCCAGACTCTGCATCCATGCTCAGCCTTTGACCTCAGCTTGGCTAACCAGCCATGCAGAGGCAGGAAG
The DNA here is from genome assembly GCF_021613505.1 of Equus quagga. Taxonomy (NCBI): domain Eukaryota; kingdom Metazoa; phylum Chordata; class Mammalia; order Perissodactyla; family Equidae; genus Equus; species Equus quagga. The sequence continues at coordinate 175,720,358 of NC_060267.1, read as the reverse complement.
AGGCGAGGATCGAGGATCGGGTCTGAGAGTGGCAGCAGTGGTGGCTGCAGGTCTGCGCCATTAGCATTTCTACTCCTGCCCATCCTCTGAGCCTGGCTCGCCTGCCTTCCTAGTCATCCCGGAGCCGCCCAGGCACTCCTCAGTCAGCACTAGGCAGTTTCTGTTGCTTGCAGCTGAGAACCCTGAGTCAGAATACTGACTCTTTCAGTACTGAACCAGGAGTGTCAGGACTTTGTGCTGGGACAAAATGCCAGACTTCAAATGTGCCTCAGTTTCCCACTTAAAATATGGAGTTGTTACCACTAGCCTCTATTTCCCCAAATTCTTGAAAAGAATAACTTGCAAAAATGCAAGAGTTCTTTGGAATTAAGTGACATGGACAAAACAAGTCTGTGTACATGTTTTTGAACCTACATGTTTTACTAAAAAGAACACAAATTTCAAAGCCAGAGGAGAAGAAAAGAGTGTGCAGAAATGCTGTTCCATATCCATGTTCTGTTCTCTCAGACAGGAAGTGGAAATCCAGCTGCACAGCAGCCGACTGGACTTCAGAATTTATGGAGCCACCTCGGAGAAGAGAAGAGGTTTTTCACAGCCCCAACAATGCCATCTAAAGCTTTGGAAGCATCCCACTTAGCCACAATTCCACCTGTGTCATAGCGTCCGTGGGCTTCCCTGCCCTGCGTCTTTTTAAGCTGCTGACATAAATGTAGGACCTTGGTCTCTTAAGAATTCATCTGTTGAAGACTTTTTCTTCTCACCAGCTGTGCCTTCCAATCATAGCATCCAAGGTAGAGGCTAGGAATGTGGCAAGCATGTCACGAAGAATGAACCAGAAGGAGAAAACGCAGCAAACACAAGGAAACCCTGCACTGCAGAGGCCCGTTCTTAGAAGAAAAGGTCACTTACGGGGGGAAAATAAAAAAGGAAATTGAATGCAGTGCATCTGGAGAATATTCTTTCCTTAAGACTTGCTTTCTAATCCTGTGTAAGGTCGAGGGACCCACAACCTTTAGAGAACATCACACACTTAGGTTTGCAAAGCCATCCAGCAGCACCGTGTTCTCTCTCACTGCAAACGTGCTGGAGAAGATGAACAAGAGCCAGCCCTGGGCTGACACCGCGGGAAGGACCGGAGCCCCAGGGACTCCGGGGCTTTAGACCAGAACAAGCTGCTTGGACTGAGTTAACATTTTCCTGCCGGTGTCAATGACTTGGAAAGTCGATTCTATTCCGCCGAGGCTTTTTCATCAGTTATGATACCCTGAACCCATCTTCTTTTCACACCTGCAGCTTAGAGAAAAATCTGTGAATCAGTCTGTCACCAGCCTCCCTCGGCATGTCTCCACCAGGCACAGAGGGGGCTGCAGCCAGCCTGCCTGAGGCGAACACTTAGATGCCTTGCAAGGGCAGGCGCTGCCCAAAGAACGTCAAAGTGTGGGGGCAGATAAGGGCGACCCGCAGACCTCCTGCTGTCTCCGTGGAACCAGACACCTCTTCCAGGGCCCGGAGGGCAGGGAGAGGGCAAATGTTCTCCGGCTCTGAAGGCTGAGTTTATCCATACTTCCACACTCCTGGAAGGAGTGCCCGACACACAGACGAACTCACAAAGTACTTGCAGGATTAAGAGGGCGGAAGACGGCCAGTGGGGAGGGTTCAGCTCCAACCTCTCCCTGCAGCACGAAAGTGACCAGTCGGACGCGGCCCCCAGGTGAGCCTCAGGCCTGTGCAGGGGCCCGGGGTGCCCCAGGTCCCAGTGCTGGGCATATTGGGCGTGCCAGGTTTACCCTCGGCCTGCCATGCCCTGCTCCCAGGGCACAAGGAGAGGCCTCCACTCCATCAGAGATGGGCACTCCCTTTACACGGTTTCAAAATGAGTGCAGCCCCCTGGGCTTCAGCCACTGCTGGTTCAAATGGCTTCAGCTCTCCCAGCCAGGGGGACGTGGAGTGGGCCATGCAGACCTGGACTCCACCGCAGGGCCCAACCCGTCCCTGTCATTTCCATTCTGCACGGTGCTTCTGCAGCCCATTCTACCAGCTGCAGCAGAGAGCTGACTCTTCAGAGAGTTTAAACAGTTTTTGTTAGCATTTTTCAATATTATTCCTAGATGAGACACAACTTTATTACCATCTCTAGCTGCCCTTTCCGATTCTAATATTCTCATATTCTGGGCATCCCAAGAGGCCCCTTTCCTGACAAAGATATTTACCTTAGATATGTGTAACTTCCAGGAGTCTAAAATATGATCATAAAGCTATTAGTTAACACGGTGGCTTTCAGCTTCTCCAAAGCAGAACTCACATCATTAATAAGTCTTTTAGGATATTCGTCTTTGTGTAGCCTCCTTTACACCCTATGTGAGGAGGACTTATTATGGACTATATATTGGATCCACCAGGGACCTCAGAAATGAGGTCTGCGTGGCATTTTATTAGTCCAATAGATTATGTTCATGATGGAGAGGGAGAAAATGCGAGTTAATACCCCCAGGAGACTTGTAATGGTCCAAAGCTTTTCCTTCAGGCTGAAACTGGAGGGGGAAAGCCCAGCCTGGGCAAGAAGGAAGTCAGGCTCCTGGACCTCGTCTCACAGGGCTCATGTCCGCCTTCGAGAGACCGGAAGGTTCACGCTCTTCTGGAAACCAGCTCTGAGGCCTCCTAAGGATTCGGAGCTGGTTTAGACAGTGACTTTCATACTTGAACACCTATCAGAATCCCCTGGAGGGCCGGTCAAAACGCAGATGGCTGGGCCCCACCAGAGTTTCTGGTTCTGTGGGTCTGGGGTGGGGCCCGAGAATCCTCATTTCTAACCAGTTTCCAGGGCTGCTGCTGCTGCTGCTGCTGCTCTGAGGACCACACTCGAGAATCACTGGCATTCCCAGACGGTCACTGTTAGAGGACGCTCTCAGGGAGCCAGTGAACACAGGCTCCGATGGACTCCCCAGGCCAGCTGCTCTTCAGGCTCCTGGCCCTCACCATGAGCCCCGACTCCCCAGGAGTCCAACCTTTCCTGGATAGGCCCAGGCCCATTCCCCATGACCTCATGGCCAAGTGCTGTCCACGCAGCAACTCCCTCAGCACAAGGACAAGCACTCGCTGGCTCTGCCCCTGTTTCTCCCCTGCCAGGACCACCTATAGAATTTGTGGGGCCCAACGTAAAATGAAAATGTGGGGCCCCTTGTGCAAAAATTATGAAAAATTTCAATACAGAGGCAACAGAGTATTAATCCAAGCATGCGCCTTTCTTCCCAGAGCTTGGTCTCTGGGGCCCCGCAGTTCACACCAGTGAGTTCTGATGCATCCCCTCCCCATCCTCCCACCTCCCTCATGCCTTCAAACAAGAATCCGTCCTCCCTCTGCACCATGCCTCACTTCCCTGATTCCACAACTTGCCCCTTAAAAGGGGAGGACTGGTATATTTGGGGAGGGAAATTTAAATACCCATCACAACTATAAAATGCTTCTATTCTTTGTCACAGCAATTCCACTCCAAGGGACTTCTCTGTCCTGCATTGGGCGGAGTCCTTGAAATGCCCTCCCCGTGCCCCAAGGATGTTCACTGATACGGTGTATGTAGTATGAAAAAAACAGAAAAAGCTGAAATGTCTATCACTAGCAGTTAAAGAACGAGGCAGATTTACAGGTAATGACAAGGCAGTGTCTTCAAGATACAGCAAGTATAAAAAGTGAAAGTGTGTGTGTGAGTGCATAAATAGAAAAAAATACAGGAACTCTAAACAACAAAGTGTTAGCCATTACCACTGAGAATTTTGACTTTACGGTTTATACATCCTACATATTACAATTTTTTATTATTTCTGAGTATACGTAGAACTAAAAATTACTTAAGACCCCCACCAAAACTGTTTTTATCCAGAAACCTTGACCTCCAGCCAGGGCTGCTCCCTCCCTGACCCCTGGTCCCTCCAGCCGTGACCCTTCACACTGCTATGTCTCTCATCCCTGTGGTCCCCACCCCTGACAGCTTTCTGCCTGGTCGTGCAGGGTCCCAGGTGCCTCCATCTTCTGGCTCTGCCGCCTTTATGAGCTCAGCAGAGAGGAAGGGAGAGAACATGAACTACAAGGGGGATTTTATGGGTTAGGCCAGGAAGGGATGAGTAAAAACCTCATTCCCTGGTCACATTCCAATGGTCAGAATTGGGCCTCATCATCCCACCTTCCTGTATGGGAGACAGAATGATGGCCCCAAAGATGTCCCCAGAGCCTGCGTTATACGTTATCTGCCAAAAAGGACTTTGCAGGCATGATTACGTTGAGAATCTTGAGATGGAGAGATTGTCCTGGATTGTATGGGTGGTCCAGTGTAACCACAGCGTCCTAATAGGAGAGACGCAGGAGGGTCAAAGTCAGAAAAAGGAGACATGAAGAGGGAAGCAGAGGTTGAGGTAATGTGCTTGAAGATGGACGAAGGAGCCCCAGTCAAGAAATGCAGCTGGAAAAGGCAAAGAAACAGATTCCCCGTGATCCCTGCAGAAGGAACAAAGCCCTGCAAACACGTTGATGTTAGACTTCTGACCTCTAGAACCGTAGGAGAACAAATCCATGTTGTTTTAAACCACTAAGTTTGTGGCAATTTGTCACAGCAGCAATAGGACTGATACAGGTGGTCCAGCTATGTGCCAAGGAGGAAAAGGCAACAGAATTTGGTAAATAATAGCAGACTTCTCCTCAGTGGATAATCCACGCCACCCTCTCCGCTGCTGCAGGCTCGGCTCACGGTCCCGTGGCCTCTCACCTGGTGCATGGCTTTGGCTGCCCTGGCCCTGATTTTTACCTCATGTCAGCATCTTTCCCTCTCAGCTGCCAGAGTGTCTCCCAAAGTACGGGTCAGATTGCATCGTTCCCTTGCTCACAATCCCCTGTAGGTCTCTCAGAAGCAAGTCCAGCGTTCTCAGCTGGCGTTCCAAGTCCTCCGTAATGCGGCTTTTACCTGCCTTTCCATCCTTACCCCTCCCCGGGTCCTCCCTCCCATGTGCCCATTAGTAGACGTCAAAAGATGTGGATGAAAGAGGCCTGGTTAAGTGTTGGTAGCTGGCCTGGGGCTCATCCCCTTCCTCACCCTCAGCTTCCCCTCAGGCACCACCTCCTGTCAAGAGAGTGAAAGCCAAGGAAGGGCCTTCCAGATGTGAGGCAGCGGCTGAGAAAAGATGCCTCACCTACCAAAAAGGACAACCCAAAGGAGCTTGTGCTAAGTCTAAAGAATGAAAAGGGCAAGCCCCAAACAAATTTTCATTGTCTCCCTTGGATATCTGAACATATTGAAGCCAAATTCCTCAGCATGCCAGGCTGAACACTCATCCCTGCCATCAAGCCACTTCACCGAAGTCTTTGGTGGGAAAACTGATCCACAGTACTCCCAGTGACGAAATGCCTGGGATGGCCAACAAGGAGACAAGGGAGCTTTTAAATATTCCCATGCTTGTAGCTGACTTGTTTGTGAGCATAATGAAGACAAAGCTCAGGTAAGACTGAAGGGGAGGCAAGGTCACATCCACTGTCACCTCCACCGGCCTTTCTCAGCCTGGTGCCATATTCCCTCCCCCATTACTCCTAGGTAATGCCCCAAACTCTGGGCTGTGCCTTATGCCCTGTGCCCTTTTCTCTAACCCCTGTTGTTTCTAAATGACAATGGACTGCAAGTCAGTTAATCATGTAATACCATAGACTTGTAGAATTTTAAAATACATGTTTAAGTAATTTTGGAACAAAATTTGGAAATGGGGGAGGGTAGAGAGAAATCAGCCATAAGTCTACTAAGCTACTGCTATCATTTTGATATAATCCATTTTAAACATTTCGTATGCATATTTTAACATCATATCATAAACGCAATTTTGCATCTGGCTGCATAGTCCTCCCAGGCATCATTTAATGGCTTCATAATATATCTTCCAGTAAATTCTCTGCAATCTACTAAACTGCTCCTCTATTTTTGGATGTTCAAGCTATGTCTAATTTTTTACAGTTTGCAAATAAAGCTGTGATGCATGCATCTCTTTCAATATTTTTTTTATTATTTCCTTAGACCAGACTTCTAAAAGTGGGATTTTGGGTCAAAGTATATGATACATTTAGTCAAACTGCATTTTAAAACGTTGTACCAATTTAAAGTGCAGTGAGCAGAGGTAAAGAATATCAGTGATTGAAACGTACTTTTATTTCATATAAACATCTAAAAATCATTTCAAATGTATTTCTGCTGTTTTAATTGGCAAGAAGAAAAAAACCCCAGCATTTTGGGATTGGAAGGAACCTCACATCTAACCCAGCATCTCCCAAACTTGGGTGCACGTCAGAATTACCTGAGGAGTCTTTTGATAATGTGAGTTCCACTAATGCTTGAGAAATGGCTGTTTTAGGTCTGGAGTAAAAAATGTATAAGATGAGCCTGGAGAATTTGTCATTTCAGAGAACACAGAAGCTATGGAAGACCAATGTCATGCATCAAAGGACTCAGGAGCCAACTTGAAGGAGGTGCCACTGGCCGAAGAGAGGAGTGCTAAGGATGATAACTGTAATGGATTGAAGCACGTCAAACACGTTAAAACCCACGAGGTTATGATGAGACTAAAAATAATAACAACACTGCAATGGTCACTTTGAAGGATGGTAGCGAGAGCTCAGCATCAAAATGATTTTGAAAATTGGAAAATAAAGGAAAAGAATCGAGCATTTAGGCTGCCTTTCCTATCTGAACTGCACTGTGGAATAAACAAACAGTGGATGAGGGCAAGTTTCTCTGTATTATCTAAGCTAATAAGTGAAAAAGGAATGATAAATTCAGGACATCACCACTTGCAACCATAATGAATTAGTGGACACAGGCCCTAACCATCATTGGCTGCTAATGTCACAAGAGACACAAGCAGGTATCGTGTGCCCGATGGAAGGCACACCATCTCTTATGCAGTATTCTTGCCAAAATTTCCAAACTCACATCAGATCAAACCTCTAGATCAAATTACTGCTTCACAGAAGATAAAACGTGGTGGAAGGCAGGGGTGCAGTCAGCAAAATCCAGACTCTGGGGAAGTCTTCAAAATGAATGAGCCAGTTTCTTCAACAAAAGATTTAAAGGGAAAAAAATTAAATTGGAGGACACCAGTGGATTAAAAGTTACTTAAGAGATATATTACCAATCATAATGCATGATCCTCATTTGGGTTTCTATTCAGACAAATTGCAAAAAAACACATTTCTTATAAGACAATTGTGCATTTGGGAACACCAACAGGATTTTTTATATTAAAGGATTACTGTTAATTATTTTTCTGGTGTATAATGGTGTTGTGGATACTTTTAGTCTGTATCCTGTAGAGGAATATACTAAAATACGTACAATTAAAATAACGTCTGGGATTTATACAGATCAAAGTGGCCGTGAAGGGATAACTGTCGAAGCTGGCTGATGATATTCAAGGGGGTTCATTCTGCTATTCTGTCTACTTTTGTATATGCTTGAATCTTCCAGAGTTAAAAGTAAACACATATATATCAGGTCCTAGGCCCCATCCGAGACCTGCTGACCCAAGGTCTCAGAGGGAGGGAGGGAGGGACCTGGAATCAGAGTGCTGAGAGCTCCCACGTGCTTCGGATGTAGCAGGGCTGTGGACTTGTGTCTGGGAAAGAGTGATTTGACTCACAAGGAAACTGAGGCACAAGGACAGTACATCTCTTGCCCAAGCTCACACAGCTAGTTCGTGGAAGAACCGAAGCTGCCTGACTCTGGCACAGGGTCCTTTTCAAGATAAGAGGCAGCCTCTCGGATGCAAACGCCCTAGCTCCTACACATATTCCCCTCTGAGGCAACATGATGCTTCAACTCAGTCTCAATGCATGTGTCCAGAAAGCACCCTGGGAGTTGTCTAGCATCTTTCATCACTCTGAAATCATAGTGCCATGGGGCTACCTGATCCTTGAGGACCTCAGTCCCTGTTACGGAAAAGGTGGGGTGTTTTGAGTCCCACCTCCACACAGGAGCTCAAACTCAAGACCTCCAATGTTATTTCCAAATGAGATTACACACGGAGATCACAAACCTTCCCCCAGCTGTTCTCCAGGATTCGCAGTCCAACGGTAGCAAAGTCCCCTATGTCCTCAACCTCTTTTCTGAATGTTCCTATTACCTGTGTTTGAATGGAAACTGGAAGGCAGTAGAAACATTCAGAAAGGAGGTTGAGGACATCAGGGATTTTGCTTCTGTTGGACTGTGAATCCTGGACCGAGCAGAGGATATTTAGCCTGAGGGGTATTAGAATGTCGGAGGTGAAGGGTGGCATAGGAATCCGGGGCCTCTCATGATAAGTGACGTGACCTGTGATAAAGGATTGGGTAAATGCAGTCTTGGCGGACTAAAGAAAAATAATGGTAGGAGTGGTTGTGAAAAGCTGTGAGGAGGGAAGGGAGGAGGCAGTTGGGTGTCTGTGGCTTTCTCCTGACCACTGTTTACGAGTGAGGACTTCCTCTCGACCTTTGGTGAATGGCGGTAGAGGCTTACGGGAGGTTCCCTCCCGATCTGACCCGTTGTTGGAGAGGCAGACCCACACCACAAGCACCGGCTCCTCTCTGGCCCGGAAGCTGGAGGTGTCTCATCACCCATGACGACAGGGATAGAAAGCTTAGGGCAAGGATGGTTCACTCTGCCACCTTGCTCTGACATTTGATGTTCAATATTGCTACTCTTCAGATTAATCAAAAACAAGGTAAGATTTGGAGGATGAGAACCTTAACGTCCGGTTTTGTATTAACTCTTAGTGCAGGAGGATCTCTCAGTATTCACTTAGGAGGAGGAGGTCCCTCACCACCAGGATAGAGCATAAAAATGGAAACCCGTTCAGGGGGTCCCTTGTCTGTAAAAGAGGACACAGCATTCCTTGGCTTGATTTTTTAATGTACCAGAAACGTCCCACAATCCTCACCCTGCCACACACGACCATACTCGTACACTTACACACATGAAAAACATACCTGGCAAAATTACACTTGAAAAATTGAAAACAGCTAAAGTCACCCAAAGACTGACACTTAAGTTATTACATAATTTCTCTCTTCTAAAAATAGTATAAAATAGTGATTTTTTAAAAACTCAGTTACCATAGATTCATACTGGGAAGTCTTTGGCCTTTTGCCTCAGCCGTCAGAGGAAATCAGTGTGGATCTAGGGACATGGTGCCGCTCAGTGTGGCTCATGCACGTGGGAGGGCTTTAGACCACACGTCTCCTCAGATGACTAGATTGACTACCTCGCTCATCTAGAGTGCGTGCCAAAATCACCCTCTTGTTTTTTAGATTCCAGAAATCTCCCCAGCTGGGAGCAAGTAATTTCATCCCATTTGAATTACTTTTTAAAATAGTATGTCACAAATTCCCAGGGCTGGCAAAGGTGTGGTGAAATCCCATCCCCCAACATTACAGAGCGTCTGAAACAGTACATTTTTAGAAAGTTGGCAACATGCATCACATGTGCTTTTAAATGTTCATATTCTTTGACCCAATAATTCTGTACCTGGGAATAATCCAAAAATTTTTTTTAAATGAAAACAAAAATGTTATGCATAGTGATGTTCATCACAGCATTATTTAGAATAGAAAAAAGTGGAAACAACCCAAGTTTCTAACCACAGGGTGTTGGCAAACTACAGTAAATGATAGTTTGTAGCCATTAAAGCTATAATTTCTCTAAATTCACCACCTGTGAAGCTCGGTCCATTACGGGCCCCCTTCCTGGACTCCAATCCTCCAGCAGAAGGACAAAGAGGTGAAGGTTGCAGCTGCGATCCTTCCTGGCGGGGGCCTGGCCAGACTGCCCACAGCTGTGAGTCCAGCTCCTTCAGCCTGCTGCTCTCTCACGTCCTGCTGATTCCCACATCTGGCTTTCCAGCTGCACCATCAATCCTCTGAGTCTCCATAGGCCTCCAGTGAATTCCTCTTTGTTTAATTTAGGTAGAGATGGTCTCTGTTGTTTGTGCCAAAAGACCCTGACACATCTAACCAGCCCATTAATCAGACCATCAGACTCTGAGAAATACAGTGGCCCAATCCCAGTTTGAAAGTGTTTTCCAAAGTACGTTCAGTGGCACTTTAGCCCTCTGAGACCAGAAAAGTTCGGGAAATATGAGCTGTCTCCTGGCTGGGGATACATGGTACGCATTCAAGGCTCCGAGAAGTACTGCTGTAAAGAAGCCTGTTTAGCCCAGTGTTTCCCAGCTTACTTGCCCACATGACTCCTTTTCCCAAACACCTTTTAACACCCTGCAGTGCAGCAGGTAGGGGTAGCAGGGGGTGGCAGCGAACTGGAGATACAGAAGAATGCTTATGTAGTCTACACAACTTCCAGCTGAGAGCAACAGGGCCGCTATGTCCTGATCTGCCTGGATCTGTTTAAGAGAGGTCAAGTGAAGGTAATCTTAGGGTGAATACCTAGCCTCTCTCGTGGGGAAAGGAATCACAAAATCCGAGAAAATGATGAGAGGAGAGGTTGAATTATTTATCAGGGGGCTGCTAGGTACTTGGGGCTATGCTAGATGCTTTACTTAAATGATCCCACTTAATCTTCACAGCCAAGAACCTCTTAACTAGTTTCCCAGCTTCTCCTCTTACCCCTCTCCCATTCTCTCTGCACAGTGGCCAGGGATCTGAAACTACATCAGGTAGTCTGCTTAAAATGTCACATTCTGCCTAATCTCATCTCCTGCCACACCTTCTTTCCTCACTGCACTCAGCTATACTGCTTCCCAGTCCTCAACACACCAACCTTGTCCCCGCTTAGACACCCACACTTGCAGCTCCCTCGGCCTGGAGCACTCAGGGCCCTACCCTCACATGGCCAGCTCCACATTATTTCTCAGGTCTTAGAACGTTACCACCCTTATGAGGCCCTCTTTGACACTCTATCTAAAAAAGGTACCTCTCACCCACTTTTTTCTGTCTCACCAACCTGTTTTTCAGTACATTTTACTATCTGAAATGATCTTGTTTTTGCGTCTGGCTCCTCCCAATAGTGTGTAAATTCTATGACAAAAGACCTTGTCTGTCCTGTTCATCACCATTTACCCCAGCACCGAGAAGAGGAGTGCCTAGTGCATAGTAGTAAATGCTCAACCTGTTGATGAACCCTGTGAAGCGGATGGCACACTCATGCTGCAGATGAGAACACAGGTTCAAAATGCCTTAGGTAAGCATCTCGATCAAGGCCACACAGCTGGGAAGTGACTGGAACCCCTGCTTTTCAATGGTGGATGGCTGAAGGAAGGCTTTGGGTCTTTGGAGTCCAGATATTCTGTTGTAAGGTTGGCCAAGTCCTGCTGAGCCACAAAATACAAAGAGCTAGGTTTTCAAGGAGGCATTCAGCTTCTGTGAACTTTCTGCCTATCAAGCCCTATAGGAGCTAATCTAGATTTATTTAAATGATCAAAGTCAGAAATTCTTCTTTAGAAATCACACTCCACCCAAAATATCCAAAGAGCTCTAAGGTGTTGAGGTTGGACAACTAGACCCATTCATACATGAGATTATGGTAGTGATTACATCCAACATTCCATGCTCTTGCCCCAGTCTTTCCTCTTGCATTGGGCAGTGTTTTGGTCAAAGGTAAGGATCTGTACAAATTAATCAGAGAGAAATACCATTTTAACTAAGATCAGATATTTTATCATAATTACCTTGCTGTCTGCAACACATTCTGCAAGGGGGGAACCAAAAGCTTCAGAGAAAGTGGGGAGGAGAAAAAGCACTATAAGGTAGTCAGCAGCAGTAAGGAGGGCAGGGTAAGTCCTCTATTTTCTCCAAAGTACACTATATTCTCCTCCATTTTCATCAAAAGGGTCTGTTTCAAGACAGGTGAACCATCTTCCAGGCAGTCCTAAGGAGCTTGGCAAGGTCTTCAAGGGCCTTTGGATCCCTAACGGGTTCACGTAAGGACACATCAAGATAAACTGACAAAAGGCCAAAGTCTAGGATAAAGAGGGGTAGGTATTAGTATGCTCAGGCACTAAAAATAGCTTCAAGGATTTTTCCTATAATCCAAGTTATATAAGGCCATGTGGGGCACAAGGAGATCTACGCAGTGGTGGTCTGTATAGCCGAGCACCTTGAATCCCACTGAGAGAGGCTGTGGCACTTGAAGAGTCATTTAAACTCTTTCCTAGGTAGGACAATATCAGTGTGCATGCCATGACTGTTAATCACGAAGAATATCAAAAGCTCTTCCAGAAATCCTCTCAGATCTAGATGGTGGAATTCTGCAACTTATCACGAATGGTACTGTAAGCTCTGAAATACACAGGAGGCACAGTAATTCCCTTAGCACCAAACCTTTCTCTCATTCTTCATACATTGTTAGTCACGGTTTTATTATGTAATAGGCAAAATAAAGAATACACTAGGCTTCCTTACAAAATACACGCAAATAAAGAATATTCTGAGAGGTTTTCACAAGCGCCAGGTCAGTCAGGAGAACAAACAAGTGAAAAGATCATTCCCTGCTTAAAGGCTTTCTCTAACATACACCTGCTCTTTAAGTAAAATTAAACATGCTTTTAGGGCAATCAATTCAGAATTAATCCAGGATTTTCAGACTTTGATGCTCTTGAGAAGAACTTGATAAGAGGTCTTTCTGCTTTGTGGCACTTACACATCCCCAGTATTCGGCACCGAGTTGGACACGCTGCAGCTTTTTCTGGGAAGGACACAGTCTTAAGATAGGATATCTCAGGAGAAGTTGAGGATAAGGAACCTATGAAAAAATAAGGTACACATAATATGTGATCTTGAAATTTAGAGTTGAAATTCACATTAGCTAAATGTTATTGTGACTGGACAACATAAAGATAAAAAAATCTACTTAGAACACCTTTTGGTTTTTGAGACCTCACTACACTCTGTGAGGAAGATCTGTATTAGGCCCAGATAATTTACTTTGCCAGAAGTAAGTGAAGAGTTTGACAGAGCTTTTATTAAGATGTTAGCACGGCAAAAATCCATGTGAACAGCATTTTCCCAGATGCTAATAAACTGCTCACACCCAGTAGCTATTGCAGTGCAATAAAACAAAATACGCTGAAATAAGAAAAATCATCTAATAGCACTTCATGTAATAGGACTGTTTAGTTGCCAAGGTAGCCAGTGTGCAGTGAGGCGCTTACTCGTTTCAATTTCAATGTCTCGGCCAGATGGAGGACCGCACAGTGTTTCTAATCAAAGTTTTGCTCTTCTAGATTCACATTTGTGTGGCTATGAGAACTCCAAAGAGCTTTACAAATGTCCTGAGGACATTACTAAAAAGCCATTATTTGTGAGTAGAATTTAAAGTGTAATTTCCTTTTTGAATTCCATATAGTTTCAGCTCTCCATTCTCAAAGTAGTTTTAGGATACATTTCTTATTTCTGCATAATCTGAAAATACAAACTATAACTTGAAAATAAGCACAAAATACCAGAGACCAATTACACTCACATTACTAACCTTCTTTTTAGTCTTCTCTCAGGATACTGTTCTCTGTCAACTCATTTTGTGAAAATTACACATTGCTGCTCAGCTCTGGTAATTTGTATAGATTTTTTTGTTTCTTTGAACTTGGGCAAAGAATCCAGTGCTTCATCATATTTCATATTATTCTCCTGGATCTTTCCACACATACTCTATTTAAAGCTGTTAACATCTAGATTTCCCTTTATGGGCTTCCTTTCAGGAACTTTGGTTAATGGAATTCTACAATAATAAGTGACAACTAATAATAAGTTATTTTTAAAAGTCCACTTAATAAAAATGTTTTTCTCAAAGGAGATTAAGAAGTAAATGTCATCTATAAGACTGGGACAGTAGACTGCAGACTATGAAATGATACTCAGTATGCAATAAATCAACATATCGTCAAAGTATAAGTTTAACAAATCTAACTAAATACAAATCAAGTATAAAAAGATATCTTCTAAAGGTACCAGTGCAGGCAGCCGGCCCGGTGGCCAAGTGGTTAAGTTCGAGCGCTCTGCTTCAGGCGGCCCAGGGTTTTGCCGGTTCAGATCCTGGGCGTGGAACATGGCACCGCTCATCAGGCCATGCTGAGGCGGCGTCCCACATGCCACAGCTAGAAGGACCCACAACTAAAATATATAACTATGTACTGGGCGGGGAGCGGTTTGGGGAGAAAAACCAGGAAAAAAAAAAAAAAGATTGGCAACAGTTGTTAGCTCAGGTGCCAATCTTTAAAGGTACCAGTGTTGTGGAACTGCAGTATTACTCTGTTTTAGCTAAAAGATGTTCCCATCGTTAGTTTTCAGTACTGAATGTTTATTAATTTTAAATGCCACCATAGCACAACTATGTGCCAGCAATTTACATGGGATTTCATCCTCACAATAAACACACAAGGTTTATTTCAAACCCAATTTCATAGGTGAGAAAATAGAGATTCTAAGATTCCAAAAGATCACACAGCTAGCAGCAGAGGAAGAGCTGGCCTTCAAGTCCAAATACAACTTCACAGCTCAGGCGCCTCCTTCTCCTCCACCACGATGCCAAGCCACATCTCACTTTAAAATTAGGTTTTCGTCACTAATGCTCTGTGTTTCCTACTTCCTTCCTGTGTTTCCTTCTTACTCTGTAAGAGTTTAATGCTCTGTTTCCTAAGGATAGGGAAAAATACCTAAAAAGAAGTTAGAACAAAAGCTCTTTTTTTCCTTTCTTTGTGGCAAAACGAACATCTAATTCAAGCACTGAGTTTACTACATGCCAAATTTTAGTTTCACTTTTCAGCAGGCAATAAACTAAAAAAGCATGAGTGTGATCATTAATATTAATACACTACAATTTCAAAACCACATAGCTTACTTTGAAAATATATTTTGTACCTCATGCTACGAAGTGTTGATGTGAAATTACATCATACATAACCATTAAAGAGAGCACAGCACAAAAAATGATAAAAATGGTAAAGAAAAGTGGTATGAAGCAGTTGGCATATATATTTGGTATTACTTTGTTTTCTTTTGATGTTTTTACTCAAAATGGAAAATGCTAATGTGCCATTTGGGGAAAATCCTTTTCAAATTCTGTAAGGAAATTCAGAAACTTTAAAAAAGCAGGCTTTAAAAAAGAACGCACGCACATGCTAGCACATGGATGAACCTTAAGGACATCAGGCTAAGTGAACGCGCCAGTCACAAAAAGACAAACACTGTATGATCCTACTTATTTGAGCTATCCGGAGTAGGCCAACTCCCAGAAACAGAAATGAAAACGGCAGTTGCCAGGAGTGGGGGATGTGGGGGAAATGGGGAGTTGTTTAATAGGCACAGAGTTTCAACTTTGTAAGATGAAAAGTTCTGGAGATTGGTTGCACAACGTGAATCTGGTTAATATTACTGAACCATACACCTAAAAATGGTTAATATGGTAATTCTTGTTACAAGTATTTTACCACAGTGAAAAATTAAAATTTTTAAAAAGGAACCACTGAATTTCTTTTTCTTTCCTTTTTGTGAGGAAGACTGGCCCTTAGCTAACAACTGCTGCCAATCCTCCTCTTTTTTGCTTGAGGAAGATTGTTGCTGAGCTAACATCTGCGCCAATCTTCCTCTGTTTTATGTGGGACACTGCCACAGCATGGCTTGATGAGCAGTGCTAGGTCCGTGCTTGGGATCTGAACCTGCAAACCCTGGGCCGCTGAAGCGGAGTGTGTGAACTTAACCACTATGCCACCAGGCCAGCCCCCAAAGGAATTATTTTTTAATGTGATAATGATAGCGTGATTATGCTTTAAAAACACTGAGAGATACATCTATAAGATGATATTTGAGGTTGATGGGTATTAGGGATGTTTATTCTACTATTCTTCTTTTGTATATGTTTGAAATTTTCCTCAATGAAATAAACAGAACAAAATAACTCATCAAAAAAAGGGGAACAAATAAGGAAATGACATTTCCTAATCAAAGGAATCATCTATCATGAAAATATTTTATTATAGTTGAAACATATAAAATGTAGTAGCATTTTAGTTACAACTGACAATGGGACCCATCGCTTATTTCACTTAGAAAGCTGCCGAAACCTAGATACAGTGTACTGGGCTTGTATCAGAACACCCGGATGGAGAAAATTACATGAACAGTATAAAGTTTGCTATGAAAACAACATTTTTTATTAAAGTAATTAAAAGTCAAAAAACAACAACAAAAAGGAAATTCCACAACCTTTGTTTGCAACTATATAATCTTTATGTAGAAAATCTATAAAGTGACAGTCTGGAAAGCAGCTCCACAATAAACTTAATCCTTACATCAAGAGTAACTAAATTATGGAATCAGTTCACTCAAAAGAAATTGTCTCACTTAGGATATTTCAGCTGGGCTGATTTCAACTATATTATTCTCATTTCTGAAAAATCGTCTTTCCTGATATTTCAAATCACCAGAGATAGAAGGTACGAGAGCCTGCTGAAGTAAAAGGATAGAACACAAATACTCCAAGCACAATGCCAT
Source organism: Equus quagga (assembly GCF_021613505.1). Classification (NCBI taxonomy): domain Eukaryota; kingdom Metazoa; phylum Chordata; class Mammalia; order Perissodactyla; family Equidae; genus Equus; species Equus quagga. The sequence goes on along the minus strand of NC_060267.1, from coordinate 175,703,858 downwards.
GTGAAAATGAACAAGGGCATTTTATCTAAAGATCTACAAAACTATACAAATAACCAGTAATACACATAGCCCATTCACGCCGAAGCTCCACGGGGTGGTACTGAAGAGACACTGAGGCATTGCTTTCCATAACGGAACAGGGCTCACTCTGAACAGCAGCACATCCCACCTTTTAGTCTATCATCACGATACTCCCCCTGGATCTGTATTTGCGTATTATCTAAGTCCTGGGAAGTTAACAAAAATAAAGAAATAAGCCAAAAAGATAATGAATTGAATATCCTCTAAAATCTATTCTAAAACATGCATGTGAAATATGAAGGAACCAAGCACTTTGTGAGTTTTTAGTCACATGTTCCTTTCAACTTATGCTAGTGTCTTCATTAGTATCTGCACTGAATTTCCTAAAATTAGCTTTCCCAGTAAACATTAATAGAAGAGGAAAACAACAAAGGAAAAAAGCTCTTATTTCTTAAAGGTACAGTCCTGGAAAACTGGTACTATGGGTTTTCAAAAACAACTTTCTCTGCTAAAGAAATCACACTGTTGTGGTCATCAGAACAGGTAAAGTCACTTTGGCAACACAGAGATCTATTTAGTCTCACTTTTAACAATCATAGTGGTAAACAGAGATCTATTTAGTCTCACTTTTAACAATCATAGTGGTAAACTATTATCATGGCTATATAATTTTCAGAACTGATACCACCACAGAGGCAAATGTGTAGAGAATATTCCTAATAAACCTAAATTAGATGATGACTGAAATTTCTTAAAAACATTTCAAGTGCTCAAGAATATTAAAGTTTGGGGGAAAAAATACAGAAGTCATAAGCAAGTATTTCCTCCCTCTAAGAGTCTAATTGGGATAAAAGTCTCAGGCTAAGCCCACAAGAATGGTCTGCAATAAAGAAAAATTAGGTCACTGTATAGTAACTTCTGCAAACTTTAGGAGAAAAGCCAAGAACATTCTGAGCCAAATAAAAGCATTCTTTCAGGTCAGGGCTTTTTGTTGTTTTAGTTCTTTAATCTCTAACTTCCCAATATGTTACAGTTGAGAAATGCCCATGTTTACTAACAGTAATAAGGAAATACAAAGTCCAAGAAAAGATTCACAAACACGATCCTTTTCAATCCTAGGTCTCTCCTAGGTAAGAAACAGACCACCATTTATTTACTCTCTCACCTGTAGAAGAGAGGGAGATCAAAGGGTTTTAACCTGGTAAGAAATCCCTGTGTATAAATGTTAGGTTAAACGGCAGAGTTTAAGCCACGCCCTTCATAAGTAGACAAGAGAGGATTTCCTCTCACATGTGGCTGTGGGAGAGGACAAGAACTGTCTACTACAGAGCTGGAACAGGTATTTCCTGTAACTAGAAAGCCGTGCCCATGAACATTTTAGTCAACCTGCAGAAATTTTTATATCTAATTAAGAGTGTTCTTTAGATCAGAAATAGATGAATAATATACTATTATAAAAATATGTTAGAATATCTCCCCCCTTACAACTCACCAATTTCTGATACCGTCAAACTTTCATAGAGTCCATGGAGAATGACACAGGTTTACTCTAGATATTTGTTCATTAAGTAAAACTGGAAGTAACCTATCTATCAATACCATTTGCAATTCCTGATTTTAACAGTCCAATACAATCTAATACACACATTAACAAACTTCAAAGAATACGCATTCTATCAAGCCTAAGCAATTCCCATCCACCCACCCAAAAGGAAGCCAGTGTTACCCACTGTAAGACAAATGATGTTTGCTGTATCTGGATTAAGATTAAAAGAACTACGAAATTCCATTCCAGTACGAAAATACTACAAATAAGCACCCAAAACTGACCTAAGAATTTCTACTCACTCTTGCTTCTCCAGGTTTTTAAAGGGAGAGAAACAAGCATTCCTTGCAACCTGACTGGCAAAATCATTACCTTACCAATTATTTCTAAGCCTATAGTAGATACCAACAAATGATGGAATGCCCAAATCACTAGCCATTCAACATAACTGTTATTTTCGAAAAGAAAGATAATTATATAAAATTCCATTCTCCCAAGCAATGAACAAGGTAGAAAAGCATACTACTTCAAAAATGGCTATATTCGTAGGTTTTTAAAAACCAGCACCAAACGTTCATGTTTAATCATGTCGAGCAACACTTAGGAACTAACATTTCCTGACAATACGGATAAACAAAAGAGTGAATGATGAGGGAATAACTTTCAAGCAATATTGCATTTTGCTAAGAACCGCTAAGTAAAATAATGTGATGAGCTCGTTTCTAAAGCTCTTATGTCTGCCCAGTTTGGAAACAGCATGCCTCACTGCTCAGCTCACAGACCTACTGCCCAAATTCTGGGTACAGCTTATTTTATTTTGTGACTAGGCAAGATTAAGTAAAACAACCTGAAAAGATAAAGTAACCTAACTCAAAACAATCCATTATTAGAATAGTTTTCCACGGTCTCTGTATAAAGCACCTAAATGAAAACTGAAAGCAAGATCCACAAACAGTAGTAATGTCATTCAAGTCTACATACCCTTTTATTACACTATATTTATAGAAATATTATGATCAACATCACACAAGCTTTCTTACTTCCTCATACTGTACCAATTTTACTCCCATTGTATAAGAGATTTTGACTGCAAATGTTTAAATCAACTTTTTGTACCTTGAATTTACAAATCATTGGATGTAAAGCTTCCTGAAAACTATCTTATTGTTAAATTTTACTTAAAGCTAAACCTAGAACTAAATTCTTTTAAAAAAACAAAATACCAAGGTGCTTTCAACAGAACCCTGTAGAAATCTACCAATCCCAGTGTGTGAGAGCAAGCCTACAGAGGAATATAAAGCAGCAACCACCACACACACAATTCTATGGCCAACTCTTGTCAGGAAACTTCTTTTATAAATAAACTTCTTTCATGATAGAAGATGAAATCAAAAGATAGAAATTTAATTTTTCCCTAAAAATAAGTAGTTGCTCAGGACATAGGTTGAGTATACTGAAATCATATTGCTTCTCTGAAAAAAGAAAAAATAGTTTAGCCAGGCATTCCATTAACAAAACACCATGCCACATTCACCTAGTGCTTTGATCTCCGGGTACTAGTATTACCCAAGGGAACCTCATCAAAGAAACTGGTTGGCAAACCTACCAAATCGGAGGCTCAGGTCCCTTCATTTTGATAATCATCTTAGTAAACATAAAACTTTAGCTACTTGAACAATGGAGCTTGTAAAGTGCATTTAGGTATAAGAAACACAACAGAAGTGCTAAACTCACTTATTAGTAGGACTTCAAGGGACTTGATGTCACCAATAGGGCAAAAACACAACATCATAGTTTTCTGTTCAGATTTTATTTGAAATCTAATTCAAATTGTCAAAGCTACAAAAGAGGGGAAGACGTCTGTATTATTTTTGCTAAGTCACAACATCCTAAAACAAAATACTACTACTGCCAGCAGATCCATTATACACATTTCTGATGAAATTCATTAGCACAATAAAAATTTCATCTTGAAAAACAGCCACAACGAAAGTAATTTATACAATATAAAACAATGACAGTCTACAGATGCAGTTACTCATGAGTTTACACATGCATTCACAAACAAATAAACAAAAAACCCCAGGAATGCTCTTTCATTTGATTTTTTGTTTTTTGTTTTTTTTTAAAAAAACAGACCGTTCAGGCACAAAACAAAATCGCATTTCCACTAAATGACAGCGTCTTAAAAACTGACGTCAGTGTTTGTTTTTCTTGGACTTTTTATGAGACCTGTGTGGAGAGCGGGACTGGGATCTGGATTTCTTCCCTGATTTTTTAGGGGATCTAGACCGTGAGCGCCTAGACCTTTTAGGTGTCCTTGAACCAGACGGTGATCTGAGGAAACAAACAAAAACAATTTATCAAAGCACTCATGCGATCAAAACTGACTATCCTTCTATCATCTAAAATGATCTTTAACAAAGCACAGTCAAAGTCACTGAAATAAAAAAGGTGGTAAAGTTTCCAAATTTAGACTTTGCCTACTGGACACACACGCGCACACGGATTTTGTACTTCCTTTGCACAGCATCAGCAATCATCAGTGGTGCGCTTGCTTAAGAAAGACAGATTCCTGAACCTTACCGCTGCTCTACTGAATCAAAGTCTTGAGGTTAGGGGCTGGGAATTTGCATTCTTAACAAGCTCCCCAGGTTACTAACATACCCCAAAAGTCTGAACCTCGAAATCTATAAGATAAAGTTCAAAACGGCATCTAAGATCATTCACAATTTTAAAAGCCCAGGCAGCTTTGCAGCCTATCTTCTTGAGGGACAAAGCCCCAACTACTGCAAGCTCATTCAAGGGAATCATTAGAGACGGCATGATTGCCTAAGTGCTGTTCACGAAGATGACCAAAACAAATAAATACGCTATATATAAACAGTCAAGCAGTGATTAATGACAGGGGTATGTTCTGAGAAATGTGTCATCAGGTGACTTGTCACGACGAGAACATCAGAGAGTATACTGAAGGGGAACAAAACCTGCCACCCCAAAATGTCTCTCTTTAACATGAGGATTATTTTAGGCTGATTATTTTTAAGAAACAAAAGACTCAAAGTTTTTCTTGTTACTCCCCCTTAACTGCCTAAAAGAATTCAGATAAACCCATCTCAGGAAGCAAGCTATCACCTTAGCATAATATGAACTAGGTGGCAGAAAGGGAGGAACCTAGAAAAGCCTGTTGGGCTCCACTCTGTGTTCTTCTGTTTCTGCATGCCCCAAATACTTGTTTTCCAAACGTTTGATTCTTTTCCTACCTGTGAACTGCCTTCCTTCCCTTTGAAGTCCATGACCCTCCCCACCCTCAACATCTCTGTCTTTAGCTGAGTATGGTAGTTAAGGTGGCAGCTTTGGCCACTTTGGCAAGTTACTCAGTTTTCCTGGGTTTCTCCCATGCATACGTGTTATTAAACTTCTGTTTGTTTTCTATTAATCTGTCTCGTGTGAATTTAATTCTCAGACCAGCCAGAAGAACCCAGAAAGGTACAGGAAAATTTCTTCCTCTCCTACAGTACTTACATAGACCTACACGGTACAGCCTGTTCACACCTAAGCTGCATATGGTACTCATCGCACAGGACCACTGTTGTATATGCAGTTTGCCATTGACCAAAACATTGTTATGCTGCGCCTGACTGTATACGCAAGCGCTATTTTAAAAAGGAGAAAATTATGTCATAAAGATTTTACTAAAAATGAGTACAATAATAAAGTTTTAGGATATAAAGCAGTTTTAGCTCTCAGGAAAATTCCTCTGTATAACACCAGATAAATAAAACATTTCTGAACCACTTTTCTGGAACTACAAGGGGAAAAGGGTATAACACACTAAATTACACACTGAAGAAATGGTATTTATGCTGTTTATTTCCACAAGTCTCTACCCAAGAACTTGCTTATAATAAGACTGTTTGGGGTAGGGTGGGATGTATTTTTCTTTTAGCCTTGACAAAATCAAAGAATAGTCTACAGAAACTAAAGAACAGAATGAAAAGTAAAGCAGCTACCCCTATTCCACAGGAAATACTGGATACAATGTTTAAAACTCCTGGCTGGTCTTTACCTGTTGGAAGCATTTTTTGGTCATGAGGAGAGTGGGATGGGAAGGTGGGAAGGAATAATCTAAAATCAAAGTATATCTCTCTGGTTTTCTAAGATCCTTTAAAAAATGGCTGCCAACCAAATTATTTTCAAAAGTTGGTAGAATGACAAGGAAACTGGCATTGGAAATATTACAAGAAAGGACTTGCATTTACCTTTTGGCCTTTTTGCTAACATCTCTAGGAGAATCTTTGTGAGATGACCTGGATCGTGAGCTCTCTTTATGAGATCTTTCTGAACGCTCTGATCGCTCCGATTTTGGTGATGGGGATTTCACTCGTCTACCACTGCTACTGCGAGATGGGCTGGGGGATGTGCTGTGCCGCCTTTTCCTATGGAACAAAGCCCCCAACATTCCATAAGTGAGCAAGGGTCAGGCATTAATCTTCCTTCTACTAAATTAGCTACTAATTCCTGCCAGTTTACACTAACTTTATTTTCACTGACCTTATTAACGTTATTTTCCAACAACATTCAAAGCCCTTTTTACTAAGAATAAATGAGTCTTAAAGATAGGTTGATTGAGACAAAAACTGAATTCAACTAAATTGGATTTTGTTCTGCTTGTAAGAGATTATTGGGACAATGGACAAAATTTCATTAAGGTCTCTGATAACAGTGTTTTTTTAATGTTAATTTCCTGATCATAAAATTTTTATTATGGTTATATAAGAAAATGGGGCATCACGAAGGCAAGGTACTCTTAAATGGTTGAGGGGGGAAGGGGGAAAAAGGAGAATAAGAAAATATAGCACAAATAGAAATATTTTAACATCTGGGACGTGGGTGAAGGATATCTGGGAATTCTTTATACTATTCTTGCAACTTTTCTAGAAATTGAAATTATAACAAAACAATAATAAAAGACAAAAAAGTGATAGATTTATTATTTAACCAATTAATATAACTATATTTGTAACTATCTGTCAAGTGACTAAGCCAGAATTTTTTTATTTGCATTCACTTGGTTTTTATTAGGAAAACCTCAGTTCCATTAACTGAAGCAATTTTCTCTACTAAATCAGCGATTGAGGAACTGTGAAAATAAGAAATAAAGACTAAAAGAGAAATGATTTTGATTAGAGTGAAGACAAAGTGAGGATCAAGTCCCTATGGCCTAGGTACAAAATGTCCTTTTGAGACAGGACTGGGAGACTCAAGTTTACAGGTAGCAGCCTCAGCACAGAAGAAATGTTTAAATTAGAGGCAACAAGGAAGATCTAGCTAGCTGTTTAGTTAGTTAAGCCTTAGGTTTGATATCTAATACGGTAACTGAATTCTTGCACTGAAATAAGGTGAAGGTACTATATGAACCATGTAAAGGGATGATGCCCAGTTAATAAGCCAAGTGCCAACTAAATGCCCCATTTCTCAGCTAATTCTGCCTCCTGCAGGCAGGAGTCAAACATATTTATCATGAAAAAATACTTTTTCAGTTTGTTGGCATTAGTGATGAAAATATTACAAAATGAAACATCATTCCAAATCTTGAAACCAGTTTAGGAATTAAATGAGAAATGTTCTACCTTTCTTTCCTTGTTGGAGTACACTCATCTTTCTCCTTCTTGTCTTTGGACCGAGATTCCAATTTTTCTTTATCCTTCTTATCTCTTTCTCGTTCTCTTTCTAATTCTTTCTCTTTCTCCTGTTTTATTTTTTTAAAGAAAGAATACTTAGTCATTAAAAAATAGCAACCTGGGTTAATCTCATTTATGTAACTGTATTTTCTCTTTTGGTTAACCATTTTTTAAATCACTACTAACGGCATAACACGACTTTTTAAAAAATACCCACTTTTCCATAAAAACTAGTCATTCCTTCTACTGCATTTAATAATAGTAGTGATACCAGTGACAGCAGCTAAACATTTACTGAGTGCTTACCATAGGCCAAGCAATTACTAAACATTTACTGAGTGCTTACCATAGGCCAAGCAATTACTAAACAACTTTCATACACTATTTCATGTAATCCTTCAAAGACCCGTAAGAACAGTACTATTATCTTCATTCTAGAGATGAAAAATGAGATTCAGAAAGGTTAAGTACCACGCCCATGGTCACACAGGATGATGAAGTCAGGATTTGAGCCCAAGCTCTAGAGCCAGGGCTCTTAACTACTACCTACTGAGTACTGTCCCTCCACTAAAAAAAACTATGAAAAACTGACAATATATTGACCTTTCCATCTCAGACTACAAGAAAACAGTCAGCTGCGATTCTAATTGTACAGCAAGCTGATTTAATCGAGAGAACTCTTACCAAAGCAATAGGATGAAAAGGGGAAATAACTATTCACGATAACTGTCCATCAGAAAATCTCATTAGTGAGAAACAAGTACCACTGTATTGGACATTTTAAATCCTACTTTATAAAAGTACAAACTGATGACATGACTACACAATTATATAAACCAGAAAAATAATTTATTTGTTTATCCCCAGCTACTGACAATCACCACTTCCCACTTGAAATTATGATTTCTGTTGATAATACAATTAAAGGAGTGGCTACAAACAATGAACCCACAAAGCCAATTTAGCTCTCCGCTAACAGGAATTTAATTTCTCTATGATTTGGATGCATCAAGAAAGCTATCTGAGAGCTGATAAAAAGCCTATACAGGATGTTGGCAAATGTTTTCTGTAAAGAGCCAGATAGTAAATATTTTTCTGCTTTGTGGGCCACATACAGTCTCTGTCACAAGTATTCAACTCTGCCCCTGTAGTCCAAAAGCCGCCACAGATAATTGAAAGGGCATGGCTGTGTTGCAATAAGTTTATTTAAAAAAATGAGCTGATGGCCAGTCAGCTGACTCCTGGTATGTACCTTCAAACACATCCTTCTCTCCAATTACAATCACGGAATGCAAGGAGACTAAAATGGTAATACATGTATTACTACCATCAGGACCAGTGAGCATCTCAAGGTATAGTCTTTCATGCATATCAAACACCTGCCACCATCTCCAAAGGCACTCACGGGGTACAGATACATGGCATCTTTTCAAAAATCTCATTTATCTTTTTTCCTAATACAACATATAGTGTACAAATTTAAAAAGTGATGCTGAGGAGACTGACTCCCTCTGGTGATCTGTAGGATGTATTTTCCTGATTCATAATTTTATAGGAATCAAATTACAGTTAAAATACTTAAAATATTTTAAACATTTTAATTCAATAATAAGAGTAATAGTAGCTATTATCTAACTCAAAATACTGCTAAATTGGGACAATCAACCCAGTCTCACAGAGAACAGGCAGGCTTCAGTGACTTGGCTAGAAGTGCTCAGCAGAGTGGCACCAGGAGACCACAGATCAGTGCAGCACAAAGCTGCTTTACCATACTGCTGCTCACACCACCACTTGTACACTATTAATAGCTTCGTAGTGACTGTCAGCTCCTTTCTAGCTTTGTCCTATTTCTCTTTCTATGTAATCTATTTTGTAATGACAGTCAAGACATAGGTAAAAATTAATAGCAGTCCCAATAAAATTCCTAAGTTCTTTCAACAATTACAATATGGGCCTCCTTGTTCTAAAATTCTCTGTATATCCATACTTTTTTATGTACAAGAATATGAGGTCCCTCAAAAGCTTAGAATTCACTGACAAGGTATTCTACCACTTGCTGTCCCTCCTTGGAAACAATGGAAAGAACCCTAAACGAACTTCCCAATCTCTAACTCCATCTTTGTCTCTGTGCCACTTCAGGGGCTGTCAGTATCTCACTGTCACAAATATGACTCTTTCTGGAGGGTCTTCCAGTTTTGAAAGCATGTTTTCAGCAGGGTTTTCTAGTCCACTTGTAGTATCCAGAATAAAATACTGTGCTGATGCCCTAAGACCTTTCTCCAAGTTGAAATAATTGTAGAACATCAAATTTCAAATGTCCCTGTCTACCAGTATTCAGCATTTACACACCAAAGAATGTAATTTGAAATATACTTTTCCTTAAGTATACCAATATACCAATTTTCTAGGTAGTCAAACAAGTAACTTTGGAAAGTGCACATTATTTGTGTATATGTTTTCCTTACTCGTTGAAGAAGTTTATCTCTGTAGTGTTCTACTTGCTCTTGAAAACTCTGGCCTGGTTTTTTAGGTCTTTTTCCAGATTCCAATTCATCCTGAAACTTCATAACTTTGAGCTGTGAAATAAAACATGTTTAAAATAAATCTTTTCATCACTATAGCTTCTAAAGGCCTCCTTTGCCCCCTTTTTAAAAAATTCTTTTCTTTAAAACAAGTGTGTAAAAAGGAAAAACATCAAAACAGCAAAGTAGTAACTGATTATGACTCAGTCGAAATATAATGTCAACATAAAACCCCCTTATCTGAAGGCCACTTGTGAGACATGCCCAACTATGCAAAATTCAAGTGATTAGCTGTGGGTCCACAGCCTGCATAGCCATATGAGATGACTGTGATTCATATGCCCTTAAGAATCTACTTATTATCTCCACACAATGATAATGAATTTGGTATCTGGTTCCCCAAATTAGAAAGGCAATGTTGCTACAGGCAAGCATACTTCCAGCAAGATATGACAGCCAGCAGAACATACAAAGATAAGCAACTATTTAAAAAGAACAGCAGCATGCTGGTTACAGCTCGTGTAGGACAAAACACAGAGCTGCATAGTTTGAAGGTTTCACTCCTTTTACAGTATAGTGCAATCACTAGTCATCAAGACATCAAAAAAGGTTAAATCACATTTGGAATGTATTTTTTAAGACAGTAAGAGTATATACTGATTAAAAAAAGATCAGAAAAACTTCAAATTCCATTTCTTGTAATGCATCCATACACAAACACAAAACTATCTGTACAGAAATATTCACTATAGCATTGTTTGTGAAAGAATGACCACCTATAGTTTACCAAGAGATTACTGGCTGATTATATACACCTCCTTATTGAACTAAGGAAGGACAAATAAGGTGAAAAGCAGGAGGACTTAGACGATGCTAGAGGCAGAGGTGGACAGCACATGGATCCTGGATGGTACCACCTGGTTACGGTCCCAAACCTGTACAATCTTGTTTCACTAGAAGAGGGGGGTGGGGGAGACATTCTTGTCTAATGGAATTATTGTAGATGCAAGCATCGTAAACTATTTTATTCAGCAGTGATATGTCCTTAAAATGGACTAAATGCTGTTAGAATATTTTATTTATATTTTAAAAATAAGATCTCAATTGTTTTAGGCTTTCCCCCCCTCCCTACAAATGAGGGTTTCCAATAGAATGGAAACAAGCTACAAAACCTTTTTTTCCTTTCAAAGAGGTATTTTCACTATTTCTGACTTCATGAGCATTTCTATTAAGTTCTCTGATTTTTGCCCTTTTTCTACCTAATTCCACTTCTATAACCAGGGTCATTTATAATCAGAGCTTTGAGGTTCTCTTCTTTCAAAATCCTTACAAGGTCTTGGCTTTTTTTTTCTCGTTTTAAGGATGATAACATTTTAAAAGACGGTAAGATGTAAAGGTAAGGGGGAGATACTTAAATGTCGGAGTTCAACACTGTGTGAAGCCTCTCATGACTAAAACGGCTCTGTTCTATAGAATGTATTTGTGGTAAATCAGTTTAAGTAAAGTGTCCAAGAGCCAAACAACAGACCTGAATGCTACTTTGGGGAAAGGCATTCCTAGAGAACCTTTTTAAAAATCATTATAAAATCCCAAGTTACAGTTCCTGCTGATGTGGCCTAACTTAGGTGTAAGCACAAGTCCAGGGCACCCAAAAAACAGGTAACAAAGGGTCCCAACTCAAAAGAGAACAGCCTGTGCAATGGCTTCTTAGCCATCTATGCCTCTGTTCCCCTAGGACAGTGGCAAGTATCACCTTCCCACTCAACTATTCACTTTTTCCTCGGGGATCAGGACAGAAAAGGGATCTTTCTTCTCCAACAACATAGAAGACCCGCCACCTGGCTCCCCATCTAGTGTTCCCCTCTTCCAATCCTTGTTAGGAGAAATAAGGATAACAGCAGAATTGGAAAAGACAGCTCCAGCCTGGGCACTGCTCTAAGTGGTATCCGAAAGATTAAGAACTTGCTTCCAGGCAATGCTACAACATCATACGGCTGCATGTTTTCGAAGTGCTTTGTAGAGAATGTCAATATTTTATAACACAAATCTTTTGGTGTCTATTAATCCCATGCTAAAAAATGTTCACCTAAAGATATCTTTATTAGGACACATTTGGGGAACGAGAAGAGCTTTTAAAAAGAAAAACTACAGTATACAGATGCATCATACATATATACTATAACATAGAATAAAATTAATTAGAACTTTATTCTTTATTTAAGGATTCTCCAATAAAAGAGTACTCACTGGATTCCATATTCAGAAAGTGACATTCAATTTAGGGGCAGAGAAAAAAGAACACAGCAACAATGCTCATGAGCTGAGTTCTAGTCCAAATTTGCCACCAGTTGTGGACCTTTATGCCACATGACTAAATCTCAGAGTAAATAAGGGAGAAGAATTAGGTAATTCTAAAATGAAGCCAAGATCTATGTTTTAAAATTAGGATTTGGTTCACAGTCCAAAGCTCAAAAGGGCAAGTAAATTCTAAGAGGTAGGCACTATGAGAGCAGGAGAAACAAGCGCTGAGTGTCTGACAACGAAGGGAGAAGAGACATTATCAAAGAGCACACAAAGTACAGAAATGCGTGTACACACGTATATCACATATACAGTGTGGAAATAGTAAGATTCATAAAAACCATTCCAATTAATAAAAAGCTAAATTACATGGTTTTCTTCTAAGTCAATAAGGAGACAGAACATTTAACAATGATCAGTCTGTTTTGACATTTATAAGGGGATAACTCCAATTATCAAGAAAACATATTTTTATTGAACTCAGTCTTTGTTTCTACTCCAACAGTTCCATCAGGTCAGTAAGGCAGAGTTGAGTATGGTTGGGAGGAGCTCTGAGAGTTAAGAAGGGACATGTGCAGCTTGAAAAACGTCCACAGCTGAGGGCATTCACTGATACACAATATCTTATTCCCCTAAAAATCTTATAAAGAATGTATATGCATACATCCCAGGAAAAATGAATCAACTTATTAACTCTAAAAATCTCTCCTCTCCACTTATAACTGACACCATACTGATTCTGTGTAAGGTTAAAACAAAATACTTTCTCCGTTAAATTTCTGGCTAGGTGATACTGGAGAAAGAGGTGGGCAAGAACTTATCATCAGCCTAACAGTGTGTGGGTGGAGAAGCAGAAACAGGGTAACTAATGTGGTAGAGATTACGAGTTAGTAAAAGGAATAGCACTGACACACAAGAGGCATTCAAAATACTGTTAAACGAAAGGACAGAGTATTAAAATTCACTCTCACATATACTTCTGAGGCTCTGGACTGACTGCAACACTGCAGCTAACATTTACTGGGAATGTTTCATCACCGTGGAGGTGAAATGAAGGTGGATGAAATAGGAGGAACGCTCCTATTGCAAAACCCTTCCCTCTCTGACATGTCTGAATACCTTTGGTAATAAAAAAAGAGGCATTGAAAAAGGACAGGGGCTAGAGGAAGGGAAAAATCTGCTTGAGATAGTTTGGACTCTTTCAAGTTTTTCTCCTTCTTATTGTTAAGTCCCACTTAATGTCTACTCTCTCCCCATCACTAAGGGGTGCAGACACATAAAATGAGCCTACTGTAATAAAATGTACATATAACTTGAACATGCCAGAAAATCTCACTTTTCCTTGTTACACACCACATACACTCAAAATGTAATGATTTTCCTTTCCCTTTTTTTTTCAGGAAGATTAGCCCTGAGCTAACATCTCTGCCTATCTTCCTCTATTTTATATGGGAGACACCTGTTACAGCATGGCTTGATAAGCAAGTGTGTAGGTCCGCACCTGGGATCTGAACCTGCAAACCCTTGGCCACCAAAACAGAGCATGCAAACTTAACTGCTACACTACCAGGCCAGCCCCAAAATGTAATGATTTTCATAATGCAGATACAGTCTATTCATTAGAATCAGTATCTTCAGAGGATCTCCTATGTGCCAGACACTGGAGATATGATGATGAACAGACAACAGACATGGTCCTTTCCTCTAATGGAAATCAGCCTAGTGGAGAATACAGACATTAAACAAGCAAGCAAGCAAGAAAAAAAAAACATAATACATATACCACAATACTTGTAAAATCACAACAGAGATAAATAGGGAGAAGTAAGCAAATCCAGAAGAGTACGAAAAGGATATGAGGAAAAGGATGCTTGAACTAAAAAGGCCTGAAGGAAGTCAGCTGGTTTGAAGGTTTCTAGGCAGAGAGGGAACGGTACGTACCAAGGTACAATGCCAAGAGGGTGCCTAGTTTGGTGGAAAAGGTGAAAGAAGGCCAGTGAAGTGCTGTTTAAACTTCACTGCAATACTAACCTCAATTTCACGAAGTTTAGCTCGTTTTTCCTCACTCATTTCAGAGTACTTAGAGAACTTGGACTCAGTCATTTCTTCTTTGATTGGATTAGAGTACAAATGATGTTCTTCAGATTTGGAACTTTGAGTGTCTTCTTCATCTTCACTTTCTTCTTCTTGACTTTGGAAATAAGCAGAATATACACTGTATGTCAAGGCAGCAAAAAAAAGTTACATTCTTCAGTCTGGCATTTTTATTTTTCACTGCCTTAGAGTTTAAGTAACGTTAACAAAACATAAGACGACAATTCACCACTAAAACATTTTTTATAAAATATCTGATCCAATAATATACACAATTTTATAAAATTCTTGTTTCCTTCACAAAAAAAGTTTGAGCTTCAACATAATCATACTTTTAAAAATTGTTTGTTAATCTTATCTGTATGCCTTTCATCCTGCAACTTCCCTTGCAGCAGTTAAATGAAATGAATAATCAAAGATTTCTGCATACTTCACAATTCAGAGTGATTTCATCAAGCTTAATGTTTAAAAACCCAAATGTTTACCCTTTCTTCAGCAGAGCCTATAAACTAAAAAACACATGAGTCTGAGTCACACAGAGTTACTATGAAACAATCAATGAAGCAGGAAAGACCTTATTTGGTTAGCTCATAACCCCAGGAATAAAGTAATGGATATATTTTAAATATTACCACACATTAATACTTTATGTCATAGGTGATTTTGAAAGTTGTACTGGTTCTAGGTCAGACAAGAAGAAAATGAAAAAATAAGTGACTACCATGGGCAAGCTACAGAAGAAAACTTCTTTCCAGAAGCAATCTAGTGTAGAGGCAGGCAACTATATGTAAAACTGGTCATCATTGCTAGAATAGGATTAACAGAATGTTCTTGAAGCAGAAAGAATGAAGGAGCTTAAAAAAAGACTTGTATGTTCTGGGACTGGGCTTTGTGTGTATCTATGTTAAATCTGGGCAAAACAATTCATCCATGTACAAACAAACTCAGAATGTTTATGTTTACACAAATAAAATTCCTTATAAACAATATTGATTGTGTATTAACATTACTGGCATAGCCTAGAAAATATGTCATTTTTCCCTTTAATATCTGAACATGATAAACCCTTATTTGTTGGTATTTGGGTACTAAATACATTTTACCTTAAGTAGAGGGTATCCTTTTAGCATATATTTAAAACTATCCATAATGTAGAAAGTTATAACCAAAACCTTTCCAAATAAACATTTAATTATTTTAGAGTGATAATCAGATTCACACTGAATGAGAAATATTTAAGCAAGACACACACAGTGCTGGGAATTCAAAATCAGACACAACATGGTACTAACAGAAGACCATGCTACTAGCTCTTGAATTTCTCATCCAAAGATCCTTTCCAGAACACTAATAAAATGCTTTACAAACTTTACACTCTAAGAGCCCCACAAATCATTACTACCACACTCAAGTACAACTCAATACAATACTTACGTGAGAAAGAAAAAAATCAAAACCAACCACGAAAAAACTAGATTCTTCTTCAAAATACTTTACTTAATATTTCTTGTTAATTTGTCAGAAACTTCCTAAATGCAGTTTTTAGTTAATTTTTTAAAACACAAGAATTTCAGATGCTTTTTTTTAGATGCTTCTAAATGATTAAACTATTTCTGCGTGTAGGTGTAAATACAGACATTTACTGAAAGATTACTCTGGAAAGGGTCAGTCAATAAGGATGTGACAGTCAGTTAAACTGTAGTTATCTACACAATGGAAATTACTTAACCAATTTCAGCCCTATTATTTATGATTTTTTCAAAAAGTTTTTTCTGCAATTTCAAATAGTCCTTGGTAAACATCCTTGTACACTTATCTGAATGCTTAATTCAGAGTGGATAAATACACAGATGGACATGAAATAATATCCATGACACTTCAATGAAAAACGCAGATCACAAAACAGTATGTACAGTATTATATAATTTATGTTTAAAGTAGATATGTATGTTGTTATATATAGAGAGAAAAGATCTAGATGGCTAGGCACTAAAGACTAATCATATTATTTAAGACTTTTTAAGTGAGCTGCATTATACTTTGATAATTTAAAATATACACATATTTTACAATTGCTATTTTAATTTTGCAAGGCCTGAGCAGTCTGTTCTAATTGGTTTTTTTTTTTTTTGAGGAAGATTAGCCCTGAGCTAACTGCTGCCAATCCTCCTCTTTTTGCTGAGGAAGACTGGCCCTGAGCTAACATCCATGCCCATTTTCCTCTACTTTATATGTGGGACGCCTACCACAGCATGGCTTTACCAAACAGTGACATGTCCACACCCAGGATCTGAACCGGCGAACCCTGGGCTGCCAAAGCGGAACGTACACACTTAACCACTGCGCCACCGGGCCGGCCCTCTAATTGGTTTTAGCTTTAGCTCTTAGTTACCAGTTTCAGGCTCAGATCTCATCACTGCTTCATCTTGCTCTTCTTTTAAAGAAATGTAAATTCCAGATTCTAAACCCATACAGAATTCATTACAAATGAAATGAAATTGCTATTTCTAACTTTTCTGCAAAACATTGGTAGTGTTATATATTTTTTTAATCACATTTCTGCAATAAATACAGTTACTAGTTTCAAAAAGCAGCTCCTTAGTAAAAAGGCATTTTGGATTCAGCCACCAGGGAGTAGTAGAGAGGCATAAGAAAATTTCAAGGACCAGAAAGTTGTACTGTATGTGAAAAAGTATTTTTTCCTTGCTTTGTACTTTCACGAAGTTATTTTTATGTTATCATGATTTACTTGGAGCTCCTAAGAAAAATCAAAAAAATATTTCCAGGGATCCATGCTTCACTGTATCAATGTATGATTATTCTACCATCATACTAAAAGGCATTCACATTTCAAACATTAACACAATAAAGTGAATACTTGTAGAAACAAAACCAATTCAACAATATTTGAGTTCTGAAATGGCTTTTCTACCCTTCCTTTCCTCTAAATTAAATAACTATGAGTACAAATAGTCATTTTAAAGCAGTGATTCTAGAAATGGTGAGAGATGCTACTGAGTGATGGGATTGTAGATATAAAAAAGGTTAAAAGAACCACTGTTTTTTAAAGCAAACTACCAATTTTAGTACTCAATTCCCGTACTCCTAAACAGCTTCGGATAGGTATTTCCATCAGCAAACCACATCTATATTTTGTAAATATTTTGTCATAATCATTGCTGACTTGATCTGATCACAACAACGTTTCTGGAAAGACAGCACTGTTGCCAAGTTTCCCCCATCATATCAAATTGTTTTTCATAAATGCTGATCAATCACATTTCCTTAACAATCTAAAAGCTACTAATGCCACTGACTGAATCCATACAAATGCCCAAGTTGTGCTGGGACACACGGGACCCTCCCTTTGCTCACTCTTCCATTGAAGAAGAACAGAAGAAGATTTTTTCAAAAAACAGAAGCCTCTGCTTTGTGTTCTTGAAGTCATCTCTTTTCCTGCTTAAAAAATTAACTTCCTTTACATTGATTTAAAAAGGTGTCAAGTGCTATCTAAAAACTGCCAATATAAACTTGCAGGAGAATTCAGGGGTAAGAATTCCTATAATCACAGTCAGTATTAAATGCAAAAACAATTTTGGGGTAATAACCGAAGAGCAAAATTCAAAATGATAATTTCTCTATAGGTTAAAGGAAAAGTTTTTTTCCTTTATTTACTTAGTTCTTCTGAGGTATTTAAATAACATAACAGAATGATCATAATACAATATTTTTCTTAGCAATGTAAACCCAAAAGAAAAAGAACATGACCTTCCCATTCACATTTTAAAAATCACTTTTTGTGGAGCCAAAACAATACTTGACAGCTAAGATTTGAAATAAATACATGTGACTAATTAGTAACTACAAAGTGAGAACATATAACCTAGTGCAGAGAAATAAACTCAAAAGCACAGTGAAACCAGATGCATCAAGACCAGAAATCAAAAGCTCTTTATTCAGTGGAAAAACAACGGAGAACTAAAAATGATCCTCAAGTTTTTCTGAGTGAAGTTTTCCTCTTCACTATTATTTCAAGCATATCTCTTAATGAAAAAAGGAGCATATATGCAATAAGAAACTGAGTATATTTGAAACTTAGATTCTTACTTTTGATTTTCTTCTTCTTCTGATTCTTCATGCTGGTCAAATAACTCCCATTTAGAAGTTGTTACAGCTGAACAGAAGGAAAGAAAGGATGTAATTCCATAAGGTAAATTAGCGTTTTTGCAGTAGCATAGTAGAAGCCCAACTTTAGAACTGAAAGTTTGTATTACAGAAGTTATCTATATCTATTTGAACAGCCATTCCCATGTGCTAAATCTATTTCTTTCCTCACACCGACACTACAATTTTATTCAAATTCACAAAACGACACAATGTCTCCTTATTTCTGTGCAGGATGGTAGGATTTATTTCATTAGAATCTAAAAATATTAACAATTATAGATTATAAGCCTAGGATACATGTCCAAGTAAGTATGAAAGGCAGGTCTAAACTGAATCTAACAGGTGAAGCATTATGGGAGAGTCAAAGCTTGGTTTCTCTGAAACTGACGTCTAAGTAGATTTCCAAATAGGTATAGCTTCCCTTCTACATTTTCTACTGAAATGCCTTAACCTGAAATGTCTTTAGTGATTTCTCTGATTCCTCTCAAAGCATCCAAACCAAAAGACCTAAGAAAATTATAACAGCAACCACAATGAAAACCTAGACAATAAAATATGATAACACTGGGTCTTAAGGTTGAAATATACTATAAAATATAAAGGGAAAACATACACATGCACCAATAATTAATTTTAAGTACTCAATTTTTTAAAGCTTAATACTTATAGTTTTACTCACCCTGTGCTTCCAATTCAGATTCATCTACAGCTTCCCATTTTGATGGGGCAACTTTAAATATAGGCTCATTCTTCTTTGAGTCTTCAGCCGCATCCACTATGGAGGAAAGATGAGCTATTAACCCTGACTACTAAGGATGACCTAACTTAAAAGAGTTCACGGGTATTCACTATATTACTAAAAAGTAAAATAAAATAAGGCCACACATGGACTAAAATGCTAGTGTCAAGATTAAGTATCGTGACTAATCCAATTCTCTGCATCTGAGGTCCAATTTTTAAATAGTGTATATATATATATATATATCAACTGAGAACATTCAGATTATTATTATTTCAAGCAAATGCAAAAGTGGAGGAAGTAAAAAAATCCTTATTATCTTAATTATTGTTTAAACTATAGAATATATTATTCAATATTTTAACATATAATTCAAATGTACTGAACATTGTGTACACTTCCTACTTCCAAAAATGATTTTAGGCAGTCAGGAAAACTGAACCTGTAAGTTAGGAAAACTAATAATAAAAGACACGTGATCAGAAAGAAAACCTTCTTGGCACAGTCAAATGTATAACTGGGTATTTGAATTTTGCAAAGTCAGAAATAAATAAAAGACAGAAAAAAGTTAATGACTGACACCTTAATCAGAAATTGTAACCTTTTTCCATATCAGCATGTATGTAAATTAAAGAGTTCTGGGAATCAGACTTATTAGCTAGATATAATCAGTTTGAAATTTGAACTTACAAGGCACTCCATCAAGATCATCATCAAGACTCTTTATAGGGACTCCATCGAGATCATCAATGGGAGTAGCATCAATAGGAATTCCATCCACATCTTCTAGGGGTGCACCATCAAGCTCTTCCTCAATAGGGGCACCATCAAGGTCATCTGGTACATCCTATGGAAACACACATACTATTGTAATATTGCTAAAGTCATATTGTTACAAGATTAATTTGCAATCCAGTATAAACCAACCAGCTGGATAGCCACATTCCTAGCTACAATGTGAGGACATAATAAGAACATAATTTATCATCCAGTACTGAGGATAGAATGACGAGCAGAAATGAGCTTGGTCCCTCCTGTCAGAGCTTTGTAGAATGGGGGGAAGTTGGAGGAGGGGGGACAGAACTGGGGTGGGAATATGAGCCAGGCAATCAGATAATCACGACAATATATATATAACCGCAACTATGATGACTGCTACAACAAAGAGGTATATTGTACTATTACAGTGTATAATAAGTAGGTTTCACCCAAAGAGTTCTGAGAAGGCTCAATGAAGCTATGCTTAAACTGAGATCTGAAGGATCTCAGGTAAAAAGGAGACTTCCAGAAAGAGGGAAGAACATGTATAAGGGTATATGGTAGGAGGAAACACTGTACATTTAAGAAACTGAAACGAGGACCATGTAGTTGGAGAAGGGAGGCCAATTAGGAGGATCTATAAGAGACACAGTGAAATTACGATAGCTGCATTAGGATGGTAGAAATGAAGATTAAGGTTTCAAGAATTACTGAGGAAGTAAAAAGTAACAGAATGGTGATGAACAGAACCTGCTAGCATTGTGGTACATCTTTTCATGCACATATTTAACTTATATAGCTACCTTTAGTTTAACAAAATGAAATCATGCTATATATTGCTCTATTACTTGCTTTCTTCTAGTAATATAAATCTTTTCATGTCATCAAATAAAAAACCAGTCACCAATTTTCACATAAAGACTCAAAACAGAGAATTCCTGTTATACGTAATTTCAGATCTTCCAGCAAAAAAAAGTCACTATTTAGTGATAAACAGTAAGTATTTTCCCCAAAGAAATGTTACTCACATCTGTAATCTATCACACTTCCACAGCATCCCCAGAAATACATTTTAAAATAATCAGACAAATACACTGAGTGCCTACCTCTGTTTCCTTTTCTTCAATAATATTTACAAGTCCTAAGAAAATATTCTGCAGTTTGATCAAAAATGGTTCTGGATAAATTGCCCAATCTTCCCATGCTCTGAAGCAGGTCATTACCCGTTGCTAAATAAATAGGAAAAGACGACGAATTATCATTTAGGGCAGTATGTTTCAAACTTCATCTCATGAGAATGACCACCACAATTTGCTGAATATTCCTTTAACCAGATATTGTTTTTAAAATTCAAAGAGAATAACTATCATTAAAATGCTTTTAAAAAATCAATGTCATCTAATTAAAAGGAAAAAAATTAAATACAACGAAAAAGAAACTAACTATTTGCTCCTGACCACTGAAGTTCCATGTCCCATTCTACTAGAGGTACGCTTGAGGCCACATTCTGGGAAAGACCAGCTGAGAAACTTAGGAAAGCTGGATATCAAGGTAAATCAAGTTTTGACCTGAATTCCCTAATGATTCAAAGAAGTACTTCCTGATTCTGGCTCACACTTTTCTCTGTCTCCGCTGTAAACTTTTCTATAAGCTCTGACTTATGGAGAAAATTTAAAGTCAAAAAGTTCTTAAATGGAGTTGTTTGTTTGAATCCCCTAAATGGTGGGGTCATTGGGCATCTTCTCAAACTAAGAAATTTCCTTAATAAGTCTTCTTCCCATGATAAGTATATCTAGTTATTCAATTATAAGTAAGGTACTTTGGCTTTTCTTAACATTAATCTACATCTTAAGAGGTTATAAAAAATTAGTTAAGTCAATATACTTTCTAAATACGAGTAACTAAAATGAATGTTCCTAATCCAGCCAA
Organism: Equus quagga; assembly: GCF_021613505.1. Classification (NCBI taxonomy): domain Eukaryota; kingdom Metazoa; phylum Chordata; class Mammalia; order Perissodactyla; family Equidae; genus Equus; species Equus quagga. The sequence goes on along the minus strand of NC_060267.1, from coordinate 175,682,096 downwards.
ATTATATACACCATTACAAAACAAGTTATCTTCTGAATGTGTTTTGTGAAAAGAGAAGGCTAATATTTAAAATACTTAAATAAAACACTTAAACCTAAAACAAATATCTGACAAAATAATACTAGATAATACATTTTAAAATTCAGGACATTTTTTGATACTGAAAGTAAAATGGCACTAAATTTTAAAATGATAATTTCTGAAAAATGCAAGTTATGTCTTATACTTATCTTAGGTACTTTCCTAGCCCTCCAATGTGCTTCCTAGCCACCATCCCCCGTTTAAAACACTAGGGCAAAAATAATAAAATAAACGTACCTTAAAGTTTTCAGACTGTAAATGGCCTTGAATTGTACGATAGGTAGCATTGAGGTCTGAAAATATCTGACATAACTTTGTTTCAAAACTGAAATTCAAATAGTATATTTTTTACAATAGAATTTGTTTAAAAATCCCTATCCACTTCAGCATGCTAGCCATTGAAAACCCCTCGTGGACTTAAAAAAAAACGTATAAATCAATCAAGTAATTCTTTAAAAAATCAAGAACTAGGTGCTTAAACTCTAAAACCATAATTTAACTGCTTTAACTCCTATTATTCTGAATTATTCTCCTACAAAATCCCTAAAAGTCTTAAGAACTAGTTCCCTTGATTATCAAGGAACTCTACATCTAGGATACTTTGAGCCATCTAGTCTGACTTCTTTGTTTTATAAAATAGGAAAAGGAAAAAAGTGACTTCTCCAAGGCAAAAAAACTAATAGCAGAGCTAACATTAGGACCCAAATTCCCAAACTTCCTAAGCTTCCCTATTCATAAAATAAACACCAAAAAGAACTCTGGAGAATTGAGGAAGAGCTATATATTAATTACAGTACAGAAACATAATTTCCTATTGCCTGGGAAAACGTGAACAATGAACTACAGCAATACAATGACAATCAGAAGAGAACGTCGAGTCTATACACAGTTAATGCTCTGCCTTTGTGTTTGCCATTATTTCTATTGTTTCAGCTTATTCATTATGCAAGTAGCTAAATACGCAAGAAAAATAAAGTCATTTTTTAATTTTTCCTATTTGTTCTATTATCAATAGTTAATCAAAAAACTGATACAAAAAATTCCCCAAAAACCGGTAATTTAGCTTAAACTGGTTTAGTTCAATGAACGCAATCCAAGTTTTTACAAAACTCTACAAACTATGAAAAAATTTAAATTATTTATTATTAGGGTGTTAATGAACAAAATCCTTTTAATAAACTCCTTACCCTTAAATATTTTATTTCAGGAATATCAGCTTACATCATTATACTTACAACTTTCTATAATATGAAGCATTAGCAACTTTGGCTGAAGAGTTGTATAAAACATCAGAAACCAAATATAATCTGGCAATCTAGAATACCAAAAGACAACATAAAACAGATTAAAAACCAACAGTGAATAATATATCTGGGAAAAAATTCCATATTGAAATCTTTTGGAATTAGTGGCATAAGGCTAATGTTTAGCTATAATTTAATAAACACAGCTACTTAGAAGAGTTATAAGAAATTCAACATCACCACAACCATGACTTTGGCAGGGATAAAATTTGTAACGCATTTACATTTCAACCTGTTGATAACTTCTGTGTCAATTAACATAAGTTTTCCAGGCAGAAGGAAAATAAGACTGCAAGGGAAAGATTTCTTCAGTCAAGTTCTTCATGCAAAAAAGCAAACCAATTTCAATCCAAAAAGAAGTCAACTAATATCTCCCTTTCACTTCATCAAATGTTCCATAAAGAGAAACCATTTCCATACCTTTTTGGGAAGGGGTGTCTTTAGGATGGATAATGACTCAGTAATGCAATCCACTATTTCTTCAGCAGCTTCAGCATTATTAAGACAGAAAACCATTGCATCTCCAATATCATTTTTCCTTGGAGTTAAACCCCGCAGGATTTCTTCTAATTTGTCCCTCTGTCTGAATACAAATTTTTTTAACTTATAAATATTTATAGACATAAATTTCAAATGCCATTTTAGTTTCTGTTCATAAACTAAGTTCTTTAAAACCCACTAAGATAAAATTCTGACGACTAAATTGTATTAAGTCTGATTTGTGTTAAGTTCCCCAAATACAGTACACTTTTTTCTGAAGAACTTATATGGGGAAGAATACTTTTCCGGGAACAATTAAATGATTCCAGTGATTTCTACTTTACAAATTAAGTAAATTTAAAATTATGGGCATTTTTCTCAAGAATCTTTGAGCATGTCCCAGTCCTATTAGCCCATTACACTGAAAAAGAACTGCCGTGTTCTTTTCTTTCCCTTGAAGGCCATCTGCCTGTTACTTTAGCACTTCTGCATAGGATTAGGACAGGCTAACGCAGAGGATGACAAACTTCTGTAAAGGATCAGACAGTAAATATTTTAGGCTTTGCAGGCCACACAGTCTTTGTCACAATTACTCGACTCTGCTGCTAAAACACCAAAGCAGCCATAGACAACATGGAATGGAATGGGCATGATTGTGTTCCAAAACAACTTTATTTACAGGGCCGGCCCCGTGGCATAGTGGTTAAGTTCGGCACACTCCACTTCGGTGGCCTAGGTTCACAGGTTTGGATCACAGGCACAGACCTACACCACTCATCAGCCTTGCTGTGCCACGTGGTGATCCATATACAAAACAGAGAAAGACTGGCACAGATGTTAGGTCAGGGCAAATATTCCTCAAGCAAAAAGAGGAAGAATGGCAACATGTTCAGGGCAAATCTTCCTCAACAAAAAAAACAAACTAACAAAAAAACTTTATTTACAAAAATAGGAGACAACCAAATTTAGCCTGTGAGGAAAGTAATGATGAATATACATCTTCAGAAGCAAATATACTCTCAAATACTACAGTTCTCCATCAGCAAATGCTCTCACAAACAATGCATCAATGCAGCTAGTATTAAGAGTTATAGACTATACAGAATCCTATATGCTAAAAATTCTTTTAGCTAATTTTTTCCATGAGGTATACAGAACTTCCTCTCTGAACATTTAATAGTTAAATTTGTTTCTGCTTCCTAAACCAGGCTAACAGCACTGTACCACTGCTGACTGAGCACTAATAACAACATATGCTTGCATGGTGGCCACATACTGCGAACTGTGTGGAGAGACTTGGCAACCATCTGACCTCCCTAAGCCATACAATCATCTGTCCTCTCTTTATGTTGCATTCAGAAAGGCAAGAATTCTAAGGGTCTCGGGGTAATTTCTGTAAGAATCTGAAGCATTCCACTGCTAGAGAATCACTGCTTAAGAGGTCATGACTAATTTTTATCAGTAGCAAGAGGTCAAGGTCACACACTTATAAGGACACACACTTATACTTGACAAGATGTTTAAAATTACAAAGCATATGATGAGAGATGTTACTATTTTAAACATTCACAAGTGAAAAAAACTATCTTATTTTAGGGTCAACATCTTAGTAAAGACCATTAATTAAAGCAACTTTTCTGAATATATTAACGGTAAGGAAAAAAATCTTACTCTTCCTTAAGTGCTCCCTTTTTACTAGGCTCCTCTACAAAAGCTTCTGTTTCTTGCTCTTCTGACATCCCATGCAAGTATGGATTTAATGGTGGTGGCCTCCAAAATGATCCATTTTTGAACATACGAAAATCTTCCGTCCTCCATTTAGTTGGAGAATCTCCCTAATAAACATGTCCAGAATGTTATTAGAAAGGTTTAATACCTCAAGAGCCAAAATTAACAAAGTAATTGATTATACTTGCCTGTAGAATAGAATAAAGCTTCCACCTATAGTAAACATGGGCTGGTGTCTGGTTTTCAAATAAGAACCTAAAACAAAACAAATTTAAAAAATTAAACATCCATTCTTTAATGAAGAACTCTCTTCAAGTAAATATACACAAATGACAAATATTATTTGCCTATTTAGTGCTAAACGAAACTAAAGCAAAGATCTCTGAAGAGAAATCCTCATCCACTGCCATCTGCCATCTACCCCCTTTCTCACCTTAACCACAGACTGGCTTTATGACTGACATTAAAATAAAGGTGTGTATGCATCTTGCTGAGTCTTACTATCAATTTTACTGAATACTTATGTATCAGATACTGTGTCTGGCAATGGAGAGATTTTTCCCAAAATATAATTTCAAAAGCAGTGGTTTTTGAACAACTTAAGAGCGTCAAATGAATGTCTCAGATACCATAGCTATTCAGAAGATAAACAATTTCCTATACACTTCATTTGTTCTATTATATCTCACTTATGAAAGACTCTCTCATTGAAAAGCATAATGGAAAGCATTTTCCTCCTAGAAAATGTTAAAAACAATGTTATTTAATTAACTAAATCAAAATCAGATGGAAAACTGACCCAAGCAAATTTTCATCCAATTACTAAAACTGCTTTGTCATCCCACTGCAAAAATAACCCCATACTTTTAGAACTTTATTCTTAGAAATATTTTTCATTCCAAAAAAACAAAAGTATTTTTAAATTGCACACCTGAGGATAAACGAAATGTGGTATATACTTGCAATGGAATATTATTCAGCCTTAAAAGGTAAGGAAATTCTGACACACCCTACAACATGGATGAACCTTGAAGACTTACGCTAAGTGAAATAAGCCAGACACAAAAGTACAAATACTGTATGACGCCACTTATCTGAGGTACTTAGAGTAATCAAATTCAGAGACAGAAAGTGGAATGGTGGTTGTCAGAGGCTGAGGGATCAAGGGAATAGGGAGTTATTATTTAGGGGGTACAGAGTTTCAGTTACGTTCAGAGAAAAGTTCTGGAGACAAGACAGTGGTGATGGCTACACAACAATGTGAATGTACTTAATGCCAATGAACTGTACTCGTAAAAATGGCAAATTTTATATGTATATTTTATCATCATAAAAAAATGCACACCTGAACATAGGATTGTTGATTTCTCTGTTCATAATCATAGCTTCAAACATTGGCCCTTCACGTACAACAAACTCTATCATTCGATGTATCAGGGCGAGCAAATTCCTACAACAACAACACAGTTAAAGAAAATGGACTCAGACCTACCACTATATACAACTACACTTGACCTAAGTTACTATAATTGCGCAGAAAAAGATGATTCTGCTAACACAGAATTTTATACCAAAAAAGTAACCTGGAGCATATGTTAATGCCTTGTGCATTAAGAGGGAAGGGGGCAACAGGGATAAGGGAGTGGGAGGGGAAGGAAAGGTGCAGGGAGGGTGGGAAACCACAACACAGCTTCATAGTAATAAAGACTTAATTTTCTAAATGCCACTTAATTTTATTTTCCAAATGCAAAACATTAAGTTATGAATCAACTAATGAGAAAGCTGCAAATATATAAAATCAGTAACTTAGAGCTTACATGTTATCATAGCCATCTAAAAACTTACACACTATCTCAGTTTTAAAGAAAATATTCCTAAATCAAGCACTTTTGTGGTGGTATTGAAGTGTTATATACATGACTATAATTTGTAGAAATGTGAAACTATTTGACAAGTTTAAGGCCTGATTTAATAAAAAACCCATCCAACTCCTGTGCTTTTCTGGTACACATATAGCAGATGGAGTTTTTATTGAATTTGACCTTTGATGAGGCAACATCCCTTTGGACCACACTTCAAACTAGCTCACACAATTCATGATATATACAATTCTGCCTGTACTATGAATCAAAGAAGCAATTATATTGCCAAAGCCTTAAATAAATGGAGTCCTCTTTCCAAAATATTCCAAAATACGGAACAGAGTGAGATGCCCTTTCCATTTGTCATAACCATTACTTTCTAATATTAATGCCGAAAATAAACATACATAACTTCTTAATACGCGATTTTATTGGTTGGGCTCATAGAAAGCCTTTAGTTTTAAAATCTGAAGCTGGGTCCCAAAATCATGTGATACTTTATCAGACTCCAAATACAACTTTAGACAGTGATTTACACTGTCAGGCAAAAATGACTCAGCTTACTATAAGCTGCTTGTGATCTCTCATTTCACCAGTCCCCAACATATAGAGTTGATAAATAACAAGTGGGAAAAGCAAAAGGATATTGGCTCTTGGTACAGGCACACACTAAATTACACCTTTAGCATTCCCAGCTCAAATTAAGTTCATAATAACTGCTGGAATATAAATAAATATACAGTTATAGAATAAGACAGATTTTTGGGGGCTCTATTATGCCCTGCTTCAGAGTACATGAACAATAAAATAATTTATCTCATGGTGATTAAAATTATTTTTTCACAGTTTGCAAACAAACCTACTTAAGTGGACACTAAAATCTCTAGTAAAAAAAATTATATGAAGATTTAAATCTTTAACAAAGGGGAAACTATATATTTAAAACTATTAATTCAACCTCAAACTGTTAAAACAAAAAACCAAAAGCATCACTTCATTTTAAATCTAAAAATTATTTTTGTTTCACAGAAGTATTAATTACTCTGCAAATATGCAGTTCTTGATATCCAAATGAGAATGTATTCTCAGCATCCATATAATTAACGACATTATTTTGATGAAGGGAGATAATGCAAAGTTATGATTCAGTTCCAAAACTCCCACTGTTACGTGTCAAATTAAAGTGAAGGGAAATTTTATGTATCATAATATATAAAATCAATTATAGGTGGACAAACGCTATATATTCAGAAACTTGTATGAATTAAGTCAAAAGCAAGTTGACTTGAGTATTAAAGATAGATGAAAAATCATTTAGCAAGTTTAAAACAAAGGATTCATTGAAATGGTGAGTCAAGACTTTTCAGCAAAATGTATACTCAAAATTTTGTTTAGAAATAAGCCGAGCTACATGTAAAGCTACTACCAGATAAATGTTTTGTGAATGCTACGAAAATACTTTTCTGTGAGCGCTTCATCAGTGGGGAAAAAACCCACTATAGTTTTAAACAGGCTTGTAACTGATAAAATCTATTTTAGAAAATGTAAAGTTTAAGGAAGTTTTAAAATGCTTCATATGATTATTTAAAATCAAAATCTGACAATTAGCTGTTGCTAACTTGAATTCAAGATTATTAAAGAATTGTAATCAAACTCTTTCCTTAAGGATTGTGTGTTTAATTTCTTATTTAAAAAAGGGTGACTTTTCTATCAGAATGAAACAGTGTAGTACAAAAATATGATATATTTTAAAGTGCATTATTTTATTTTAAAATGGTAATTATCTTATTCTGAGCAACAACAACAAAAAAAAACCAAAAAATTGTCTCTCAGTTATAATAAAACCACATTTATTGGAGTCGATCGTACCAATGTCTGGTCAAAAACTGTATACTTTCCCAATCCATCCCATGATGTTTTCCTGGTCCCCCGCTGCCGCAGACAGTTCAGCTGGTGTTGCTCACCAAGGCCAATGTCAAAGAGAATTTGGTATTCTTTTGTGTTCATTTATTATTCAACCAGTGTTGTGTTCCTGTGTTTGGGAAAAGGCTTAGCTTGACTGAGCAAGAGCATACCTAGAGCATGAATTCTTCTGCTTTAACATTATGTTGAAAAAGAAAAAAAGGAAGAAAAGAAAATAAAAGAATTCCAAACACCTTTATCGTGAAAAAATTTCTAGTATGTTCAGTGTTCATGAAAATAATAGGAATTCCTTCTTAAAATCAATTAGAAAAAAACAAACTATGCCTTAGGTAAGGAGAACTCAACCTACGGTTGCACATTAAACAAAGATAATTCAGAAACAAAGAAAAAAATAAAAGATTGGGTCAAATTGTAACACCAAAATTTATGACATTAAAAAGACCTATTTTCCCATCATAATAGTCTAATATTAGACTAACAACTCCAGATTAAATCTATTAAACACATTCTAACTACTAAAGCTATAAAATTCTCTACATTGGTAACAATAAAAACAAAAAAGATAAAGACATAAAATTGCAAAGTATACTAAAGTTAGTTGAATTTCACATATCCCCCCAAAAAGGACTGGGAAGGAACCATTGCTCAGTCAAGATATTACCTTTTCCTCAACACCATTTTTTTTTTAATTCAGAAGGGGATATTGTCTATATTTAGATCAGTAATAATAAAGAAAAACATGTACCTTTCTGTTGGGATAACCACTTTGACTATGGCTTGCGACAGAGTCTGTATATGAAGTCACATCAGATAATAAACATAGAATATGTGAGTATTGTTAACAAGTAACAAGCAAAAATATACATATGCATTGAAAATACTACACATCTAATCACAAGTTTTGCAGGCAATCACTGCATTTGAATTATACACTAAGCAATTACATAAATGCAAATGGATGTGTTCAGTGAACAATAAATGTTCACCAAATGCAAAGAATCAGAACATTCCTGCCAGAATGCACATCAATGCACTGAAATAGGTACTACACCGAGAATTATCAGATAAAGATTTTAATTTGTGAAATAATTAACTGTTTGCATCTTACCATACAGTTTGCTACTTTGTTCCCAAGCCTTTAAAACCAGCCCTGTCATTTTAAGTGTAATTAACTCATAATAGAACCAACAAATTCTTATAACTTGAAATTAAGTTGGTTTTATGTTTAATAAAAAGAAAATACTCACCCTTTGCTTTTACTAGAGTAGTTAACTGCTTTTAAAAACCACATATGCTCTAAGTATCTAACAGCTCAGATCTTGAGAACTAAGTTAGCTAGCTGCCATCCAAACACTTTAACTCTTTAGGAGGTCTATTCTAATTGAAAAGTCACTTTACCAAATACAAAGTATCACTTTCTCAGAACAAAGTAAAATTAGATATTTTGCACTTAAGCAAACCTGGATACAACAGTGGACAAAGGGGAAAAAAACTTAAGTGGTCAAAAAAAGGAATGGTAGCCACAAATAAAAATATGACCTAGTATTTCAATACAGGTTTCCACGGGCTAAGGCAGGGAACACATCTACTTATTTCTTTAAGAGTTGCCAAACAGAATTACACACAAATTTATAAAAAATTGTTGAAAAGAAATACTACCAGATTTAGTATTTACAAATTAGATGCGCCCTATGTACATTTTTTTAATTACCTTCTCAAAATCCTCCTTGTTTTTAGGTGGTGGTAACATGGGAGCATTGGGGTTTTTTAACCGCTCTCTAGGCTGCGCGTTAAAAGGCAGTCCTGACGGAGGTGGGGGAAGCGTATGTTCCATCATAGAAGGCGGAATGTATATCGGATGTGGAGGAATAGGCACCGCTTTACCCCAACCTAACTTCATTTCAAAAGACATAATCATCTTTCCTGCAAGAAAGAAAAGAAAGGTCACCTTGGTTAACTCTCAAAAGAAAATAAAAGATTTCTCGTGATTTGAATTAATTCTCATTTTTAACCCTTCCATTTCTCGTCCATTCTCCCTAAAGTTTTTATAAATATTTTTCAGAACCAAAAAAAGTCTGAATTCTATAAATGGACAATAAAAACTTTACCATTTAAATTTTTTAAAGCTCTTTCAGCATCTCTTCTATTCATAAAGGCCACAAAGCCACAATTTCTCTCCCTTGCTCTTTCTTCATCAGTTCTAGGCCACATAATTTTCACACTGGCTAATGGCCCAAATCTTCCAAATTCTTGGCACAGCATTTCTTCATTCATCTATTAAAAAGCAGAAGAGTTTTTTGGTATGCAAAAAAGAAAGGAAAAAAAAAGAATTCCAAGCAAGAAGAAAGTAAAGTAGTTTTTGCAAAATGGAAAAAGACATACTAACACTACAAGTTCCCATTCAAACTAGGACCTCTACACGGGTAAAATCCTGCCCTCATGTGGCATGCACAAATCTTTTCAGACCATAAACATTCTGTTTCACACAAACAAGTGGCCAGAAGGAAGAGGCTGGGTGGCTTTCACCTCCCCTCTTCCTCCTTTTGAGATCCTGCATCTAAAATATGCTGTTCTACAGCGATGGTTCCTTTAGGCATTTAGCAACATTCTCCAGGCAGCAGTGATTACCACATTTAGGTCAAGGAGGAAATACTTGTTGTAAACGAAAGAAAAAGATATGATCACTTTTTTTCCCAGCACCCAGCTACTAGTATAATCAAGAAGAGAGAAAAAAGAAAATGGTAAATATGCAATGAAGTCTAAAACACATAATTTTTTAAAAAGAGCACATTATGTATAACAACCACTAAATTCCCCATAACACAATTAACACTGAAGCGGGGAAAATAATTAAAATATAAAAAACGAAAGCACAAACACTAGCTTGCTATTATGAGGGGGAAAAAATCCATAAGGAAGCAAGCTATGCCTCAGAAGAGGGTAGTCTCAAAAGAATACTGTCCCCCACTAGTCATATCCTGATTTTATAAATAAATCAGCAGCTAGCAAAACATTTCAAACTCAGAATATAGTCCAGTTATAGAAAGAAGAGATGAGCCCTTAAGAATTGTAGCAAGACAATTTGGCCCACACCAATAAAGCTCAACTTTAGAGGATAATTTTAGAGACTATCTAGTTCCATCAAATTTGCTTACTTCAGATTCCTGACTTTATTTTTGTGATTGACAAAGTAGTTCTCTTCCAAAAGTATAAAGCATATGAGCCCACATTCATCTTACTTTTCTAACATTACCTGTGGATTAATGTTTCCAAGGTATAAATTAGTAGTGCTTGGATCTCCTACGTCATGTGAGCCAGGTGCATAATCATCAAGAACTAGGGCAAAGAGGAAAAAAAAAAATTATAACCTGCAAAAAACAAAGTTTGGACAATTTCTATTAATTAAAAAAGCAAAAAACTGTATTACCACCAGATGATCTATTTCTTCTTGAAGGCGCATCCACTTTAAAAAAGGGGGAAAAGAAAACAACTCTTAGTTTTTAGAATAGTTAATCAAATAGAAACATTAAAATAAACATCACTTACTAGAACGACGCTGACCATCAGAATCTGACTGAGGAGGCTCGAATCGACTTAACCTGCCTTTTGTTTTATGTCTCTCATCACGTTCTTCTTGAATTCTGTTGAAAATATTTATAATCACTAATAATGAGCCAAAATTTGTTTGTTCACATTTAATAAGAATAGAACTTATCCAGGCACCATCTTCAAATAACTTGAAATATTGGTGAGTAATTAGACGCCAGTACCAACAACCAAGATCAGAGAGTCTCCCAGCTATAACAGAATCATGAGCAAATTTCTGCTACACAAGCAATGGAATACAAAGCCCACTTTTATAGTGAGGAGGAAATTCAACAGTAAAACCACAGAATTTCTTCTTTCTTGGCTAAGTTCAACCTCTCCTCACCCCCACCTCAGTGACTATATTGTTTCCACTGCAAACAGGACTCCGGACATTAGATAAATCAATTGAATTGCATCCACATAATCTAAGCAACCTAGACGCTGGACAAAACACTAGTTTATTTTCAAGCATACCCCACAAAATACCACTATAATATCTAAAACAACCTCACGGTAAGCCAGTTAGTGATAACTAACTGGTACACTACACTCCTCATACCTGCATCTGTAACTACCAGCTCGATATACCTATGAGAGCCATTCTCAGCACTATAAAACTTACTGTTTCAATTCTTCTTTGAAGAGTTCCAAATTGCTTTTTTTCTTTTCTTTCTCCCCTTTCTTCAGTGGCTATGAAGGATATGACAAGTTATACTTCAAACCAAACAAGGTTAAGCAAGACTAATGGTTCAATAATCAGATCATTTTAAATAATTTTTATTTTAGTGCCAATTATGTTCTAATTATTTAAGTTCAAAAGAAAGAATGCTTCCATCATCACTGAACTTTCCCTCCTGTCCTCTCAAACTAAGAATTTAATAATCAAAATATTTAAAAAATTAAACAAAAGGACAAGCAGCAGTCTTAAAGTAAAGGAGCCACCAACTTCATCCCCCAAAGCCTGTAATACCTAGGCCTGACAATTGTTGGAGGGGAACAGGAGACAAAATTAATGAACATAAAGTAACTGAACTACCATCTAAAGTAACTGCCATAAACAACTACTAAAAATGTGCACTCTTCAAAACAATGCCCTTAGGAGGATATGAATTACTGAAACAATCAGTTAACATCTTTGGAATTCCTCTTTTAAAACTCCTTCCAAAACTGCTTTTGGAATCCCTCTTTTAAAAGCACCAAAATAATTCAATGAGGAAGAATAGTCTTTTAACAAATGGTGCTAGGACAACTGAATATCCAAAGGCAAAAAAGAATGAAGTTGGACCCCTAATTCACACCATATACAAAAATTAACTCAAATGATTCACAGACCTAAATCTAAGAGCTAAAACTATAAAAGTCTTAGAGAAAAACATCTGAGTGAATCTTCATGACCTTGAATTAGGCAACAGTTTCTTAGATACGACACCAAAAGCACAAGCAACAAAAAAAACTGATAAACTCAACTTCATCAAAATTAAAAACTTTTGTGCTTCAAAGGAGACTATCAAGAAAGTGCAAAGACAACCTACAGAATGGGGAAAACATTTGCAAATCATTATAGCCGACAAGAGCCTTGACTCGGGGCTCAGCCCCATGGCCAGGTGGTTAAAGTTCTGCACATTTCACTTTGGCGGCCCAGGTTCGCACATTAGGATCCGGAGCGCAGACCTACTCCATACACTAGCCATGCTGCGAAGGTGTCCCACATACAAAACAGAGGAAGACTGCCAGAGAAGTTAGCTCAGGGCTGGTCTTCCTCAAGCCAAAAAAAGAGGAGGACTGGCAACAGATGTTAGCTCAGGGCAAATCTTCCTTAGGAAAAAAAAAGCGAGACTTGACTCATAGGTGTAAAATACTCTTAAACTGAACAATAAAAAGACAACCCAATTAAAAAATGGGCCAAGGACCACTCATCAGGACATGCTGAGGTGGCATCCCACATAGCACAACCATAAGTACCTACAACTAGAATATGCAACTACCTTCTGGGGGGTTTTGAGGAGAAGAAGAGAAGAAAAAAAAAAAAGTAGAAGATTGGCAATGGACATTAGCCCAGGGGCCAATCTTTAAAAAGAAAAACAAAAACTGGGCCAAGGATCTAAAAAGACATTTCTCCACAGAAGACTATAAACAGATGATAAACACATAAAAAGATGTTCAATATTAGGAAAGTGCAAATCAAAATCACAATTAGGTACAACTTTCATACCCACTAAGATGACTAAAATAAACTTTAAAAATAAACAGGCAATTTTAACAAGTGTCGACGAAGATGTGGAAGAAGTGGAACTCTCATACACTGCTGATAGGACAGTAAAATGCTACAGCCACTTTAGAATAGTTCGCCGGTTTCTCAAAAGGTTAAACAAATAGTTACCATATGACCCAATAATTCCACTCTCGGGTACATATAAGAGAAGTGAAAACATATGTCCACACAAAAGCCTGTACACAAATGTTTATAGCAGCATTACTGATAGCCAAAAAGTGGAAATCCAAATGTCCATCAAGTGATAGATGGATAAATATTATGTGGTATAGCCATAAAATAGAACATCATTTGCCCATAAAAAGGAATGAGGTACTGATATATGCCACAACATAGATGAACCTTGAAGCATTATGCTAAGTAAAGAAGACAGACACAAAAAGCCACATATTGTATGATTCTACCTGCATGAAATATCCAGAACAGGCAAACCCAAAGAGACAAAGTAGATTAGAGGTTGCCAGGAGATGGGAATGACTAAAAGTAGGTATAAGGTTTCTTTCTGGGGTAATAAAAATGTTCTGAAATTAGAGGTTAGTGATTATTGCACAACCATGAATATTATTTTTTTTAAACTTAATTGTATACTTTAAAAGCATGTATTTTATGGTATATGAATTATATCTCAATAAAGCTGTTATTTTTTTTAATTGCTTTCAGAGCTATTTTAAAAGTCACACAAGAAAAATGAATCTCACTATTCAATATAATCATATTTCTTCACCAAATTTGGCTCAAATGACATGACCCACATCTATCTACCATGCACCATGAAAACCCTACCCGCAAAAAACAAGAGTTTTTCTAATACTGAGAATATTTAAAAGAAAGTGTCACTAATTCTAACAGTAATTCCAAATAAATTCCAAAAATGTTCTAGGTAACAGACACATTGCTAGAGTACAGATAGTCTTCCAAGGTAACTGACATGACACATGCTGACATAATTTAAACCTCAGTTCAGTACTGTTTAAAAAGACAACCGAATTCTTTTACACGGACACTTAAAATATAGTTAACTTTTTACTTGCAATATGCTACGAGTATAGTAAAAGCATATGTTCACTGCTCAAAGAGAATAAAAAAGAGTACCATCCATATGCCCTGCTCTAATTTATTATCTCTCATCCAGAAAGATTAAACATCAAAACTCAACATCTACTCCGAAAATAATTAAAAACAAGAAACCAAAGTCCTGCTTACAGTGGAAGTACTGAAAGTATCATTGGCAGTATCATCTCGGAACACAAATGGTCACTTAATTTAAGTATGACTTACAGGTTTTTTGGTTTCTATCACAAGAAGAGATGGTGGTCTTTCACTGGATGACTGATTTGGAGGATTTTTTTGATCTGCAAATCTTGACGATGGCTTATAGATTTTACCTCTTTTCTCATCTGTTTCATGTTCTTCTGAAATTTAAAATACTGTTTCAAAACTAATTTCACATTATTTGGATTTTCTTTACTATTTTTATTTAAAAATAAACAAAAATGTAATATGCTTGTAGTATTAAGATACATCACTACTGACAAAATATGAAGTTAAATTCAAATATTACCACCCCACTCTCAAAAATATAATTTAATCATTTAACAGCAAAATTATGCAATATATTAAAATTTTTCCAAAGTGTTCTGCTATCTCGAAACTTGAAAGGAACTAAATATTTTAAAAACTTATTTTGCTCTAATTTCTCATTAATCCATTATTTGGCCATTTATCTTGCTAGTTAATACCACCACTAGAGGGTGCTAATAGAAAAGAAACGTAAAATTCAAAAGCAACCAAACTTCTTTCATAATTATCTGCAGTCATTCAACCAAGACTTTTGGGTTTGCTCAAGGACTGTAATATTCACACTTACCTTTAGCTGCATTAACAACACCTCCACGTACAAACGTCTTCACTTTATTACCATCACTTCCTTCAAAAGCAGCAAGAAATTCCTCATAAATCTCAGCAGCTGCCTTTTCATCCTCCTAATTACACATGAAAATATTAGTATCACCTAATATAAAAATTATTATTGCACACAGGGGGAAACTCATCAAGGAATAATGTAAATGACAGCAGGTTATGCAGTCCTAATAGGTAATACTATCTAGTCATTAGTAGACACTATATATTAATTAACATTAAAACTAAGAGAAGTTTTGCTCCTCTACTGGCAATCTGCATAACCTGAAAAGGACCTACTAAGTAAATTTGTTTAGACACAATTCAAGGGTCAAAAATGTATGACAATTGACCATATAAAATGTATTATTCTATTAATGTTTGTCATTTCCAAAGCACAATGATTTAATCAGTGAAGATAAAGATTTCCTTTACAAACCACTGAAGACATGGGTATTAGAAGCTGAAGCAGCAGTATCTCCAGACAGTTGGCATTAAAGGAAAAAAAGCTCAGAAGAACCTTGACAACTTCAATTATAACTATTCTAAATGTCCCCAAAACATGTACGAATAGAAAGCCCAATGGAAAAGAAAACACAGAAATAAATCCAACAGCGTGTAGAAATTTAGTATTCAATAAAAGGGGCATCTCAAATCAGTGGAGAATAGATGGACTTTTTAATGGATAATCTTGGGATAACTTGACAGCTATTTGAAAAAAAGATAAAAATGAACCAATTCTTCACATAATATACCAGGAAAAATTGCAAATTAATCAGATTTAATTTTTTTAAATGAAATTATGTAAGTATTAGAAAAAAACATGAGGAAACTCCTTCATAAGCTGAGAGTGGGAAAATCTTGACTGAACAACCAGAAATCGTAAGGAAAGACTAATAAATCCGATTCCATTATCAATAAATAGTTTCTGCATGGAAAAAACATCAGAAGCAAAACAAAAAGATAATCGACAAACTGGAAAAAAACACTGCACCTTTTGTCATAGACAAAGCATTAATATTACTAATATACAAAAGAGTTTTTCTAAAAACAGAGATAATCTACTAACTTGACAAACTGGTTTAGATATGAGCAGATAGTTCACAGAAACAAACACAAGAAAAGTTGTTCAACTTTACCTGTAAGAGAAATGCAAATTTAAAACAACACTGAGACCGTTTTTCACCTAGCAGATTGGGAGAACTCCTTCGCTAATATCCTGTTGGCAAGGTTATGGGGAAACAACCTCTCATACATTGTTGAGAGGGATGCAAAATGGCCCTGCCCTTACAGAGAGCAATATGACAATATCTAGCAGAACTACATTTATGTATTTACCATTTAACCCAGTAATCTAACTTAAAGGAATGTATCCCAAAGATACACTATCAAAAAACCATATGCGTAACACTATCCATAACAGCACTATTTGTAAAGGCAAAAAAACAAAACACAAATGCCTTCAACAGAATTTTAATTGAATAAACTATTGAATATCCACAGAGCTTTACAAAAAAAGAACAAGGAATATTTCAATACACTTCCAGTCATCTCTGACATGTTAAATGGAAAAAGCAAAGTGGAGAAAAGAGTACTATATACAGTATGCTATCATTCATCGAAGAAAGGGGAGGGGGTACAATATATATGTATATACAATTGCTTATATAAAAAGACCAGAAAAGAACCAAAACTGTTACACAGAAGAGAGGAAACAGTGGAGGGGACAGGCATAGAAAGCTGGATTCCTCTGAACATACCCCGTATGATAGACTTATAGACTTGACTTGGAGGATAAGAGCTGAGAATACCTTGGAGGTCAAAATTCTCTGAAAAACATCCTCTACTGTCCATACACTTACTGCCCCCTTAGACACATTTATTTCCAAGGATAACTCAAAACCTACATTTTAAACATTACCTTTTTCTTTAATTCTTCTTGCTCTTTCTTACTTAAAGTTCGCTTAGCTGTACTCATTTTTCCAATACTAAATGCTTTAAGTTTGTTTTCTAGAAGAGGCTGTAAAAAGAAATAAAAAGGATACCTTTAATACACATTCTTAATGCTATCCACAACTCAAGTGATACACCTCAACTGATAACCAAGTCTTCAGAACAGATGATCTTTTTAAAAAATGGTTCACTGTAAAAGGAAAAGCTGAGGCTACCCTAAGTGTCAGGTGCCTACCATGGGCTTGATTCTGATGTAAGTATTCATGAAAGAATGTCTTCATTTGCTAGCTCAAGGTCAATAACAGACAAAAGCCTTTAAAAAAAAAAAAGGCAAAAATAAAACGGAGAAAGAGATGCCAAGGCTTAGAACTCATTCAACCTACTTGTTGGCAGCAAAAATAAAAGCACTTGAGGGAAAGTACAAATGTTTCTGGGCAAAAAAAGCAGTAATAGAAAACACGTTTTCAAATAGGGAGAAAGAGGCATACATTTCCATGGTTCAGTAGCAGGAACCTAAATACCATCTATAATCCCCATTTCGGGTACTACAAATTCTCTCTCTTCCTCTTCTAATTTAGTAAATTACCTCATTCTTCACCAATAATACTGATGTTTATAAACATCATAATTTCATTTTCTTTGCTGGGATATATGACATACAGTATTTTAGTTTTCACTACAAGTAAATATTCATCAATTAATTTTGAATATGAGAAAATAGTATTTTAATGAAGTCTTCATTTATGTAACTTAGAAGAAATTTCCTTCTGAACTATGGCTTGAATATCAACTGTCTGTAGACTTGTATTTGTTCAATCAGTTATGCACTTGAATGTTAGATTCTGATTCATAAGAGAAGGATGTTTATTGAATACAACCTAAAATATTAATCGCAATTGAAATCTAACGGTTTCTCTAGTGCCTATCAAAATGAGAGGTTAACCAATTACAAAATTAGACTTTTTCAATTTCCTGGTTATTAAAAAGGCTTGCCCTTGAGAGATGCAGAATGGAAGAGTAATACTGCTACAAACTATTTTAAAGTTACATTAAAATTCTTTTGAAAAAATAAAGTGGTTTACAACCCAAAAGTCAATTTTGGGTTTCATGAACAGATTCAAAGTAAATTTTTTTTCCTCAAAATAGAAAGAAAAATGTTTTGTCATCATTCAGCATCTTTGGTTTCAAAATTTCAAAAATTTAAACAAATGATAAAATTACATATAAAATCAGTGAAAAACATTTTTACCAAACAAAATTTTTGTGCTCAAATTCTATTTACATCCTAAGAGCTAAACTTAGACACCCAAGAGAGAAATGGTTAAGGAAATTATGGAATGTTTACTCAAAGAAATACAACCATCCATTAAAAAGTTTGTTTACAGAATTTTTGCTAAAATTTTTTAAAAATTAGAACTGAAAACAGAACATTTCAAACGTGTTCCTGTAAAATGGATCTCAGCGAAGTACAAATATATTTATGCTTAGAAATAGTAAACAAGAAAAATAAAGTGTTAATGCTAATACTGGCTGGTGATGATTATCTTCTTCATTATCTTTTCCAAATTTAATCACAAGAAAACATTATTTGAATTAGAAAAAAAGACTAAAAGAGCACAAGAGCACTTTGAAGACAGACGAGGTAAAGCTCCTTCTCTGGGTTCTCATATTGTCCTGGGCACTGCACTAACCAGAGTGAACAGCACCTGCTCCATTGTGCTTCCCAGGGCGAGACTACAAGCTCCCTGAGAGCAAGCACTGTGTTTTAACCATCTGTGCATTTCCAGTGACTGGCATTTGGTTCAGTAAATGTTTGGTATAAGGGGGAACAATAAATCTTAACATTAACCATTTATACCCAAAATGCTCGTTTTTCTCAAATAAAATTTTAAATTTTAAATAAAACATACTTGACATATGAACTAAAAAACATTTCCTTATATGAAGTCAAGTTTATCACTAACCCGAATACAATAAAGAATGCTATTTTCAAATAGTACAAGATGAAACAAGTACAAAACCAAGATATTCAACTACCAAATTCAATCAAGGACAGATTAAAATCATTAACTATCCTTTCTTATCTTTATCAATACTTACTCTTGAGAGATTCTGATGAGGAGAATCACAAAGGCTTTCACGGGCGCTCTCATTCCTATAATTATGTTTTCTTGGGCTCTTAGGTCGTGTCCGACTTGGCATATCACTATCTGAGGGTCCAGATGCATCCATCTTCAGGAAAAATACAACAAGTTTTTAAAAATCATATTAGCAGTACTGAAAACCAGAAACAACCCAAATGTCCAAATATTCACAAATTTCATTATACATTATCAAAACTCTCATCCCTTAATATCACCACTGATTTCATTCAAAAAGTCCGTAAGTGCAGGGAAAGTTTTCCATAATTCTAACTTGCACTTGAAGGCTCGAATTTTATAGTGGTAACAAATAGTTGGTTTCCTTATAGGAATAGGTTCGTTTTCTTCATTTTCAAGAAAATATCTGCCACAACTCAAGTCTGATAAGCATAGTTTTGTCAGTTGTTCCTCCAAGTAAAAATGGTATTCCTTTAAAAAAGGAGCCAGTTTTATTTCTCAATTTAAACAATCCCACAAGTACTTTTCCTCAAGACAACATCACACTTTGGTAAGCAGAAATGGCTTGTATGTACTTCCCATTTCATCACAAAAAACATTAAAAATATCCATATACGACGACAAGATTTAACATTAATAATTTTCACTGCTTCATGAAGAACTCTCTTAAGTGTCACCAGCATACTTTTAGGCACAAAAGTGCCTACTGAGGAAGAATATAATGACTACTAGTGCATTTTGGCAACATTGCTGTGACTTGTGCTAAGGTGCCAATAGTTTGCCTATCAATTGCTTTTGCACCATCAGTGCAAAGTGTCAACAAAGTGAAAATGGCAATCAATGTCTTAGTATTATTACAAAATAGTTTTGAACTCTCAAACCCCTTGAAAGATTCTCAGCAACCCTGAGGGGTCTGAAGACCACACTTTGAGCACTGCTGTAATAACATATGTAAAGGAAGGTTTACTGTAGTTATTACCCAAAATGTCAAAAAACTATAAACAGAAAGTATATGCCCCTAAACAGAGAAATAGCTTAATAAATAAATGTACCTCCCACCGTGGAATATTATGATGCCATTAGAAAGACAAGATTAGAGCTACATTTGTTGACTTTCAGGGATTTCCAATAGGTGTATTGTGCAGTGAGAAAAGAACAAGTGTCTATAATGCAAACCATAGTTAAAGTACAAGTACACACATTTATGTATGCACACAATTTTATAAACACAATAAAAACAAGGAAGGAAACATATATATTAGGTTTCTAACATGGTTTGAAGGGGCCAACTTATGCAAACAGAAAACAAAAAAAGCAGGGCACCTAGCAAAAGAGGTGAAAAAATAGGCACATATACTATAATCATATTTATTTATCAAGTAAAATCATTAAGTGTAGGGATATATACAAAGAGAAATTAAATTTTAAAGACAAAAACCGCCTTTTATACTCACATGTGCATCTGAAGATCCAGATGAATGAACATCTGATGATCTGGTCTGCAAGTATTAAAAATAAAAGTCAATCTTTAAATGATCAGAAAATGTCTTCCTATGCTCACAAAGCAAGTGTTTCTCATGTTATAGAGACTTAATCTTTCCAAACTTATAGCAATTTCTTCTCAGCTAGTAACACTGAATAACGGCAATCTCTGACTTACAGAAAGTTTGTGACACAAAATAAATGTGCAAGTCAATTCTTTACAATTCAGAATGTGTATTTCCCAAAATATGATACAAATAATAGTAGGACATGTCCGACCCACAGTTACCTTTTTATATTGTAGACTAGAAACCTAACCACTAATTTTACAATAGAGTTTTTGTGCAAAAGTTCTTTCAAGTCATAAGATATAGTGTTTACTGCCACAACACTGACAGAGCAGCGACTTCCTGCTACACAGCAAAGAAACCTCCCCTGCTTTCTCCAACCACCCAAGACATAAGAAACAGATGCTAATAGCAAGAAAATCCACACATAAACCCCTAATGTCTAGTAAAAGGTACAAATTCTACTGCAGAAATAGTTCAAGAATCTGGAAGTACTAAAACATTAAGAGCACAGATTCTGGAACAGACTTCCTGGTTTTAGCACTTCCCAGATTTGTAACCTTGGGCCTAGTTCCTTCATCTGTAAAGCTGAATAGCATCTGCCTCACAGGATTGTTATGAAGGACAAATACAAGTGAAGCACTTAGAACGATGCTTGGTACATAATAATTCTTCAATAAGTATTAGCCAGCAGCAGCTTTATAACAAGGTCACCCTGGACTCCTTCCTTCCCCCATAATCAACTGAGTCAAATTCTGTTCATCCCTCTTCTAATATAGCTCTTCTCCAGGGACCCTTCTTTTCCTTTCCAAAGATACCATTGCGCTTCAGATCTTCCCTTTATTCAACCATTTTACTGAGCAACCATTTACTGGTACCGTGCCTTGTGTAAGAGATATAAAGTAAAATAAGACACAGCTCCTGCCCTTAGGAGCTATAAAAGACACAAGTAAAACAATATGGCTATGCCACAAGAGCACAGAGTGCAGGAAATATTAAAAGGAGTGGGGAAGACGTTAGGAAAAGCTTCCCAATGAAGATCTGAGGTGAGACTTCTGAAGCAATCCTCAATTATCAGCAGCACTGCAATAATCTTCCAACTCACCTTCCTCACTCCCAAATCCTTCCTAAACTATGCTCATAGAGAGGCTTTTCTAAAGAACTTTCCTGCCTCAAATTTCCCATGGCTCTCTAATTTTATTCTGTAGCATTCAAAACCCTCCACAATTTAGTTCAAACTTACCTTTCCCTAACCACTGGCTAAACCAGACCATTTATCAAACCATTTCCCAGCAATTTATTTTTTTCACCTCACCCATTTCTTTTATACCCCTATCTCTACCCTTCAAAACTCTACTCATTGTTCAAAAGGACTCAATCAAATTCCTCTATGCTCTTGAAGCTTCCCCTTCTCCATCCCCCATTCAACCAACTATCACTTCCTTCTCTAAATTTTTAGATACCTCTGATAGCTCAGCCTTGTACTATTACATGTTGACACTCGGCTTCCACTAGACAGCATGCTCCCCAAAAGGGAGTGCGGTCTTGTTACTGTTTTCTTCTTCAAAGTCAAGCACAAGATTTGGCAAGTGACAGAGCCTCAACATACTTGTTGACTTAACCTGCTGAAACAAATACCTAGCCAACAAAATTACACTCCACAGTGTCAACATACTATGCTGTTTACGCACTAACAAGTAGCAGCTACATAGCTTAATACCGCTCTCCAAGCCAAATCAAGGTCTCCCTCTCAAAAAAACTTTGTAAGATCGCTGAGACATGCACTATATATAATAAAGTTAAATAACAAACTTCAAATGATCTTTAAAATTACATCCACAACACTACTAACACACGAAAAGTTGTAAGTACATTTCGAATGTCCTGTCGTTTACCTAAACTGAGGAAGGGCCTAGTGAAAAAATTTAACTCCTCAAGACATCTAACAGTACCAAAGAGCCTCAATTGTTACAGGGGAAGCATTTCTTGCTTTCAAAAGTTGCTTCAGCAAAATATCTAGCACATGGCTGGTCTGCAATAAAATGTTAAAGCTATTTAACAATAGTATAAGAGGCAAATTTTGTGTAATACTAGGGTTTTCAAGTTTATCCTGTATCAAGTTTTTACTTTTATTTTAAAAATTATGCTCTTTGTAAAAAGGGGTAGACAAGCAGGAGTCTTCAACTTGCATACAAAATGAGCCCTCATCTCATTTGCCAGTAAGGCAAATGGGTATCTTTCATAGGTTAACTTTCCAGGGAAAAAAAAGCTTCAAGAATAAAAAAAAAAAAAAATCAAAAGAAAATAAAAATTGGACTTTGAGAAAAGAATCAATTCAAGCCACTAAGAAATCTTTTTTAACCATATCAATAGTCATATTCAAGCACCAGTGCTGCAAATACTCAAGCTTCTAAAAAGCACCAGTGAGGGGCTAGCCCCGTGGCCGGGTGGTTAAGTTCACCCACTCTGCTCCGGGAGCTCAGGGTTTCGCCAGTTCGAATCCTGGGCGCAGACATGGCACCGCTCATCAAGCCATGCTGAGGTGTCATCCCACATGCCACAACTAGAGGGACCCACAACTAAAAATACACAACTATGTACCAGGGGGCTTTGAGAGAAAAAGGAAAAATAAAATCTTTAAAGTAAAAAATAAATAAATATAAATAAAGGGGCCGGCCTGGTGGCGCAGCAGTTAAGAACGCACATTCCGATTTGGCAGCCCGGGGGTCAGCGGTTCGGATCCCGGGTATGGACATGGCACCACTTGGCACGCCATGCTGTGGGAGGCGTCCCATATATAAGTAGAGGAAGATGGGCACAGATGTTAGCTCAGGGCCAGTCTTCCTCAGCAAAAAGAGGAGGATTGCCAGTAGTTAGCTCAGGGCTAATCTTCCTCAAAAATAAAATAAAATAAATATTAAATAAATAAATAAAAAGCACCAATCAAGAAAACCAAAGTTCATAATTCCACTCTCCACCCCAAAACACAACATTCCATCCATAAAACTAGCCATCTTATATTCTTAAGATAAGGTTACAACCATACCATAATAAAGATTTCCTTTTAAACCAGAAGTGGCAAACTATGAAGAGCCTAATTTTCAAGGTTTGTGTTTTGCTTGAAGTTTTTCATCATATTTAAATCTTAGATATCTTCAGAACCACAGGAAAAAAAAAATGTACAAAGGCAGTAATAAACACCTAAGGATCACAAGCCTTGAATGGATCATTTTACTTATTCCTTGCAAGTGAAATACTTTTGTTAACCAGCAGCAAATTGAAACAGTTCCCAAACCAATTTAGCACTGGATGTCAAGAAAGCCAGCAGTATTTTCTACTTTGTTCATTTAGCTCTCTAACCCAATTTTTAACTATACAGTAAAAAGTAAGCACTGTCACAGCGTAAAAGAACAGGGCACACAATTCAATTACATTAGTAGTATTACCAGCAAAGGAGATGCAGAAGGAAAGAAAATACCACATTCTCTTCATATCCTCATTTTGCTAAGCAAGCAAACAAAACTCTTAAAATCAAAATAGTAAGTTAATTTTTATAAATTAAATGCTAAAGAAAAATGTTTAACAAATTTCTAAGCAAGCAGTTACAGGCTCTCTCTGTCTCTCCTCTGCAAATCAAAGCTCCAACATGGCACCAACACCCTTCTCCCCCAAAGCAATATTTTAGTCTGGTGATAAACAAGAATAAATGGATAGGAAAATTTTAGTTCATTCCTAAAACATTTACTGAATTTCAACATTTGCCAGACTTTAAAATGAAAAGTACAGCAAAACTACACAAAAAATAAAAGGGCCCAGGGTCTCTTCGTCAGGGACAACTACACATAGTCATTTGACTATAGATACATAAGTTATTTGACTATACATACCTAAAATGTCATTATTAAAGCTAGAAGAAATGGTAGAGGTTACCTAATTTAATCTATTTTATAATTAAGACATGTCAAATAATTTTGCTATTTCAACAGCAAAAATCCGTATGTTGTACATTTTAAAATTAACATTTTCTCAAAGTCTAGAAATATGATTAACAAGCATCCCCACTCATATCCATGGGAAGTTAACTACCAAAGAAGAAGAATGAACATGAAAAAGAACCCATTCACTCCATCTGACTATAGAATGTGTCACTCATCTGCTCTCCCCAGAGGAAGGGAAATCAAACCACAGAGATCAAAGGCTAGAAATTCCAACCACTGTGGTGTTAGTCAAAATGATTTCAGACTCTCTCCAATAATTTCTGGACTTGGGTTACAAACAAAAAACAACAATCTGGGCAGTCATTATGACAGTCGATGACTTAGACTATAAATCTCAATATTAGAATTTATCCTGACATTTTGAAAAGTAAGCAATTTTTTATTTCTTCTAAAAAAAAGGAGAGGGGAAAGAAACTAAGATTTATTATGTACTTTACAGACATTAACTCATTTAATCCTTACATGAACTCTGTAAAAAAGAAATTATATCCAAATTACAAATGAGGAAACTGAGGCTCGAGTTTAAGCAGTTTGCCTTAATATCGCAAATATAATTAATTACCAAGACAGAATTTGAATCCACATCTCTTTTGTTCATTATCAAAATCATAATCTTCCCACATTATGCATCCTCCATATTATTGGAGAAAATCACATCAATATCACCTGAGTCCTGAGACATTCTGATTCTTTATACAGACATCAGTAGGAAATCTCTTAATAGCATCAACTGATGATACCCTAAAGCAATATAAACTGACAAGATTTATTACTGGAAGATCCAACAACTTACTTATAGGAACAACCACCCTCAACCATGAGAAGTACTAAAGAAGGAACACTGAACATGTACATTAAAATGTTTTCAATGTATCCAAGGCCCCAAATAGGAGATACTTAAAATATTACTTTGAGAAAAAACAAAAATCGTGAAGCTTATGCATCAATTATTATGGATGTAGGTAGCTTTCCTAATAGTTCCCTAATAGTAAGCTGGGCTGTTTTTGTCATGAGTCTGCTGAGGGGAAGTGGGCAAGGAGAGGTATCCGACTATTTCCCTGCTCATCAAGGGGAAAGGTACTGGGGAGGGAAGAAACTAACAGAGTAAACAAAGAAGGCAAAGCAACCCAAACTGGCCCTGTACCATAGTTTCTACATAACTAAAGGATGTCCGGTAAAGCCATTACTAATTACAAACTAATTATGGACATCATTCAACAAATGGCTTAAAAACTATGATTTATTGGAGCCAGCTGCTGGGGTAGTGGTTAGGTTCGCCTGCTCCACTTGGCAGCCTGGGGATCGGGGTTCGGATCCCCTGCGAGGACCTACACACTGCTCAAGCCATGCTGTGGAGGCGTCCCATACAAAAAAACAGAGGAAGACTAGCACAGATGCTAGCTCAGCGACAATCTTCCTCAAGCAAAAAGACGAAGATTGGCAACGGAAGTTAACTCAGGGCCAACCTTCCTCACCAAAAAAAAGATGATTAAAAATAAATTATGATTTATTAGAAACTGAGAAAGCAAGTATAAAACGAGTTATGCTTCTGAGAATTGTAAACGCAAGACTTGCCCTTGCCCCCTCTATCGTAAACTTAACTTCCTAATAACCAAGTTACAGTCATACTCTTTAAGAAGAACAGTCCCTAGAACCTTCAAGTGTTACAAAACCTACTGCATCTCCATCAAAAAGCTTAACTGCTACTTCGAGCAGTACCTATTACTTTCAATACCGTGTTCGAGATGAGAAACTCAAAGCAAAAAACGATTAAATGACCCGTCCAAGATGGCAACTAAGACCTGATGCTAACCATAACCTAACTAACGCTAAACTACTTCTACAGCTCACCGGTTTCACAATACGTGCACACGGTTCCCTGCGAACGCAAACGCGATTTGCTAATCTTAGGCGGCTTCCAAGTCTTCGGAAGTTCTCCTTTCCGTAGAAGACACAACATGGAGATGCAGGAGTCTCCGAGTCCTCGGAAACGAGCCCCAGAAGAAGAGCTCAGTTTACGCTTCCTCTCAGGGGAGGGAAGACCACGTGTAGCGCGCAGCATTCACCTTGGCGATGCAGCACCGCAAAGGAGGGCTGCTCCCGCCTCTGCACTCCCCGCCCCGCGTCCCTCCGCTAGTGGTCCTCCCCGCACAACTTGCGCCCCAGAGGTTATTTATGCTCTGGAGGGCGCGCAGGACACGGAGGGAGGCCGGCAGCGTGTGAGATCCAAAACCAAAGAGCCGACGAAACAGACGTAGACCCCAAAGCCCGGGGAAGCGATTCCCGCCTCTCCCAGGCGCTGTCCGGCGGCCCCAGGGCGCAACAAGCTGAAAGACACGAGCGCGTTTTCGCGGCTCTGGACCTCCATCTAAATCCCTGACTGCACTCGAGTGCCGAGCGCGGGCCCAACTACCCACGCCAGCCCCCTGGGCCCGCCAGTCTGGAGCCCAATCCAGGCTGGGACGAAGGAGAGACACCAGGCCTCTCAACCTGCGCACCACCGTGCGTCGGCGGCCCGGCCGACCGTCGCGACCAGAACGCGCACGCCCACCCCACGCCCTTCCAGCTGGCCAGGGGCGTCGACAGGCCCCAGACGACAGTGACAGACCCACTGACTCACGAAGTCCTCTAAGAAATTACCTTTGAACTGGCCTTCTGAGATCCGCCTGGCGTTTTGTCCGCCATCTTGCGCTTTGCCCCTCCTTCGGCGGCGGCAGCAGCACGGGCGAGCCGAGCGCCGAAAGAGTAGATCTCGGCGGAGCCCGCCAGAGGCGCCGCAAGGCTGAATAGTCGATTGCGGAGGTGAGGCGTTCGCGCGGCGCGGCGCCACGTGACTTCCGGAGTCAGTCGCTCCCCGGCCCCGCCCACGCCGCTGGCGTCTGTGGGCGTCTGAGTTGTTCGTCTGGTTCCTGGGCCGGGAGTTTGCGCAATGTCTTCGTCCTGACTTTCGGCGCCGCTGCTATTTCACCCTTTTCCCAGCGGCAACCCTTGATGGCGAGCCAGTTTTCCTTCCTGGGCGAGGAGGGAAACGGCTCCTTAAAGAAGAAATGCACCGGTCAGCTGGGGAGAAGCTTTTCAACGCAGGAAATAAGTCTGGGGCTAACTAGGGGGTCCGGCGCTCCACGGACAAAGATGGTGTTTGCGCCCCCTCGGGAGCTCACACCCTACTGAGATAGGCAAACTTGCAATCTGCTCAAGTCACTGTAACATTGAGTTGTGCCCGGCAAGCGGAGAAGAGTATTTGACTCAGCCTGAGAGTCTGGCATTGGGGGGATCCGATAGATTGTTTAGGGCATCTACAAAATGGGCACCTGCAGAGAGAGGGTGAATGAGAGAAAATGATAAATAGGTGGTTTTCCAAATCTGGCAAGCACGTAAGTTGTGTATCATTTAAGAATTACGTTTTAAGGTTTAGTACTGTTTTCACTTTTAAACACATAAATGGAGGGGAACACCATACACTTTTCTGTACTTAGTACTTCTTTTTTTAAAAGTTCTTAATAGGGTCTGTCTTCAAAGAAGGAAAGCTGCTTGAGAAAGTCATGCCTGAACCGAGCCAGGCATGGAAAATGGAAAGGCATGCCAGGCAGAGGGAGTAGTTGCAATGAAAGCCTGGTGGCATGGATCAGTCCAGCCCACTGTGCGGTCACCGCAAGCAGTCCAGTTTTGTTAGACGAGGTGTAGTGGGGAACGTGGCTGGAGAGGTGGATGGGCGCAAGTTCAGCCAGAGCCCGGAGGTTACCAATGTGCTTAGGAGTAAGAATTCTATTCTGAGGATGAGGCGTGGCCTTCAACAGGTTAAGTAGGGCTGTGATATGGTCGGACTTTAAGTTTTAAAAGATTGCTCTGAGGACCAGGGGAAGGGAGAAAGAAGGAGGGTTCGTGACTTTCCCTAATTCATTTATTCAAAATATTTTTGAGCCCCATTGTGTGTATAAAAGCCTGCCCAAAGTGTTGAGAGGCATACAGAGACAAAAACACGTTGCTTCATATGATCTAAAACAACGCAGAATGGGGGAAGACAAATACGGGAACAGCCAACTAACTATGTGGAGTTAAGCCCATGCTGCAGGGAAGAATCAATAGCTGTGGGAACTCTGGAAGAAGCAATTAATTGTGAGGGTAGGCGGTAGGTAAAGAGATGGGGAAGGTTTCACAGAGAAGGAAGCATTTGAGAGAACTCTGAAGAAGTAGCATTTTGTCTGTTGGTTGGGGTGGTGGTGAGGGAGGCACTTAGATCTGACACTCGCCAGGCCCTCAGGAAAGGTTAGCAGCCATACGCGGCAGGCACTGAGCTATCAGCAGGCCAGGGCTCCTGTTCTGTGTGAGGGGATGGGGGTAGAAAAACACACAATAAACAAATAAGCAAACAAACAAGAAATGATCAGAAAGTGACAAGTGCTATACATTGAAATTAAAATGGAATGATGCTTTGCAACCTCCAGTCCCACTGAATTTATTTCCAATCTCAGATCTTGTCACACTTTTTCAGTCGTGGGCTTCTTCCCCCACTCTCCTCCTGGCCTCTGATTGAAGGCTAATCAATTTTCTGCTCTTATTGAAGATGGCGCTTCCTCCAAGAAGACTTTCAGACTTCCCTCTTCCACCAAGCCTAAGTGAGAGACTCTGCTTCTGTTTCCATAGGAACCTGTGCTTTCCCGCTCTAGATACTCATCACCCTGGATCTTAGTGGTCTGTTTACAGTCTAGGATTAGAAAGTGAAATCATCAGCTGAGAGGAAGGGAGGAGGGGGATTGCCTTTGCCTCGTCCTGTTCTGGCAGTACTGCAGGCTGAGCGTCACTGTAAAGTGAATATATGCATGCTTTTCATTCAAATCCCTAAAGTCCTACTTCTCATAAAAATACTTGTTACTAAATATTTACCCCTAAACAGTTAAAAGAACACAAACTTCTTCCCTCTCTTCTTTTTCATACAGTAAAGCCCCAAAGGAAGTCAGACAAATGTGACCTGACTACGGGTAATACATAGGTCTGTATTACCCCTAATTAAATACACCTTTAAAAACTCACAATCAGGGTTATGAGCAGAGTTCTCCTTAAAACATATAAGTCATGAAATCTTGACTATTACTCAAACCAAGAATTAAGGAGGATGAGATAGCATGAATATGATACAAATGGAATTTTACAGAATCTGAAATTTTTAATTAGATTCACAATTACTATTCCCAAGGGACTGCTCGTAAAGAGTAAGAAAATCATACAGTTTACTGCAATTAGTATTGCGTTTTTACAATCACACTAAAACCATGCCATTTTTCTCTTCCTGATGTGTTGGTTCTCTAGTCCCCACCTGTCACCAGTTTTTAAGGGTCCTCCCTGCCACTGTGTTCAACAGAAATTACAAAGTAGTGCCAGGTGCAATCCACAGAGGTGTTCTGTTTGGCTTGAGCAGAGAGATTATTTTTCTTTGAAATTTGGCTAGTACTTTAAAATTGAGAGGTTTTATTTTTTTATACTCAGGATTTCCAGTTTTTCTTGAAAAATGGGAAAGTCTGGCAACAATCCAGTGGAGATGAGTCATAGCGACCTCTCAGAAAGGGCCTTCACCACACACAGAGTGGACAAATGCCCCACACCCCGCCTGCCTGGAGGCATTTAAGTTCTGCTTCTCATGTACAATTTAAGTCTCGCCAGAGGTGATGGTCAGTACCTGTACCAATCGGTCCCCCAGGCACTTATCCGTTAGGCACAGAAGGCTCAGGGCCTAGGGCCCGCTATAATTTTAGGGACCTCCTAGATGATTTAATTTCTTTTAAAATAAGAGGGGGAAAAAGGTGAAGAGGCTGAAACAAAAGCAGCAGTTAGCATTATACACAATGAAAGATAGAGACCTCAAAAATGATTACTCCAAAGCTAAAATCTCCTGTACTATGCCAATGGGCTGCTCAGATTTGGTGGCACTCCATTCCAGGGAATTGTTAAGCAGCGTCTCCCTGCTCTCTAGGCTTCAGCATATAGGCTGGTGAAAGCACAATGCCATTCATTTGTTCGTTTGGCAGTTATTGAATTTCTAGCACGTGCCATGCTCTGAAAAAAGAAGATAAGGAGGCAGGGAGGAACAGCTAATAATCAGACTTAGCTCTGCTGCTAAGAGAGATCCTAGTGGCTTCTAGAAATAGAGAACAGCCTTCAAGGAGGGTGTGGTCTGTATGGAATGGAAGATTCTTTCTAATGAAGTTGATTGCCTGCCCCGCCCCCACAACACTAGCCTGACCAGTCATTTGGGTGGCAATAGCGGCTTCTCCCATATCTCCCCTCCCCCACCAAAAAAACAAAATACCCAACTTACCTATTGATGATATCTAGAATTCCTTTGACAATAATAATTAGCTGTGGCATTTTTTTTAACTACAAATGCCCAGGAGGTAAGAGAGATGTAAAAATGGTGTCAAAAGGCACATAGCCCAAGAATGGGCTGGTGACATGTTGAAGATAATAAAAAATTGCTATTTTAGCTATGATCCTGGTGAGATTACCCTTACTATGTAGCAATTATTATATCAACAAGATAATAAAACCTAAGATGTTCCAGATGGAGTATTGTGGAAATAGGTGTTCCTAAATGAGTGTGTGTGTGTGTGTGTGTGTGTACGTGAGACAAAGGACTGAAGGTGCCCATGGCAAGTCATGACAACCAGCAGAGGGCAGCATCTCCTAGGGAGTCCTCATTTGCCATGGCCTGGCAGTCCAAAGGTGGGCTTGGCTTGGACCACCCAGAGATCAGGCCTCACTTAACCTATGACCTTCCTTCTGCCAGTGGGAAGCCTACATATCCCCCATGAAGACTAAAACTCTTGAGACAAGACCAGGTAATACAAAAGGCCAGCTGGAGAATGATGTTATGAAGAGAAAATGAAACAAGACTGTTTATCTTATCAGTCTCATCTGGTGGCCAATAACGAGTCCAACTCCAGGTCTTAAAACACATAAGGCTTTATTTTGACATTGCTGCCATGGTAAATCTTTCTATTGAAAAACATGGCATACCTTTCTTCTTTTTCAAGTTTTGTTCTGTTTCCTTCACATTAACTTTGCATATTTCTTGTTACCTTAATCCTTATTTATTTTATCTTTTCTGTTGTTACTGCAAATAGAATAAGCTTTCCCATTATTTATATATGTCCTAATTATTGTTTTATATTGATTACTATACATTAATATTGTTCCCAGCCACCTTGATGAATTCTTTTATTATTTGTATAGTTTTTCAGTTTTTTTCTCTTAGGTTTTCAGGTACTTGATCATATTATTTGCAAATAACAAGTTTACCTCCTCTTGTCCAATTTTTTAAAATATATCTTTTGTTTTTCTCTTGTGTAATAACATTAGCCAGTACCTCCAAAATAACATAAGTGAGAGTGGTCCTAGTGGATATCCTGGTCTTATTTCTGACTTTAGTGAGAATGCTTTTAGTGTTCGTATGAGGATGAGACTGACTTTGGAGGTGTAAGTTGAATTACATATTCATTTTTTAGCTAACCATGGAAGCAAAATTACAGAATTTTAAATTCTCATAGAAAACTCAGGGACCCTAATGATATGCCAAAGAGTGCCCATGGTCAGACAACCCTGTTAGACAAACACTGTTACAGGCTTGTGCTAAGAAAAACTAGAACATCTCCATGACTTGGGAAAATGAGGGAACAAAGTAGAAATGTCCTGCTCTGTGCACCAGGGAGAATGGGCAGTGGGGAGGGCAAGTTAGAGGGAGGACAGGAAGAAATCGATATTAGTGTCCTATTACTGCCGTAACAGATTAGCACAAAGCTAGTGGCTTACAGCAACACAAATGTACTAGCTTATGGCTCTGGAGGTCAGAAGTCCAAGGCGTGCCAGCAGGCCTCTGCTCATTGTGGAGGCTCTAGAGGAGAATCCGTTTCCTTGCCTTTTCCAGCTTCTAGAGTTAGCCTGTGTTCTTTGGCTCATGGCCCCTTCTTCGTCTTCAAAGCTAGCACCATAGTATCTTTTCTCCTCCCGGACCTCTGCTTCTGTCCTTATATCTTCTCTCTAATTCTACTGCCCCCCTCATAGAAGGACCCTTGTGATTACATTGGGCCCACCACGACAATCCAGATTATCTTCCCATCTCAAGAGCCTTCACTTAATCACATCCACAAAGTCCCTTTGCCATGGAAGTTAACACAGTCACAGGTTCTGGGGATTAGGATGTGGACATCTTTGGAGGGTTATGATTCAGCTTACTACTGGATCTAAAATGAACTGTCTGTTTCTGTATTTTTGTCCCTGGCCGGCAGGCACAGATTTGATCCCACCAGAAAACTGACATGGGAATGGTGCTAATACATACAGTCATCGCGAATCAATTGAGTTCTGAAATGGTTACTGGGGAATTCAATGGGTAGAAGGTATGGCTCCAGTGAAGATGGAATGAGACAGGTCCCTGTCGCTAGATTTACAGGGCATAAAGGAGACAGATATGTCACAATAAGAGTGTAATAAGTGAGGACTGAAACTGTGTCCGATTTGTTTACTGCTGTCTCTGCGGTGCCTACAACAGGGTGAGCACCATGCATGTACTCAATGAATGCTTGCTAATGAGTGAAATCTACATCAGACCCGCTTTTGGGGGAGCACAGCATAAGAGGTGTCAGGGAAGACCTCATGAAGGATGCTGTAGAACTTTAGGGGGTGTCTGTCCCACTTGCAAGAGTTCACCTCTGAGGCTGACTCCCAGGAGTTACTAGAGGCTGCTCAGAGGGCAGGATGGAGACCTTCACACAATGTGGTCTCCATTTAAGAAAATGCAAATTTTGCTAATTTTAAACAGACTTAAAAGTCTCATTTTATGTAGTATAAATTTTGAAATAATATGAATCTTTTCTCATCCTCAATTAAAAAAATTTGTTCAAGAATTGTGTAATTTCTATGTAGGCAGGCTCAACAGACTGCAAACATCATTTACTATTTTGCCACGTGGTGGCACTGCTGCAGCTGGTAAAAGGTAAAGAAAAGCACCCGCCGTCCGTCTCAGGAGTCCTGTGAACACACACGGAACTTCTGCCAGTGACCATGGTGCTCTGTCACATTTGTTGTTACAATTAAAATTTTTCTAACATCCTGTCGTTGTCAACCAAGCTTTCATCGAGAAACTGTGCTAGTGCTGGTGCTAAAAAAATGTGCTGAAACATAGTTTAGAAGGGGAAGTTAAATGTGGTAAAACCATGGTATACTGTGTTGCTCGTTTAGGAGAGAACAGTCCACAAAATATTAGCGATAACAAGAATATTAGAGATAACATTAGAGATAATATCTCTACAGGCAGCAGAGCAGGGACAGGGCTGAATCCAGCCCCTGTTACCATGCCTGGCACACAGTAGGCAAACAATAGATATTTGTTGAATAAATAACAAATGAACATGGAAGACGGCTGCCTTATAGCTCCCAACCATATGTCCTCTCAGTTTGACCCCTACACAGACAGTAACAAAAAGTTCCTGAAACCAAGTTCCCAAATCGCAGCAGCGAGCCTCTGAACAGTCCAGCTCAGGTTAGCTGCTCCTCGTTCTAATCAACTGTGCCCAGGGAAATAGTGCCACGTGGTACAAATGGCTCCCGGAGACTACCATGGGGTGAATGTAGACGGGGGGGGGGGTGTAGGGGCTGTGAGCCAAAATTAACTGTAAAGTGTATGAATAGGTCTCAGAGACATAGACAATTATTTTTCTTATGTTTGGAGATGCTGCTGGGACCGGTAGGATACAATTTGTTTTATTGTAGGAAAATACACATAATATAAAATTTGCCATTTTAACCATCTTAAGTGTCCAGTTCAGTGGCATTAAGTACATTCACATTGTTGTGCGACCATCACCATGCATATCCAGAACTTTTTCATCTTCCCAAACTGAAACTCTGTTAAACACTAACTTCCCATTCCCCTCTCCCCCCAGCCCCGGGCAACCGCCATTCTACTTTCTGTCTTTATGAAGTTGACTGTTCTATATATCTCAAATAAGTGAAATCATACAATATGGGTTCTTTTGTGGCTGGCTTATTTCACTTAGCATAATGTCTTCAAGGTTCATCTGTGAACCTTGCATGTGTCAGAATTCCTTTTCCTTTTAATAAAAGGCTGAATAATATTCTATTGTATGTCTGTGACACAATTTGTGTATCCATTCATCTGTCAATAGATATTTGGGTTGCTTCCAGCTGTTGGCTATTGTGAATAATGCTGCTATGAACATTGTCAAAGCATTCTTGGATTCACAACAGCTCCTTGTCATTATGCATACTCTCAATCAAGGGTCCTAAAAGTACACCTACTGTCTTGTGGGGATCAGCAGAAAAACTGGCATTACAGGTGTTCTCATGCTTGACATCTTTTTGAATCTTAGGATAGGAGTATTTTCAAAGGAGAGGAATCAGTGTGCTGGTGCATCTGGAAATCAACTCCTGGGAAGAAAGAACGATGCAAAATGAAGTTGTCAGCCTGGAGATCAGCAGACTTGAGGAAGCTATGACAGCTGTTTACAAGAAACAAAGATTTTTTCCTTGTTGCTTCTGAAGGCAGATGGAGATGCACTGGATGCAGGCACGGAGCAATAGATTTCTGATTCCAACTCAAGGTACAAAGTGATTTTGGAACCTCTAGAACTGTTTAACAATGGAACAGTCTAGCTTAATGATATCAGTATTTCCCTCTGAAAATACACAGACCGAAGCTGACTGACTGTAGAAAGGATTCCAGAATCTGGAGGGAAGTTGGAGGAGAGCTATATCTGGGCTCTAAGGCTTCTTTATCCCAACATTCTCTGTCTTTCTAATACTTGAAATATCAGTAGAAAAGACAAAAGATGATCAAAGCTGTAAAGTTTCCAAAGTAAATAATTATTCAGTGTAAACTTGGTTTGATATTTATTAGTGTCATGTCTTCCAGATGAAGTTGGAATCTGATAAGCTAACTGTTGAGTGCTGTTAGAGAGCCCCACAACCCTCAGAGATGGAAACATCATCTAAGATTATAGTGACAGGAGCCGGAACAGAGCATCAGGTACACTGGGGCCTAAACTCAGGAGTCCCTGCTCTCGTTTGTATATTATACTAGGAAAATACCCCAGAAAGCCCAGATCAAATTAAACAAATAGCAGAGCCTTGTTCCATTTTTAGTGAATAAAAATTAGTGGTTCCAATTTGTCCCACTTATGAGACTTTGATTTCAATTTTTCTCCTGTGATTTCTCTTTTCCTTTTTCATTAAAACTTATGAAAAAAATACCTCAAGAAGCTGTGGAGAAGTAGACAATTCTTATACTTTGGGGTTGGAAAATAAATTGGTACAACCTCCCTTGGATGGCAGTTTGGCTGTAGTTACCAAAACGTGAAGTCCAGATACCCTTTGATGCGGCAATTCCACTTGTACGAATTTACCTTCCAGGTGCATTCTCACTCTGGTGTGAAGAGTATGTGCAGCAAAAGATCAAAAATGCCCTAACCAGGCATCCATGAGGGACTTTAATAAGGGAAGGTGCGCCCCAAGATGGACGTGCGTCCATTCCACACTCCCTCAGTGTGGAGGCGGGTCTGAAATGCTTTGCCACTGCTGGAAGAGTGAGGGGGATTGTTATGTACTGACCTGGAAACTGCTCAAGATACGCTGATGCATGACAAAAGCAAGGCAGGAAACTTTGTGCTTAAAGGCATCTATAGTTAGAAATGTAGCACACACATGTGTGCTAGGCAGTTTCTGAGATAACCCGCCTGTGATCACCAGCCCCTGGCATCTATGCCGCATGCGTGTATGTGGGTTCAACCTAGTGACGTGCTTCTAACAAACACAATACTATAGCAAAAGTGAGAGGGTGTCACTTCTGAGATTTGGTTACAGAAACACTTTGGCTTCTTGTCTTCTTTGACTTTTCTGGCTCTTCTCACCTGTTGGCTCTGCTGAAGCCAGCTGCCATGCTGTGAGTGCCCTACGGAGAGGCCCGGGGCGGGGGGTGGGGGGGGGGGGGGGGGGGCGGGGAGTGAGAGAGGCCTCAGGCCAAGAGCCAGTGAAGAAATGAGGCCTTCACCAACAGCCCGTGAGGAGCTACATCCTGCCAACAACCCCTTGAGTGAGCTCGAAAGCAGATCCTCCTGAGTGGAGCTCTGAGGTGACTGCAGCCCCAGGCGACAGCCTGATGAGACCTCGTGAGAGACCGTGAGCCAGAGGGCCCAGCTAGGCTGCTGGATTCCTGACCGCAGGAAATGTGAGATGATAAAAGTTTGTGTTTTAAGCCACTAAGTTTTGGGGTAATTTCTAACACAGCAGTAGATAACTAAGATAAGATATATGTTTGTTTATGCATATATACAATATGTTTCTTTAAAAACTGACCACTTTGCTTGCCACTGGGGAAGGAAACTTAAGATTCTGGGGATGCGGTGGGAGGAAATTGAGTCCTTACTGTCTGCCCTTTGGTCTGCTTGGATATGTTGTTTCTTCAACACATGAACAAAGAGACAAATAATAGCATTTTCAATATCCTCCAATAAACAATCATTCCAAAGGTCCATTTCTAAAATTCTCATATGTTTTTTTTCTATATCTACATACATTAGCTACTCACTCACAAAGAAGCTTTTTCATACTTCCTTTAACTTGGGCACACATCACATCACATAAAAAAAGAGACTCTCTTTCCTTTCACCTTTGTGGGAGAAACAGTAAAAACCCCTTCTTTCAGCCTCTCCTGGCATGAGAGCCCTGTGCTCCAGCCACACCAGGGGTTCCAGTTCCCCCACTGGGGCCTGTTGTTTCCAGTCTCTGACTCTTTACTCACACCTCCTCTCAGCTTGGAATACTTTTCCTCCCAGGCCCCTCCTCTGACTAATTCCTTTGCAAAATTCCAGACCCACCTGCAGGCTCTTCCTCTGACACCTTCAGCCCACTCCTGCCCCAACCCCCTCACGCTCCACTGTTCATCCAGCAGTTCTGTTCCTGGATATGCCTCCCACTCCTCCGGGCTATCCCTGTACTTCACACTTGGTCCCAGACAGGTCCTCACCCACTGTACTGTCATTTTTCTGTCTGCCCTGCTAGACATTGAGCTCCTGGGAGATGAGAAGGGAAGGGATGGAAGGCAGGCATAGGGGACCTGTGGTTTGACGTTCCCCATTCCCAGTCCCTAATTCTACCCAGAGCAGGGGGAGTGGATATGGGTAGCCCGTCTAGAGGTCACCTACATTCTTGACATGAATTCACAAGAGATATTTGAGGATTTACACATGTATCACCTTAGGGTGAACATATATGACACTTTTACTTGCAGTTGATAGAAGCCTCCTCACTTGCGTGGTGTAGACTATAAGGAAATTTTATTATTTCACCCATCAAGATCAGAGGTAAGACTGTTCCAGGATTTGTTAATTTAGCAGCCCAGTTTCATCAAGGACCCAGGTTCTTTCCATCTCTCTGCTCTGCCATCTTCAATGGGGCAGCCTGCTCCTCAGGCTAATTCCCCTTACAGTCACAAAATGGCTACCACAGCTCCTAACATCACACCAGGGCAAGAAGTGTTCCTTTCTTCCTGAAAGCTTGAGTATTTTTTTTTTTTTAAGACTAAGAAAAAAACTTTCTGGAAGCCACCCCAGCAGACTGTCCCTTCGTGTCTCATTGTCCAGAAATGGGTAGATGCCCATGCCTAAACCAGCTGATGGCAAGAGGAGTAGATGACTATGACTGGCTTGGATGGAGCACCTGGCTGACTAGGGTGTGCATTATCTGAATAAAATTTAGATTCTGCTAAAAAGAAGAAAGAGGACGGGTAATAATGATAGTCTCCGATATTGTGAGGATCTAGGCTGACTGAACTTTTCTTCTATTGAGTTAAATTGCATATATTATTATTAGAAAACACTACATCACTCCCGGCACCTGGAGGTCTATTTTTAAAATTATCACACATGTAAATCCAGCTCAGAACATGAGTTTTTAAAACTTTGAGCATTGGTGATCTTGTTATTTGGGAGGGAAATGATGGGGTCTGAGTGAGAAGAGTGAGGCAATTAAACCGAGAACTATGCCAGTGTTTGCCGAGGGACAGAGATGAATTTTTTCCCCTTCCCCACTTGGCCAGGACTCTTCTGTGAGCTTAAAGGGCAACCAAACCGTGAGCTGACAAGCTCAGCATCTTGTAGGAAGGAAGCACAAGGTTCTCAAGCCAGACTGACTGACTTTAAATCCCAGCTCCACCTTTTAATAGCACATGAACCTTGGACAATGAAATTAAATTTTCTGGGCCTCTGTTTCCTTATGTGTAAAATAGAGATAATAATACTGACCTTGCAGGTTTCTGAGAGCATTCAGTAAGGATCTGGAAGGAAAGTACATAGCCGAATGCCTAGAACATAAGAATAAAATATCAAACCTCCTGTCATAGTAAAAACAACAAAACAAAACAAACAAAAAAACAATGTTATAATAGCACAAGAACTGACAGGTTGGCCAATGGGATAGAAGAGAGATCTCTAGCATGGTGCCATTTGGGAACTTAATATACTACAAAGGTCTCACCACAAATCAATGGGGGAAAGGATGAATTGCTCAACAGATGGTGCTAAAAAAACGGGCTCATTATGTAGAAAAAGAAATCCCAGTCCCTATCTAACATCATGCACGAAAGCAGGGTCATGGGACCATGGTGGAAAATGCCCTTTGCACTTCCCAAATTAGCAGATTAGTTTCAAGATATACGAAGGATCTAGTTGTCTAAGGAGAACTATAAAGTCGACGGGAGAAATTATAGTCGGATGTCTTTGTGACCCTAGGAGTTGAGAAGCATTTCTTAAACAAAACTTCACAAATGTTTCATAAGGCAAAAAGTTGATGCATTTGATTGCATAAAAAATTATGGAGTTTTATTCAACAAAGGCCATCATGGATAAAAATAATAGATTGCAGAATAGTAGAAGATATTTGTAGTGTCTAAACATGGAAAGGTATTAATATCTAGAACATGCAAGAACTAAAAACCATCAAGAAAAAGACAGCAATTTCGTAAGAAAAATGGACAAAGGATTTGAACAGGCAGTTTAAGAAGAGAAAGCCCAAAGTCCACCAAGCATGTGAAGAAATACTCAATCTTTTAGTAATCCTAAAGATATCCAGATTAAACAAGATATCATTTGTACCTATATACCTATAAGATGGGCAAAAATTAGAAAGCTGGATAATGCAAAGTGTTGATGGGGATGTGAATCTATCATGCCCTGCAGATAGGGAGTTATCACTTATCTATCGCTGCACAACAAGACACCCCAAACCCAGAAGCCTAAAACAACAACCATTTTATTGAGCTCACAATTCTGTGGGTTTACAATGTGGACTAGCCTCTACTGGGCAGCCCAGTCTTCTGGTCCCCCTGCTTTCCACTCACTCACATGTCTGGGGCCTCAGCTGAGGTGGCAGAGGCACCTGGGTCTTCTCCCCACAGGGGCTCTCGTCCTCCAACAGGCTAGCCCAGGATCGTTCATGTCACGGTGGAAGGGCTCCCAACTCAACAACAGGAGTTGCAAGATCTCTTGAGGTCTAAACTCAGAACTCAAACAATGTATTTTTTGCCATATTCTGTTCAAAGCAAATGATAAGATGAAATGAGATTCAAGGGGAAGGGAAATGGGTTCCACTTTTTGACAGGAATTGCTACAAAGAATTTGTGAACATTTTTTTGCCCTCTGCTATGGGAGGTATAGATTGGTTCATCCATTCTGGAGAACAGTCTGGTGCTATAGTCAAATTGAATATATTCATATTCCATGGCGCAGCAATTCCATTCCTGAGTATATATCCCAAAGACATTCTCACTCAACTTCCTTAGGAAACAGCTTATTTGTGGTAGCTGGGAGTTAGAGACAATTGGATATCCATCACTGGGCGAGTGGATTGTTAAAGTGGTAGACACAGCATGGAGTATTACGCAACAGTTAAAAACAACGGATTAAAAGTACACACAGCAATATACATAGATCTCAAAGGCACATGCTTAAGGAAAAGAAAAGGAACAGAATGATTTATATAATACAGTACCATTCAATTAAAAATACATGTACATAAAACAACAACATACATTTTGCAAGAAACATACAAACAGATACACATTAAACCCAGAATCATAGTTGCCTTTCGGGGAAGGCTTAAAGGCAAGCAGATAAGGAAAGAGGAGATAGTAAATAAATTATTTAATCAATCAATCAGTCACAAGGGGAGCCCTGCCCAGACCAACGATGACAATGTCCCCTGAAATGAGCAGAGCGATTATTTGAAACCTGTCTATCTGAGGGCCAGGAAGAAAAAGCTAGATATGATAGCTCCTTCATTTCTTTGATCCCATCCTGCACCAGCATTCCTTTTCATCTAAAACATTAAAGAATTGTCAACTTCAAAAAAGACAAGAGTCAAGGGGTAGGAAGGGCTAGTCCAGGTGACAAAGTCAGATTTAAGCCATGTCTCTATGTCAAGGCCACTTTCACAGGTGGTAAATCCACGAAAACGTGGCTTGTTACTATCCCATGCATTTTTGCCAGAGTCCAAGGGCAACAGGCATGGGAACTGGGTATTCTGCCTTGAAAAGTAGCCCACACCTATTCTGTTTTCCTACCAGTGACCTAAGTGGAACTGTCAGTCACCTTCATCAAGATGACCACCACTCACCCCACTGTGAGCTGAACGTCCAGTCCTGTTGGACAAAGTTGCCTGTAGAAAACCACATCCCAACTCTCCATAGGCTTCCAGACCTCTTCAAAGAGACCCTGGTTTACCATGGCCAGGTCTAAGGACACTTTGCAAACGAAGGACCTTGACCGCCACATTCTGTGACACAGTTTTTGAAAAATTTCTATGAATCTGGTTCTTAGATCGTTTACTAAAATCAGGCATTCTTTAATTAACCAATTCCAATGGCTATTTACTGTATGATGCATCCTTTATTTCTTTCATAGGCAAAGTACCTACTGTTATGGGCTGAATGTTTGTGTCCTCCCAAAATTCATATGTTGAAATCCTAACCTTCAAGGTGATAGTATTAGGAGGTGGGGTCTTTGGGAGGTGATTAGGACACGAGGGTGGAGCCCTCACGAATGGGATTAGCACCCTGATAAAAGAGACCCAGAGAGCTCTCTCGCCCCTTGCGCCATGTGAGGACACAGCTAGAAGACAGCCATTTACGAACCAGGAAGGGAGTCTCATCAGACACCAAATCTGCTGATGCCTTGATCTTGGACTTCCAGCCTCCAGAACTGTGGGAAGTAAACATCTGTTGATTAAGCTGCCCAGTCCGTGGTGGGTTTCTTATGGCAGCCCGAATGGACTCAGGCATCTACCATGTTATGTTTCTCATGGCTTTTTGTTTTTAATTTAGAACACGGGGTTTTCACTCAGATATTAAAAACACAGAAGTCTTTGATCTTTGAGAAAATGAGGGGCTAGTGAAAGAATAGTTTGAGAGTGTTTTCTTTAACCACTAGAGGGCACATTGCATCGGTGTTTTGTTTTTTTCCAATTCTGTATAATTTAAATGGATATTTCAAGAGAATGTCAAAGAATAGGAGAAGTTTGATGTTTTTCAATGTCAACATTGAAAAAATTTGGTTAAGTATGAAGAAAGGGACTAAATAGAGGGGAAAAATCAAAATCCTTGACACCTAAACATTGGTAGATCTAGGTACTGCACTTGACAATCAAATAAACAGATACGTAAAATTTCTCTTCAGTTACCAAGTGGAAGGAGGGGAAGTGTGACTCTCTGGGAAGTGAAAAGAGAGAGCCACAGCGCGAGGGAAGAGCTCTGCTGTGAAGTGCAGGCAAAAGATGCTCGACGGGGTTGTGAGAAGAGAAAATTCCCTACTCAGAAGTCATTAGAGGTTTTATTTAGTTTATTGGATTGACAATACATGTGCATCATAAAACTTTAAAGGTACAAAAGAGTGCACAGTGAAAGGTAAAGTTTCCCTTCTTCCCATAATACACAGTTCCCCTTCTTGGAGACCACTGTTACTAATTTCTTACATATCCTCCAAACAAAAATCTACACATTTGTAAACATATAACTGAACAAATACATTGGTTTTCCCCCACAGAAACAGCAGTGCGCTACCTACATTGTGCTCCCTTGTCCTCCTTTTTTTTAACTTAATTTATCTTGGAGCTCCTTCTCTGTACATATAGATCTGCCTTATTATTTTTAGTGGCTGCCTGCTATTGAAGTTACATTATTATTTTATAATTCTACTGAAATTATACCCTTCATTTATTTCATCACTCTCTCTCTTTTTTTTTTTTTAAAGATCGGCACCTGAGCTAACAACTGTTGCCAATATTCTCTTTTTTTTCTTTCTGCTTTTTCTACCCAAATCCCCCCAGGACATAGTTGTATATTTTAGTTGTAGGTCCTTCTAGTTGTGGCACATGGGATGCTGCCTCAACTTGGCCTGATGAGCGGTGCCATGTCCACGCCCAGGATCTGAACCTGCCAAACCCTGGGCCACCGCAGTGGAGCACGCGAACTTAACCACTCGGCCATGGGGCCGGCCCCTCATCACTCTCTATTAATGACACAAGTTATTTCCAGTCTTTTTCTTCAATAAACACTATTGCAATGAATTCCCTTTTGCATATGTCATTTTCCACTGTGTAGATCTGCAGGATAAATACCAGGATTGAGTCAAAGCATATACACAATTACAGTTCTGATAGACACTATCAATTTGTCTTCTATAAAGGTTGTACTGACTAAATTCCCACCACCTGGTTTTCCCGTGTCTCACCACACAATTTGTACTTCATTTTTTTAATCTTGGTCAATCTACTACGTGAAAAATATATCTCCTTGTATATTGCTTTGTGTTTCTCTTAAGATAAGAGAGTTGAGCATCTTTTCACATATTTAAGAGAAGGGCTGGTCTTAATCAGGGCAAATTCTACCATAAAAGGGGGTAAAATGTTGAGGTATTATCAGCCAAGTTAAGACCAGAG
Source organism: Equus quagga (assembly GCF_021613505.1). Classification (NCBI taxonomy): domain Eukaryota; kingdom Metazoa; phylum Chordata; class Mammalia; order Perissodactyla; family Equidae; genus Equus; species Equus quagga. The sequence goes on along the minus strand of NC_060267.1, from coordinate 175,638,363 downwards.
GGGAGCACATTGTAATGGGGAAAAGAGAATCTGAGAAAGTCCTGAACTGTCTCCATAAACAAGGCCCTCAACATCCCCACTCCACCCCTCCTATTCAGGCCCATATTATTGCTTTCTGTGCTGGGGCCTCAGCCTCTCGGCAGATCTCATAGGAGGCCTCTCCATCGAACTGAGATAAAACCAGACACCTCCTGAGACCAAAAGGTACCAAAGCGAGGCCATCATTTCCAAAACGCCTTTCGCCCCCGTAATCCTGAGCCCCGCTCTGACCTAATCCCCAACTCAGCCTTTCCCTCTCCACTTTTTAGATCAACTCTGTCCAATAGAAATACAAGGAGAGCTAAATTTAAAATTTTCTAGGGGCTACATTAAAAAAAAGTTGAAGAAATTGTAATGACTTTTAATAACATAATATGTCCAAAATATTATAATTTCAATATGTAATCAATATTAAAAATTATTAATACTTTACATTCTTCTTTTGGGTCTGTCTTCATAATCCAGTGTGTATTTCCACTCACAGCATGCCTCATTTCAGACTAGGCACATTTCAAGGGCTCAGTAGTGGCCCTCTCCTGAGGTCACTGCACCACCCTTGGGCATTTCTCCTAGAGGCCGCGTATTCTACACCCCAAACCACCACCACCACTTCCTCATGCAGCTTCAGTGTAGGTCTGTGCTGTCCAATATGATAAACATGAATAATCATGTGGCTACTTAAATTTAAATTAATTAAAATAAAAAATTCATTTTCTTAGTCGTACTAGCCATATTTCAAGTGCTTGATAGCCACATGTGGCCAGTGGCCACCATATTGGACAGTAGACTATTTCTCTTCCACCATCAGATAAAGGCCTCTGTCCTTGAAGACGTCTGCCATGCAGCTCTAGGACCTCCAGCCATGCCCTTCTGGAAGTCATGGGGCTGCCCCTCCTGATTAAGACTTTTAGAGGGTCCTCCTCATTCTTCATAGCCCTCAGAGCTGCCCCAGTTGTCCTGACCCAGTGTGAAGCTCCCAGCATCACACTGAGGCTTTTCCACATCTGTGCCCATCTAGGTAACAGCGTGCCTGAACGTTTCTTGTACCTCCTTGACTCCAACCTCACCTTCACCTCATTTTAGTCATCTACTCCCAGAACCTGACCCTTGATCTGGTCATTGCCCAGCACTACTCCATCCCAGAAATCTTTTTTATTTCTTTCTTTATAATTAACTAACAGGTAATACATACAATATTCTCCCTGGAAAAAAAAAATTGAACCATACACCTAAAGGGAAAGTCCCCTTGGCCAGTCCGCCCCTCATGTCAGGCCCCTTTCTGAGCCCTTCTCCCAATCCCCTTCTCCTTCCATTTCTCAACCCATATGTGTGTGCACATGGTTGTCCAGCTTGCTTGTTTTCCTTAGCAATGTGTCTTGCAGGCCTTTTCACGTAGGAATATGTAGACCCACCTCTTGCTAGTTATATGTATATGGGGTGGGGGGAGGTAGTATATTCACATACTTAAAGCCCCAAAAGCATAAAAAGACGCACACTGAAAAGTTTCCCTCCCCATTCTGTCCATCTACACCGTTCCCATACCAGTTTCATACGTGACCACTGTTGTTAGTTTCTTATGACTAGTCACTCTTCATACATTTCAAGCAAATATGGACGTAGATTCTTATTTCCCTCCCATTTTACCCACATCTTATGCAACTTTATACACTGTTCTGCACCTTGAAGTGCCTTTCCACATCTTGAAGACCTTTCCATATCAGAACATAGAGCATCTTTATTCTTTTTTCAGTGCCACGGTATTATTCCATTATTTGGCGATACCATAATTTAATCAGGCCCTGGTTGATGGAGTCTTGGGTTGTTTTCAATGTTTACCATTACAATCAGTGCAATAATAAAGATCTTAGTACCTATGTCAGTTTCCACCCGTGGAAATATGTTTGTAGGATGAATTCCCCAAAGGGAAATTGCACAGTCAAATGGTATTTGAATTGCTAATTTTGATAGATATTGCCAAATTGCCTTCTACAGGTGCTGTACCAATACATGCTCCCATCAACTCATGTCTCAGTGTTTTTAACTGTTGCACAGTATTCTGAAGTACAGAGGATATACTCCACAGTGTATAGCCCCCCCTACTGACGCAGGACATTAGGTTGTTTTCAACTGTTGTGTTACAAACAATGCTGCAATAAATATCTTTGTATGTGCTTCCTCGTGCATGTATTTCTCTAAGATAAATTCAAGAAAACAAAGCAAAGTAAGCAGGTGTGCAAAGGCTCCAAGGTGGAACAGAGCTCATTGTGATGAGAAACCGGGAGTGAGCAAGTGTGGCTGGAGCCCGGGGTCGGGGCAAGGGGCCTGCAGACCTCAGAGCGGCCGTGATAGGGCCTGGAAGCCATCGGAAAGGTTTTGGGTTTTATTTTATGATCAAGAGTATCCGATTTACATTTTAAAAGATTACTCTGCTTCCAAATGGGAAATGATTTCGAGGGAAAGTGTGTTAGCAGGAGACCGGACAATGAAGAATTTAAGAACGGGCATCGGAGGCCTGGCAAAGTGAAAGGAAGGAAGGCTGAGCAGCTTGCAGCAAATGGGAGGTAACTGGAGCCGGAAGTGCCCTGCCCCCAACAGAGGGATCCGTAGAGCGTCACGAGGGACACGCGGATCCGCAAGGCGGGCTCGGCCTGCACCCTCAGGGAGCTTACTCCCTAGCAAGGGAGACGGAGATTAAGCAAATAATTTCGGGTGCAGACAACAGTTCACATGCAGTGTGACAGAGAAGAGAGCACTGGCTTTGACGTCAGACTGCTCTGCATTCAAAACTCCGCTCTCCCACTTACAGGCTATGTCACATTGGTCAAATTTCTCTCTCTCTCACCAGATTCCTTCCCCTGTAAGGGTTAGTGAAAGGCTTAAGTGAGATCATTTTTGAAACGCACGTAACACTGGTAAAAAGGAGGTACTTATTAATATTTGATGAAGGAACGGAAAAACATTCCCTTTTCTCTGCCGTCTGTCTTGTGCCCCTGCCGGCCTTTCCAGGCAGTCATCTTGGTTCCAAATTCCTGTCAGCCCCCCAACTACAGAATGTGGTTATCCCGGAGTCAACCCAGCTCATTTACTCTTTGCGTGTGGTTTTGCCAGAATCATGAGTTGCCAAGTAATGCAAATTAATTGCTTACACTCTTTTGGGTTTATTCTTTTTCCAAAGTCATCCTTTTTAAAAATAAACTTTCCCCCTCTTTCCTCTTTTTATTACCAGGGAATTTGAAATATACGAGAAACAGTATATGGAGGAATTAATTTATTTGATTAATAGATACCAAATTATTATGGCTCAGTTTATTATTTTAGACCACAGCTCCATGGGGACATTAATAAATGTGATTGCTTTTGCTAGAATATTCGTTAATCCTGTGGTTTTGCGTGCTGCTAATGGAACATGCTGTTCCATTGACTTTTAATGAGTGTGCTCTGCTAACGGAAAAGCAAATAATTTTATAAATGCACACATGTTAAGAAGACTAAGGTAGCTTTTAAATCTCCTCATGCTCTCTGCACATGTCACAAAGGTGTTCTTAAATGTAATTTCCTTTTCCTGTAACTTTTTCTCTATAGATCTTTTTTAAATTTAAAATAAAAATCTAAGGAATAGTGCTCTTAAGTTCTGAGACAATATGAGTTATTCCTAGCTGTTGGGATTTTAAAAGACTTTGGCTTGAGGCTGTAATTAAGATGATTTGTTTGGGCAGTTAAAAAGTTTTGCCTTCTTTGTGAGTAAATAATTCAAAACTGACAAAGTAATATGATGATAATAGATGTAGCACCTTGTTGATTTAGGTCATTGCCACAGTTGTGAAGAGAAATAATGCTACATACAAGTCACTGGAGCTTTCCACTCAAGGAGGAAGATTGCCTCGGCGTCAAATGAAAAGTTAACTCTCGTGTGTACCCTTCATACCTTCCTGTGCCCTCAGACAAATCTATATGAACGGTGCGTGCACATGCAGGGCAGTCTGTTCCCTATTTCTTGTTTAACAACATGAAATGAGAGGCTTCTGGTTCAAGAGAGTAGACTCAATATACACATTGGCCTCCTGCTGTTCTAGAGACCATCATCATAGAGATATTTTTTTAAGGGGGGGATAGATAAAATTAAAACAGCAAAGAGAACAGGTGAGGAAGTCACCAGTGGACAATACATTTCTGGAAGACAAGTCAGATAAAACAGAAGAGAAAGCTGAAACCCAGCATACCCAGGGAGGAGGATGCGGGTAAGGTGGGACAGAACCCTGGCCAGCACTTTGAAGGAAGATGTTGCATTTAAATGGCTTAGCACTTGTAAGTTCTCAATAAACGTGAGCTATTATGTCGTAACTCAGGAACCTGCTTTTGTTATTCCAGGTCAGTACGTATACATGTAATTTATTCCTTTGTACAAATGCATAATATAAGAAACCTTCAGATTATTATTATTATTATTTTTTTTTTAGGGAGTGGCTTACCAAAAAAATGATGCAACAAATTTCCGGATACACATATCCTTTAATTATTGGCACTTTTCTTTCCTTTTTTCTTTCTTTCTTTTTTTTTTTTTTTGAGGAAGATTAGCCCTGAGCTAACTACTGTCAATCCTCCTCTTTTTGCTGAGGAAGACTGGCCCTGAGCCAAGATCCGTGCCCATCTTCCTCTACTTTATACGTGGGACACCTACCACAGCATGGCTTTTGCCAAGTGGTGCCATGTCCGCACCCAGGAACCGGCAAACCCTGGGCCACCGAGAAGCGCAACGTGTGAACTCAACCGCCGTGTTACCAGGCCAGCCCCCGGCACTTTTATTTCTATAGGCTAGATTTTCAAAAGTGGGATTGCTGGGTCAAAAGGTATGTGAGAGTTTAATTTTAATTGATTAGCCAACCGATTTGACTTTTTCAAAAATTGTAGGAGATACACGCTGGCCAGCAATGCTGAGGACGGCGTTTCTCCATCCTCCAGCCAGAGCAGGCTGTCTTCAGTTTTATAAATCAATAAATTCACCAATTAGTGTCAGTCTGATGGATTAAAAAAAAAAAAGACTGCTCACTACTATTGTAATTTGCATTTCCCTGGCCTAGTAGAGTTGAGCATCTTTTTATACATTTATCAGCTATATGAAGTTCTTCATTTGTGAGCTGATTATTCATATCCTTTGCCCATTTTTCTTTTTCTTTTCCTATTTTATTATCAGATTGTAGGAGTTCTTTATATTTTAAAGATATTAATTTCTTGTCTGTCCTATATTGACTTTGATTACCATTTTTTGCTAGGCAGAAGTTTCTAATTTTTATGTTGTTCAACTCATAAGATTTTTCTTTTATGGCTGCTGGGTTTCCTACCCTGCTATAGGCTAAGTCTCCCCCAAACTGAGATTATACAAATATTCTCCTATATTTCCTTCTGTTATTTTACTTTTTTTTTTTTTTTTTCGTGAGGAAGATCAGCCCTGAGCTAACATCTGTTACCAATCTTCCTCTTTTTGCTTAAGGAAGATTGGCCCTGAGCTAACATTGGTGGCAAGCTTCCTCTATTTCGTATGTGGGATGCCAGCACAGCATGGCTTGATGAGCAGTGTGTCAGTCTGCACCCAGGATCCAACACCTTGAACCCGGGGCCACCAAAGGGAAGTGCACGAACTTAACCACTATGCCACTGGGCCAGCCCCCTCCTTCTGTTATTTTTAATGCTTTAAATTTAGCTCTTTAATCCATCTGGGATTTATTCTTGTATAGTGTGAAGAAATAATAATAAGAGTAACAATACCAGCTAGCATTTACTGAGCAATCTCTCTATGCCAGGTGCTCTGTAAGCACTTCATACAGTTCACATAAATAAGACAATTAAGGATTAGAGAAGTTAATAAACCAGCCAAGTTTGCACAGCAACTAAGACACAAAACTAGGATTTGAACCTAAGCAATCTCACTCAAGACCTCACCCTTCTAAATATCCAGATGAACAGTTAATTATGCCAATCTCATTTAACAAACATCCTTTCCCATTTCATTAAACACAAACAATGTACAAGTTCTCAAATACAGTCGGTCTATCTCTGGATTCTATGCTAGTTCTGTTGCAGCTACATGATTTGATTTTATCAGTTTTATAGTAAGTTTTGTCCTCTCTGATAAGGTAAGTGCTCCCTCACTCCTCTTCCAAATTTATCCAATAAACTTTTAAATATTTTTATTCGATACAAACGTTGAAATCATTTGTCCAATTTCAAAGAAAATATACCTTCACGTTTTGATTTGAATTTTATTCAATGTGCCTATTAAACTGTTTAAGAATTAACGACTATATATTAAATCTCTCCATCCATGAATACAGTATAATGCTCCATTTATTAGGTTCTTCAATAAAATGTTAGAGTTTTTAAAAATAGAATTCTTGTACCTTTGTCATTGAATCTCTTCCAAGTTATTTTATAATTTTTGTTACTAACGTGAATGGGATTTTTTTCCCCATATCTAACAGTCAATTGCTAATATAGAAGAAACTAAAGATTTGGGCATATTTATCTGGTATCCAGTAATCCAGCTAAAATCTCTAATTATTCTAATTTTGTTTAAGAGAGCCCTGCATTTTCTAGGTATATAGTCACATCACTACAAAAAATTTATCTTCTTTTCCAATATTTATACCACTTGTTAAATTTATGGAGAATGAGTCTTATTTCATTAGTTAAGACTTTCAAAAAACATTGAACAGAGGTGAATGTGGATATCCCAGCTTTGTCCCTGATTTTAGTGGCAGTAGCTTTAATTTTTCATTCAATAATATGATGCGCCGAGTGTAATTCATAGTCTTTAGCAGGTTTAGGTAGTTTCTTTCTGTTCCTATTATATTTGGAATTTTTATTAGAAAACTTACTCAACTTTATCAAATTATTTTCATCTATTAACGTTTACTGTGATAATATTTTAGATTACGTTGATATGTTTCCTTATGTTATAAAACGTTACAGTTCTGGGATAAGCACTGCATGATTATTCCTATCCTTCTCAAACCATTCCAGACCATGGAAAAAGACAAAAAGCACTTTATTCACTGTATGATTTCACCATATCTTTAATACCAAAACCTACTGCAAAATACATAACACAAAAATTATAGAACAATTTTACTTATGAAGACAGAGGTAAACAATTCTAAATAAAATATTAGCAATTTAAATTCAGCAGTGGGTTAAAAGAATGATAGCAAATGATACAGTATAATGAGAGGACCTAAGAGATTTAACAACAACAAAAACACTAAAGAAATTTGAAAAAATGGGCAGATATCAAAAATCAATAATATCAAAAATCAGTAGCTTTTCTGTACGCTAACAACCAGTTAGAACTGGAAATGGAAAAAAATATATCCTATTTATATCATAGTTTTATTTTTTTAACAGAATTTTTGGAAGAAAAATTATTTTCAGTGTTAGTTGGGGATTTGTGAAACATATTCTTGAAAATGGAAAATAAACATGGGTGGGCCCTGGATGTTATCTAATGATTAATTCATGCAAGACCATTTGGAGACGAAGCCTTGGATGCATGGCTGACTCAGCAGATCTTCCTTCCCTCAACAAGAACAAGGGCACCCGCCGAACTCAAAACAATCCTGTAGTTTCCTTGAAAATTACTGATTAAATTGCATTTCCCAAGAGAATTTCTGTAACTAATTCCTTTTGTTGGGGCTGGTCTCTACATCAAGGGCATGGCTGATGTTCACTTTAGGTCTGTTGAACATTGCATTGTCACTGTTAACTATGAAAATAAGCAAATTAAAAAGCTGCACGTGTAAATTAGATAGAAAGTCCCCTGGAGAGAAAGAACTGGGTTCTCTCATTTATTGGAACTTTCCTCTATCTAGGAATACATTCGTTCCTTTATGAATTTAACAAATATTTATCGCATGCCAGACACCGTACCAGGTGCTGGGGGTAGGGCGGTAGCACAGCCGGACAAGTCCCCACCCTCATGCAGCTTACAGGCTGAGGACAGCGCTATGCCGGAATTGTGACGGACTCAGCGCTTTCCTTTGGAACAACAAATGGAGAGCAACTGGCAAATGAAGGGTTGGCTATGTCCACCTCTAAATGAACAAATAGGGTCTTTTATCACGAAAAGACCTGTTCCCAGGACACTACAGTAAATTCTAATACGACACACAGGAGGGTCCCTCTCCAGTTCAGTTCCGGGGCCTGCTCCCGTCTACTGCACGGGGCACTTGTTTTCTAAGCAGAAAGAAGCAGTATTTCCTCTCTGCCTTTTCTCTGGGGCTGAAGTCAGCCTTGGGGCGAAGCCAGCATGAGTCAGCTTGCCCAGCACAGACTCTCGCCTCTGCCTGGAGGTCAGCCTTGCTAAAAGCTTGATGCACACGTGCACTGTGTGTCTCCAGGGTCCAGGACAAAAGGGAGGGCACGTCCCTGTGGAGTATGAGGTGTGAGACCTGTCGGTGCTCTGGGTTGACAGGGGAGTGAGGAGAAACACCTCAGTTTTTTTCCCAAAAGAAACTCGTTAACTGTAACAGGAGCCACCAAACTGTTCATATATTTGATCTCATAATTCCATTTGGGAGAATTTATGGCAAGGAAACAACCTAAAAGAAAAAAAAATGTCCAAATATATCCTCATAACAGTGCAATTGGTAATCATGATAAGTTCTTAGTATCCCAAATACTTCCAGTGGAGAACTGCAATGTAAACTGGATGACACATTACCTAGGTCTTAAAAATCGAAAGGATGTGTACTATGTTAACTCATGGAAATAGCTACATTTAGAACAGAACATAAGATGGAATTCACACGTGGATTATAATCATATGAAACATCTGTGGGTATATCAAGAACTATTAGAAGAGAATTTAAAATGTTGCTAATGGTTCAGAATTTAATTAGTTTTTTCCCTAGAACTCTCTATTTTTAAGGAAAAAACCACTCTTTTATGCAAATAATAAATGGCAACTGACATATGGACATGCACTACCTATTCCAGCCTGGCTTAGAAGGGAGGCGCAGAGGCAGTGGTGGGCATGTTGGGATTTGTCAGGCGGCCCCACCTCCCCCCTCTCCAGGTCCTGAACTGGAGACCAGGTTCTGAGGCCCCAGCACTTCGTAACAGATCACCCTGATGTCAGCTACTCAGCCCTGCAAGCATGCATCTCCGCTCCTCTGGGTTTCTGGTTGCTGTCCTCTGTCCCTCAGTCTAACTAGACAGCATTACCTGACCACGGCTCCTGCCCCCAAGGCTGACTGTGTGCCTGGAACACGGCCCTGTGGGTCTTCATGCCTCCTGTGTTCGCCTCCCAGCACCTTCAGATGGAGCTGTTCTCCTAATGCTTAACCCATCCTGCTGCGTTTAGCTGGATTGTGCACCTGTGTCCTCTCCATCACTAAAGTTTATCCCTTTATATCTCAAGGGCTTTTCATTTTTAAGGATCTCCACCAAAAGATAAACATCCTTGAAAGTTGTACCATCTTAAGCCAGTGTTTTGCAATATTGTGGCTGGGTTTGTTGTTCCTGAGAAAGGTGGGGAGGCAGGGGCCATAGGAGTAACAGTGCCAGCTACCTTTTACTGATGCCTGGTCTGTGTCTAGCACTTTCTATACAGCGGTCTTCACAACAACCCTGCAAGAAAGCATTATGGTTTCCCTTTGCAGATCAGAGAGGTGAAACAACTTGCCCAAGGTCACACAGCTGGTATGTGACAAAGTCAGACTTCAACAGGCCTATCTGACTCAAAAGTCAGGGCTCTTTCAACTACCTCACACTGTGTACCTTTTGTAGTATCAGAGGAAGCACAGGGCTGGGAGTCAGAAACACAGCAGTGTGGACTTGCACAAGACGGCACTTCTCTGAGCTCTGATTTGCTCACCTGTAAAGTGCGGGATCTGAACTTAAAAAGCTGCCCCCTAGGAAGGAACAGAAAAGACTAGGGAAATGTCCAACAGGCTCTCCAAAGGCCCTCCCTCCCCACTTCACCCCAAGACCATGGACAGGCCGTCCTGGGTGCCCACAGGGCACGTTATCCATCCACTGGGGAGAAAAGGCCACGGGTGGTCACCACAGTGACCTTGAATTTTCCCCAGGTGTCACATGCAGAGAGCAGCACAGGACTCCTTACACATTCGGGAAGAGAAGCCTTTCGGACAGAGAGCTCTCAGCTGGCAGTTTTAAGCCCTGTGATATAAACACCTTGCCACGAGGTGTGGGGAGGCCCTGGTGGAACCCCGGCCGCGGGGTGAGAGTGAGGAGGCCTCTTGGGACAGGCTCTGAATCTGCAGAAAGGGCCGGAAGAGAAAATACAACAGGGCTAAGTGATCTCACCATAGGCTCTGTCACCAAAGCAGACATGCAGAATGCAAATGACAGGAAGTATTGCAACTGGAATAAACCCCCCCCCCACCCCCGAAAAAGGCACAAATTGTTCTTTTCCAGGAACTACCAGCAGGGGCCACCTTCCTGGGTCATAGTACACAGACATATCATCATCCCTCTGGAAAACACAAGACTATACTTTCCTAAGTTTCTTATTAAACACCTTAGATGAAATGAAATCCCACCTCCATCGAGATGGAAGACATTTAAAATACAGCTTTAACCGGTCAGTCACTGAGGCTGAACTCAAGTCTCCTCCGTGTCTCATGAACCCATGTTCCCCAGAGCTGCCTTCCCTCCTGAGCGCCCGCAAACAATGCCGGGCTGGACTCTGCTGTTAGCCGCGCACCACCCGCCACCCCGAGAGAGGCCTCCAGGGTACTTGGCAGCTCAGGTGCTGTGGTGTCCAGGAGAGGGCACGAGGAGAAGGCCCTCAGCAAACACGATGGCCGGCAGCCAACGCCTGGCTGCTCCCTCCGCTTTTCCCAAACGTGCCTGGCCTCGGGGCCATGAGTGTGCCAGTGAGAGGGCCACCCCGAGTGTCAGTGCGGGAGTGGGGATGGGGTCTCTGTGTGAACCAGAGTCTCCCTCTGCAGCTGCATGCTTGGCCACGCTCTCACCAGTGGGTCAAAAATTAGTATGCAGCACTGTTAGAAGCTCTTATGACATCTACGAAACTCCAAGCAGTTTTAAACCAGACTTTCAGGAGAAGGATCCGTTTGAGTTCTAAAAACTCAGGCCAGAGGCAAAGAGGGTGTGAATTTTTTATACCTCTACAGCACTGGATCCGCACTGACATTTGTTTCTCCGTATCTCAGTTAAGGTGAAACCGTGGTGAGACAGAATCCTAACCAGTCTCTGCTGAGCCGCAGGGGTGCTAAACGAGGCTATTAATAGAAGAGGTTTGAGGAATTCTCTTTGATACAAACTACTTGGTGAGAATTGACCTTTAAAATTCAAGTCAAAGCTGTGTCAGTCTTTCCCATCATAATAGCCCACCAAGTGAATGCACCTCTTTCCAGAGGCTCAGCCGGGGGCAGGGGTGTACGCATCATTTTGTGGTTTTGATTTTTTGTTCGGATCCCCAAGCGATTGATTCTGAAGTGCAGAAACCAGTGCTCTCGTCACTGAGGTTCGCAGCCAACAGCTTTTGTGTTTTCTATTTTTGGTTTAGCTTTTCTGGGTTGTGGAGGTCAGTTAATTAGAGAAGATTCTGCCTGAGCAGGGTCAATACAAATATTCCGAGTCCAGCTCAACTCTGGGCTTAGACAGCCTTGGGGTGGGATGTTTTTCAAACATTCCAAAAATGTTTATTAAGTGCCTACTGTGTGCCAGGCACTCTGACAGGTGCTGGGGACCCAGCAGCAAGCAAAGACCCTGCCCTCATAAAGCTTTCCTTTCAGTAGAGGAGAAAAGATGAATAGATAGATGTTACATCATATATTATATAATGTCAGGTAGTGAACTATGAAGAAAATAAAGCAGGGAGAGGAAGCAGAGGCTGTCATTTTAGATAGAGTGGGTGGCAGAGTTTTCTGAGTGGTAGCAATGTTGAGCAGAGAATTGAATGAAGGGAGAAAGTCAGGACAGAAAGCACTGGAGGCAGAGGGAGGCAGAAACAGCAAGTGCAAGGGTCCTGGGGCAGCTGTCAACCTACCAGTGAATCAGGAAAAGGCAGCCCTTCTGGGCAGACAAACATGTCTAGGCTCAGAGTGTGGCTGGCAGATTACCGGCTGCCATTCAGACCTCCCTGCCCCCTCAGCCAGGTCTTTGTGCAGGGGAGAGCCTGGGCACAGCCACACGAAGCCTCTCCTAGTGGCACATGCTTGGGACTTAGAGGAACTGCAGGAAGGCTAGCGCCGTTGGATAGGAGACAGTTTAGAATGGGGGAGAGTGATAACTAGCAACCTCAGTCTTAAAAGATTAGTGACTCAGAACAAAAATCCTTTTCTTAGTGAACTAACCACCAATCACATGGGATTTAGGAGCGGCCCCTCCACTGGGCTCCCCTCCCTCCCCTGATGGGGCCATGATTTTCTGCCACCAACCATGACACTGAGATGGAATCTAAGAACCACGTTAGCCCTAGTGACAATACCATTCCAATTTGGAAACCGAAGGCTGGCTCTTTCCATGCCCATCTCACAGAGAAATTCTCCCCCCCTCCCCCTTTCTTCCTTCCTTTACAGTATTTGTACCATGCTCGTCTCTCCAGAGGCAAGACCTTCTGCACAGCAAAGTCAAAAGAGCCTTGGCATAAGTGTGAAGTCACTAATATTTTTTAAATTACAAAAAAGAGCCTCAAGTAAAATAGACTTTGCTCACCCCTTCTTCCATCTCTAATCCTCTTCTTTGTGAGACTTTCATTTTCCACTTTATTTCTGAATTGTTTAAAATGTTTCACAAAGCTATTGTTTTGACAAGCCCACATCCAATTACTTGATACTATTTTAAATTTTTCCAATAATTTCAGGAAACAAAGCGCTGTGTTGTATTGTGATGACATCTACCAGACCCGGATTAGCCTGTCTCCCCTAAGTGGTTATTATAAGGAGTTTGATGACAGTAGGTAGAAGGCATGTACATTGCGGAAGGACCTGTTAGAAACGTTAATTGAAGATTGTCAATGCAAAGCGGAGCTGGGAATCTGAGAGAGAAGTGCAGCCCGCAGAGCCGTGCCATTCCCACTCGGCGTCCCTCCCAACAGAGACCCAGTTAAGTTAGGTTACTATCAAAAAGCCTCCAAAATACAGGAGTGGCCATTCATGCAATTTAAAGTGAGAAACAAAGTAAATTCCATCCTCCAGTATTCAAATCCATTTGTTAATTAAACGTAAGTGAGCCTGGGCATTGTTACAGTAAAGGAGAAATTAGAGAAGGTGAGATGCCAGCCAAGGAAGGGACTAACAAATAACCCAGAGTTGACAGTTCTCCTTGAGATGAACACGTGTGGCTGACTCACGGCTCTTAGCTTTACAAGGTTTGCTTGCCAGATGGTGCTCAACCCTCACCCCAGCCTGACCTCCCTCGGGTGGGAGTCAGGGATGGGATGCAGGTGTCCTGCTCGCACATTGCTTAGAAGTAAAAACATTGAAAGATTAATGGTGCTTGAAGCAGCATTGAAATGTCTGTGTTTCAAAATGGCTGCATTAGATAAGTAGTCACAAGGTGGTTGCAATTCAAACATTGTGGACCCATTTCCCCTGCAGCTGAGGACAGGGATGATTCTGACTTTTTCTTGTGCTCCAGCTTGCTCCTCTGCTCTTCCACGCCTGAGCACGTAGTATCAGCTTTGTACATAGGTGGTGTTTATCACTCCTTGTTAAATAAACAACTGGGGCCTGTCTCCTGGATGCTTCCTATAGATTGGTTTAATAATCTCTACCCAGGACTGGGAAGAATAAAACAAAACTAATGCATTTTGACCACAGAATTCTCAACACAAGGCTCAAAAGAAGCGTGCCAGTGGGTGGCCACAAGAATAAGGATGTTCCTAGAAGAAAAAGCTTCTTGTTCATTGTGTAGAAATGGATTAAGTGTGCTGAGGAAACTCCTATTGGTAAGCCCCAATTCTTGTAGTTTTCACATGAGTGGGGCACAAAAGGAACATAAGATCACTGCAATATGCTCTTAAAAAATCAACATGTGTAAGATATGATACCCTAAATGAGTTTAGTGATTGACACCTAGATAATTATGTTGATAAATATTTTCAACAAAGCAGATATCGTACCTCAAAGGAAAATCATTACATTAGAAAATGAAATATACAAGTACACGAAAAGATGTTCAACATCACTAATCATGAGGGAAATGAAATCAAACCACAATGACATACCACCTCACACCTGTCAGAATGTCTATCATCAAAAAAACAACAAATAACAAGTGTTGGTGAGGATGTGGAGAAAAGGGAACCCTTGTGCACTGCTGGTGGGAATGTAAATTGGTGCAGCCACCACAGAAAACAGTACGGAGCTTCCTCAAAAAATTAAAAATAGAACAACCATAAGATCCAGTAAGTCAACTAACTGAGTACATATCTAAAGAAAATGAAAGCACTAACTCAAAAAGATATAAACACCCTCATGTTCACTGCAGCATTATTTACAGTAGCCAAGATGTGGAAACAACCTAAGTGTCCATCAATGGATGAATGGGTAAGGAAGATAATGGCGTACTACTCAGCGACAACACGGATAGACCTGGAGAGCATTATGCTAAGTAAGAAAGTCAGAAAGAGAAAGACAAATACCATATAAATCACTTATATGTGGAATTTAAAACAAAAACTAAACAAAAGAAAAACAAGCTCATAGATACAGAGAACAAATTGGTGGTTGCCAGAGGCGGGGGTTGGGGAGGGTGAAATGGGTGAAGGGGGTCACAAAGTACAAATTTCCAGTTATATAGTAAGTCAGTCAGGAGGATGTAACGTACAGCATGGCGACTACAGTTAATAATACTATATTGCATATTTGAAAGTTGCCAAGAGAGTAAATCTTAAAAGTCCTTGGGGCCAGCCTGGTGGCATAATGGTTAAGTTCGTGTGCTCCACTTTGGCAATCTGGAGTTCACAGGTTCAGATCCCGGGCACAGACCTACACACTGCTCATCAAGCCATGCTGTGGCATCATCCCACCTAAAAACAGAGGAAGACTGCCACAGATGTTAGCTCAGCAACAATCTTCCTTGAGCAAAAAGAGGAAGATTGGCAACAGACGTTAGCTCAGGGCCAGTCTTCCTCACTGGAAAAAAAAAAAGTCCTCATCACAAAAAACAAAAAAATTTTTCGTAACTATGTATAATGAGGGATGTTAACTAGACTTATTGTGGTGACCATTTCACATTATATACAAATGCTGAATCACTGTTTTGTGCACCTGAAACTAATTTAATGTTGTATGTCAATTATACCTCAATAAAAAATTTTTTTGACTATTTTTAAAGAGAGAAAATTAACCTAAATGGAGCCAATGGCAGGTGAGCTTAACTGAGGCCCAAACAGAGCCCAGTAACTGAAATGTCTTCCCCTTGATATTAAATATGCCATGATATCATAGCAGAATATTTTCCTTTCTGTTAATCACTGTAGTCAACAACATTATGGGAAGTGCAACAATCATCTATGAAACCGTGGAATCTGCCAGTTGCCTCTCTGTGGAGGTTTAGGGTACGGCAAGTCCCCTGGGAACAGATGTTACTCATTTACAGGAAAATGCTCTTTATATGAAATGTCCCTTCCAGCCGTGCCGAATCAATATTCACCTGTCGCACACCACATACACACATGCCTTATCTGGCATCATTCTTTTTGGGGACTTTCTAACCAGATCCAGTTGGTGACCACATTCAAAAGCACTTATGATTGAGCCTTGGGCCAAGATGCAACAGTGGTTTTTTTCTCATCCGTCATGCTCATTTAACTATTTACAGACTTTTCCAACAACAATTTTAAAAAATTAAGATGGAAGGGAAGGCCATGTGAGATGGTCAGTGCGCTTACTGGAGATGTTCTGGGCTGGCTGCGCAACAGCCTCGCTCAGGAGGCGGTGTCCTGTAAAGGAAAGATGGGAGTTTGGGATTAACAAAGTCTGACTCCAGGGGCCAGCCAGTGGCCAGTGGCTAAGTTCACACCCTCCACTTCAGCGGCCTGGGGTTTCGTCAGTTCAGATCCTGGGCGCAGACCTAGCATCGCTCATCAAGCCATGCTGAGGCAGCATCCCACATAGAAGAACTAGAATGACCTACAACCAGGATATACAACTATGTACTGGGGGGCTTTGGGGAGAAAATAGAAAAAGAGGAGGCTTGGCAACAGATGTTAGCTCAGGGCCAATCTTTCTAAAAAAAAAAAAAAATGCAGATTCCATTTAAAAAAAAAATCTGACTCCAGCTCTGCCACCCAGCTGTTTAACATCTCTGAGCTTCTGTTTTCCTGTCTGAAAACGAGGAGAGTGGATTTCGCCTGCCAAGAGAATTCTGAGAATTAGAGATAATAAATCTAAAGTGCATATCCCAGTACCTGAAGACAGTATATGAGCAATACATTGAAAGAACTCTCATAAATGGGAAGAGAGTGGGACCAAATGACTTAGAGGGTTAAGTGACTTCCCTATTCTAAGACTCTAGGAGTCTAAGTTCTAACCTTTTAAAGCCTACGGTACGGAAAAGAATTTCCCCAATCACAAATACGTGTTGAGTGCTTACTATGTGCATGGCACTGTGTTTCAAGGAGAGTTGTCCATAAATAATGAAGAGCAGGAATTCAATAATCCATCTTACAGACTTATATAACTGTTTCTAAAGTTAAATAAATGGAAGCCACCTAAAAGGGCCTACCAAACGCAAGCAACAGCAAATGACAGTCTCCTCCCCAAAAGCTAAGTCTGAATTAGGACGAATATAACATGTAAACATGAGGTCTTTGTAGGAAGACAATATAGGCTCTAGCCAGGAAACAGGAATGGCAGCATTGGGAGAAAGAAGTCCAGAATGGGGACTGCCATCCTAGCTCAGAGAAGCTGTGGGAGGGGCTGAAGCCTTGGGGAGGTCTGGGCAGAGCTTAGGGACTGGTGCCTGACAGATGGTGACCCTGAAACACTCTTTCCAGCCACCTGAGAGGCAGGAAAGGGGAGTCCATTCTGGATCCAGGGGAGGGGATGGAAGCAGGCCAGACAAACAAGAGCAATGGGCTATAGGACGGAAGTCAACAGTCTTGATCACACACCCTTTATCAGCGGGCGTTTCCATGCTCCTCAATGCCCCAACAACATATTATTTATAAATTACCTTCACGTACTGCATGTTAAGTGTATTATAAAACCTTCCCAGAGTATAGACACTTAAAAGGATGAGAGGGGCTGGCCCCGTGGCCGAGTGGTTGAGTTCGCGCGCTCCGCTGCAGGCGGCCCAGTGTTTCGTTGGTTCGGATCCTGGGCGCGGACATGGCACTGCTCATCGGGCCGCACTGAGGCGGCGTCCCACATGCCACAACTAGAAGGACCCACAACGAAGAATATACAACTATGTACCGGGGGGCTTTGGGGAGAAAAAGGAAAAATAAAATCTTTTTTAAAAAAAAAAAAAAAAAGGATGAGAACTATTGAAAGAGAAGTTGTAATTCTATTCTTCACCTTAATCAGTCTTCTTGCGCACCCCACTTTGGAGGCCACTGGTAGAGAAGAGGCCAACTTGTGGGAGAGAGGGCAGTATGGAGCTGTCATTTCCTGCACGGAACCTCAAAAAACATCCTCAACAAGTCTCCCTTAGCTTTTCTTCAAAAGAGAACCCCGTCACCATGTCCGTAAATGGGCAGAAATAGTGCCAGATAGAACTTAATCTCCCACCACTCTCTCCCTGGCTTCCCGCCCTCTACCTGGACTTCCGGTTGTACTTTTTCCCCACGGTTGCCATAGTTACACCTGATGCCACTGCCAGGCGGTTTTCCACCATCAGGAAGCTCAGAGCCTAAAATTTGGTAGTAACCAAAGCTGACTGGGAAGAGTCTGGATAACATTCTGGCTGTTTTCCATTTGGGGAAGGGAGGCACTTCCTTTAGACTGTATATTCTGAGGAGAGGGACTGAAGCTCATAGAATTCTCTTTATACAGAGGCTTGGGTGCAGTTCAGTACTGAGTCCACAGTGGGTTTTGTTTGTTTGTTTGATTGGTTTTGGCTAAAAATGAGACAAGGGAAAAATTATTTCCTCTGAAAACAGTGTATTATTTGCAAATATCATCGCATACTTTTTCTGCAGGTTTTACAAATAGCTCCTTGTCCATATTAGAGAACAACAAACTTGCTGTGGAATTTTATATATGCTTCACTTTATTTCTGTAGAAAGAAATACAAATAAACCTATAGTGCTCTATAAGAACATCACCAAAGCAAACCACATGGGCGAAGCATTTGTCCCGTTTGCTGCAGTTCCTATACATGACTGCATTTTGCAGCCAGGACCCCTCAGCACCAGAATGTACAGAGCCGCCACAAAATTACGAAACCACATTTGTGGTCTTGGTTTGACAAGTTTTCGATTGGGAGAACCAGCTGATTCTGCCTGTAAATGCTGGCAGTGACTTTCCGATGTAACACCTGGCAAGTCCTCTCTGTCAAGAACTTGGTAGGCAGTCCCGGTTCCCTTAGATATGACTTTTCTCCAGGGCACCTCCAGAGGATGGCAGCCAGCCAGCCCAGGGGATGTTCGCGTGGTTCTCACTGACCAGAGGCAATTAGTTTACTGGAGTTAAACTACAAAACCCAGCCTGCGTAGGGTTTGGGGAACACATTTTTATATCTCAAAAAACTTAAGAAAAATTACTTCTGTAGATTGGTAGTACTTGAAGTCATATTGCTGACTTTTTAAATTTCATTACTTTTATTTCTTTATTTTTTAATAAGTTAGGTCAATTTTGCTGTTTTCTTAGTTCCTTTTTACTTGGCTTTGTCAAGGTAGAGCAAGGATACCAGTGTGGTTTGGCACCAGAGAGCTTTCAGGAACACCACTTCATGGCATCAGCTGACTCTGTGCCTCATGTGGGGTGGGAGATGGATGAGAAAAGAGAAAAGCAGAAATCACAAAGGCTTTCTCAAAGACTTACAAGAAATGCTACGACAGATTTTTTAACTTTATAAAGTACTGAGTGTTTTAAAGCACGTCATATTTTATTACAGCCAGTCTCACCATTCTTAGTCAGAAAGATAAATGTTCTTTTATCTAACTAGAGTTTTTGCACATTCAGTCAATTCCATTATTTTACTTGATGTGAACTTTCTCCTATATTCTCCCTGATTATGTAAGTGAGCTGATTATGCAACTAAGAGGTTGCTAAATATAGGAATTTTTATAGGATCAATATTTTTTACAGGTTACAGCTCAGGTTGTTTGTGGAGTAACAAAGAGAATATGAAAAAAGACCCTGTTTTCCATCTGCCCTGGATTCAGGTTTATCATTCCTAGGCTTGATTGATAAATGCCTGAATCTTAATCCCTTTTTCAAATTAGCCTGGGTGCTAGTCCAGATAAGAAGGGAAATTAGGTCTTGCTTTGAAACAACAAAGCTATAGACAGTGGGAAAGCAGAAAATACTAAAACAAAATACTAGTTAAGTAACTACAGGAAAATCTCATTTGTTTAAAATCTATTAATCAGAAATTTGTGATAGTTCAGAAAGGCTCAAGACCTAAATGTACCTTGGGCCTAATTGCATAAGAGTTTGCTAAGTCCATTACTAGCGGAAAACATTTTTGAGAGAGAAGGCCGAAACTTCTAAAGAGACTGTCTCTAGTACCCTTAAGTAATTTTAGACATGTACAATACTGAATGATTTCTTCGTTATAAATATTTCTTATGCATAACTTAAGTCCTTCTTGAGCCACTACTGAGTAAATCTTCCTTGACCTACTTAAAGGATTTGCTGTAGTGATGAAGGCAGCCTTTCATTTATAAAACGAAAATGAAAGCCTTTTGCTAAATCAGACTGCCATTTCTTACTAGTTTCCTTTGGGCAAAAGCAGGTCGTTGGGTGTTCTGGTTTAAGCACATGAGAAGCAGTTTGCCTGGGTTCAAATCCCCCTTCACCAATAGGGCATATTATTTATGGTCGTGGTGCCTCCATTTCCTCATCCGTAAAATGAGAAAAATAGTAACACCTAAAAGATTTAAAAACTGTAAAGCACTTAGAACAGTGCCTGGTCCCTTAAAAGTTAGCTCTTATCGCCATGACACTGTACTGCAGGTCCATGACACAAGTCAGACTCAGTCACACCCTCATAGCATCGCTAACAGAAACTTCTGTGAAATGGTAAACATTTTAGAGCAGACAGCTTTTTTTTACAAGGCTCAAGGGCATAATTTCATCCCGCAGTGCATCACAACCGTTTTCCACTCTTCTCCCTTTCTTCTGGCCTCCAGACACCCAGCCTAGCCTGCCAGGTACTTCTGGTTAATTATGCATAACTTTTTTCCAAGCCACCTCCTTCCAGTCTCCATGAATTCATCTTCGTTCTCTTTTCAGTTCCTGCTAGAATGCACCTCCTTCCTTAAGTCCTCTCTCATCAACGTCCTCTACTTGATCAGCCTTTGACTGGGGCACAGCTCTGCTTGGGAACCCCTTCTTTTTTTTTCTTTTTAAAGATTGGCACCTGAGCTAAGAACTTTTGCCAATCTTTTTCTTTTTTCTCCCCAAATCGCCCCAGTTGTGGGTCCTTCTAGCTGTGGCATGTGGGACGCCGCCTCAGCATGGCCTGACCCGTGGCGCCAAGTCCGCGCCCAGGATCCGAACCGATGAAACCCTGGGCAGCCAAAGCGGAGCGCGCAAACTTAACCACTCGGCCACGGGTTGGGCCGGGAACCCCTTCTTAATAAATTCCTCGGATCGTTACAGGCTTTCTGAACCGCCTGGTCGTCCTCTGAAATTTTTCATTGAAACTTGGAGTTTGAGCAGCCCGCCCTGAGTTTTCGGACTTTGGACGCCAAACAAGATGCCTAGCTAAAGGCATAAGAACACGAGGATGGGTGACCTGCGGCCCCCGAGGGCTGGGGAGCGCGACCGGAGGCCAGTTTAGGGACGACTCATTTGGACAGACAACAACCAGGGAGAAGGCAGGTTAGTGACGCACCTGAATAAGTCCGATAGACGAAAGGAGATAACTAAAGCTTGATACGGTGGGAGAGTGGGAGCCTCGCGCGCGTGCGTGCGCGCGCGCGTACACACACACACACACACACACACACACACACACACACACGGAAAGAGACGAGCAGTCCCAGGTAGCTGACAATGACACTGCCCCGATCCAGACACGGTCTCCAAGCCCCACAATCCCGGAGCGCCCCCAGCCCCTGTGGGGATCCCTGTTGTCGCACCTCTCCGCCAGCCCCGGCTCGGACACGCGGGCGCCCTCCGGGCCCCCGCGGCTGCCGCTCCCCGCCCCCCGCGAACGCGGCCGCCCAGTGTCCTTTCGAACGCCAGCGGGCTGTCGGGTTTCGAACCCCGGCGCGGACCCTCGCCCTCCGCGCGCACAGCTCATCGCTGGCGCAGCCTTTGGCCCCCGCATCAGTCATTAACGGGCCAGCTCCGGCTGCTGCGGCCCGGGGAGGGGGGATGGTACGGAACTCGAGACAGGGGACAACTCTATCCCCCGTGGCGGCCGCGAAACACTAGCCGGGGAGGCCCCCGCCCTCCCTTGGTGCGCCCGTCCCTCCCTCCCTCCAGCGCCTCGGCTCCCACATCCCCGCCTCCCGCGCCGGGGGCGGCGGTGGCGGCGCC